>NC_067289.1:18501607-18804107 GCF_020740795.1 Apus apus | reverse complement strand
AATACTTAAAGAAAAAAACAATTCAGGTGATGTTAGTATGGAGTTTAAATTTACTCTTGTAATAACTTTATGGTAGTTCTTTGTTTTAAAAGGTAGCTTTTAGCAGATTGTTGTATGTTTTACATTGATTAATGAGAAATGAAACTTTGTTAACCTGTGAAGAAAACACCTGCCTTGTCTCCAATCTTTATGGATTGATGAACACGTATCACTAAGGTAAAAGAATGCAACAGACATTCATCTTTTTTCAGCGATGTATATAATGCTTCCATATTGTAATTAGAGAATCTGATTTCATTTTATAAATATTCTACATGCATCTGGATTCATTCTACACTAATAAAAATACTGATTTTTACATTAATTAGAAGAGTTAGGGGAAATTAAGATGGGAGGGTTTATGAATCAGAAGCATTACATTCATATATGTATGCATCCATAGATGACATGTCACTGAGTCACCACTGTGTTTTTAATTGCTGTATTTACTGATTAAAGAAAATGCACACTGTAGTTCTAGTATCTTGAGACTACTAAAACCAGCATGTTTATTTGTCATAAAATTATAGAAGTTAAAACAGAATCATAGTTTTGGAGTATATTGAAACGATATGGTTTTTAAATCCTCTACATTTACTTCCTGGCATATCACAATTTATTCAGTTTACTCCAAAACCATTGCTGTAAATCTCTCAAGTTTATAGGTGATTAAATATTTTCTTGGCAACACACACAAAAGTACACACATCTGCACATTTGGGGGCCACAAGTATTTTTAAAATCGGACCTAAAAATATGGAGGAATCTTAAAATAATTTTATTTTATTTTATTTATTTATTGATTGAGAAGGATAGAAGTACACTGGCTATTAGGTTAAACAACAGTAATGACCTGTTTTCTCTTCTGTCTAGTTATCATGGTATTCTACTGCTTCCTGAATTTTTTCAGTTCCTATTTACTATAAATGCCAGCAAGTGTGTTGACAGCTGCTTTTTTTTATTATTATTATTTTATGTATTGTGCAAATGAAAATTATCTTGGCTTAAAGTACCAAATCTAGGGAAGGTAAGAGCTGCTTCAGCTACAGGTAGGCTAACTGAGCAAACATTTTACTAAAGTTAGTGAAAGAAAGTACATGCAAACAATATAAATAACATTAAATGTGCTGGCTCAGTTTGGTTTAGCAGCTGTTACCTGCAGGTCTGTATTTCCCATTTTCTTTTGCACAACTGAACAAACACCAATTGCATGTTACTTTATCTGTGATCAGTCAACCTTGTTTTGTACATTAGTTTCTATAAATCAGATACCCAGGAAATGCAGTTTGAATATTTTTGCATTCAAACTTTGTGCTACATTCTCTCCTTTCCTGGGGAAGGACACAGGCATCATACCAGTGTTCCTTTTCCATAAAAAGAGAAGCAGTTCATAATATGGGTAAAGGGATTGTTTTGCCATACAGTGAATGCTGTACAGACTATAATACCCTAATGATTAAGTGAAATTTGAATATGGGATTGCAGTCCACCAGCAACATTTATAAAAAATAAAAATTATTTTCCTGTGAACTCTGAAGTTCTATAGGCTTCATAATATTTAATTTTAATCTGTTTTTCTCAAATAATACAGTCTTTAGAATCAAAGTCAATCTATGTTAGATACAGACATGTGTATGTGGTGAGAATTTTTTGTCTGAAATGAAGAAATACCACAGATTATCATATTGGAAGATATCTTGAGTAATTAAATTTCTATACCTACATAATCTGTTTTTGCAACAATATATATGGGTTTTGAATAATTAAACTGTGTATGTCCTTTTTAACATTTTTTAATCAAGTGTATTCAAAGAAACAGATGCTTTAAACCTGCAGCTATTCTAATGGGGGAAATTAATTTGCTGTGTTTCATATGGCAGTGAGGATAGAGTGCCTTTGGTTGTCTCTGAATTTGATGCTAAATATCCCCATACTTAATAAGTGTATCATAGTAAGCGCAGCATCGATGAACTGATGTGTTGATACCATCTCTATAGAGCTAGAGAAATGCCAGCTATGAATTTAGAGGACCCTCAGTGACATCAGTATAAGAGAGAGATCAGTTTGGTCCTGTGTTGATATAAGAGGTTCAGTCACTGGCTGTAGCTGCTGAGCACTCTACTGGATATGGATGTCAGTTATTTACCAGCAGCCCGGTGCATTTTTAGTAAATTCTTCTTTTCCTGGTGATCACTTACCAAATTATTTCTCTTCGGTCTTTTTGCTTGAATAAGAATGTAGTCTGTCCTGTATCTTACCGTTTCCCAACTCTACAACTGAGATGGGAGAGGGAAGGGAAAGGTGAACCACACTATTAATATAATATTTGCAGCTGCACTGATTTTGCATTACCTCCCACTGAGCAAAGCATGGAGTAGCATTAGGGTTGCCTTGTCTGCTCATCACTTTGGTGAGAGGAAAATTCCTCAGTAGCAGACTATCCTGCATATGTCAGGAAGTTAAAAATGTGCCATGGTTCTAAACCTCTATTTCAGATTATATTTTAGTGTAACCAGTCAGGATCAGACTCTCCATCTCATGGCACTTAGACATATCGCTCACTGCAACTCTGCTGAAAGCCTTACCAATCATGCATTTGCTTGAAATGGCAAAATGCTCCCTGGTGTGAGCATGGCAAGGTGGTTGGTTTTGCTTCTGCAGTTCATGAAGAGAACTGGTGGATTATCTGCGTTATGGCAACAGAGAGACTGCAGATAATTTTTACAGATGTCTCACAACAGTCTGACAATACTGGAGTGCAAACTGGGGGATGGGGTAAATGGACAAAAATTTTTTCAGGACTAGTAAATGTTGACATTTCTAGACTACATTATCAAAAACAATTGTATTAACTGCTGAGTTACAGTTTTCAGTTGCAATTGATTTGGGAAAGATAAATGCATTTTTAACTTTGTCATGTTTGATAATATTGTGATGATTTAAAATGCAACTCCACACTGTCTTTGGAGCTAAGTGAAGAGGCAGCATTATTAATACTTGCTGTAGACTAAAATACTTGTGGAGATATAATTTTATGCAGCCTGTGATGTATAAAATAAGACTAGTGATTGTGCTTGAAATGGAAAACACTGAGCTGATAGCAACACTATTTTAAGTAGAGACCTGTAAAATTAGTACATGGCAATAATTCATGGCATTTACAAACTGAAAAATGTTCTATAAAAAAGATCTGGAGTCAACAGGAGCATATCTGCACCAGCTCCATTTGGAACATTGCCTGGCACTGGAAAAAATGATGTAATATGTCAGTCTCCAGTTCAGTGTCTCGTCCTGTTACTGGCTGCATTTGTTAGTAGGTTATGTAATGATTCACACTACTTACATGGTTCTCTGTGTTGCTGGAAATGCAAAGCAACTGACTGAATTGCTCTGCTGAGAAAAAGGATAAAAGGGACCATCAAAAACTCTTAGCCCTTGATAAAGCAGTATTTAGTGAGTGGAATCCAAACCCTTAACAGGGAAAGTAGAGCATCTCCAAAACTTTCTTGTGAAATGTTCTATGTGTTCCTCCTTGGTTATTCACCTTTAATTATGGATTATTTTTTATTATTGTTATTATTTTTACTTTAAAATAATGTCAGCTTCCTCCTCCTCTTGAAAAGAGTTTTCCCATGATGTGGGACATGAGATGGTAGTGCCTTATTCACTTTACTAATGAGTTGGGACACCCAACAGCCTCACTAGCAGTTATCTTGCAGGAAAGCTTCAAAAGCAGCCAAGTTTATCAGGTCTTGTACTTTTTTGTTTTAGAGATGAAAATTTGAGTCCTTTGAGTGGTGTCTGCTGATGCAATATTTAGTACAGTGCAGGTACAGACAAGCAGCCAATTTTTCTTGAATGACTGGTCTGATTCTCTACTACCATTGCAGTGTGTCAGCAGAAAAGAGAATTTTCTTTCTTCATCTCATGGAATCACAATCTGCCTTAAGGGAAAGAAACAGATGATGAAGCATGTAACCATATGTATCTATGCTTTCATGGACATAAAATTAATTACATAGCTAATATGCTCTTGACTATACTCTCAAAAAAGGTCTTGTGAAGAAGTTCTCACTTTTTGTTTATAGGGAAGATAAAACTGTCTCGTGAAGGTGGATGACAACTGATTTCTGATGAATGCCAAGTGATGGCTTATGCAATACATTGATTTAGCCAGGTAGAACCTTATTAATTTTAAATGTGTATTTAAGCTTCTCCTTTATGTTCCAGCTTCTTGTGTTGCAATAAATTATCAGACATGGTTTTGGTTTTAATTTGAACCTTAATATAATTTTACTTGAGATTAAGTAGTAATTCTTATTGAAACATTCATTTTGGGGAACCAATACCTGTTTGCCTCTGAAGTTGAAAGTGGAAACTGCTGGTCTTGAAATACCATAACAAATTATCCTAGGCAACAATTACATTCTATTCCTTATTCCTTTTTTATATATTAGAATCTGAATCTTTTAGGTTGGAAAAGGTCCCTAAAAGACAATACATTTTGTCTTTAAAACTTCTAAATCAGTAAAACCCTACAAAAATTCTGAGATTCTGCAATGATTGTTGCTATCTTTGGATTATTTTTTTTTCTCTAAAAAGATAGAGGCAAATAATTTTCCTTTTTATGTTTAATCCCTGCCAAAACATCTCCCTGCTCTTTAATTTGGATTAATTATTTACAATATCCTATTCTGCAATATTATATAACAGTTCCATGAAACACTTTCTTGTTTTTCCAGAGACTGTTCTCCAGCCCTGCTTTTTATGTAAGAAGTTGATAAATAACAAAGTAAGAATTCATGCAGTAGTACTCTCAGTCTGTGGTTTCCTTTGCTCCCGTGTATGTGTATAAGCATAAAGAAGTGTTGTACATAGATAATATTTTCTATCACTACACGTCTTGATTTTGCTTCTTTCCATGTGTAAGCCCAGTGGCAAGGCATATATGCTGTATTTTTAACCAGCAGTACTGCTCACTTGATGGAATACTGCAGGATGTCAAACTAGATGGTCAGACAGGTTCCTTCTGGTCTTAAATCCTGTCAATTAATTTGTAACATCATATAGGAAGGATCTGTCTGAAAAGACCTTATTCATGCATGCTTGGGATTTCAATAGTATTTGCTTTTGTTAGAGAATGACTAAAGAGACCGTAGGGCTGTAGAAATATGAGCTTATGCAGATCCTGTCACCTTTCTGCGGAGTTAAACTTTCCAGAAGTTCTGGTTTTACTATTGCCCGAGGGCACACAGCCCCTGCTGCAAACCCCACAGAGGTAAATTGGAGACTTATAAATAAAGTCTGTTTCCCTATATACAATAATTTCATACCATGCTTTCAGCTTACTTTTATGAAGCAGACTGTCAATTAGCTACATGGAAAAGTGAAGCAAATACAGTACCAGGTCCTCCAGCTCCAGTAGAAGAAATAACCAAACTACTAAACTGCTTTATCATTTGTAACCCTCAGCAGTTCTGGGAATGAAGTAGAAACTGTTAACAACAGAAATCTTGACAGTAGGGCATGCAGAGTCAGTAGAACTATAATGCAGTTTATTGCTGGGTTTTGTTTATTTTTCTTCTCAGCCAAGTCATCTTTTTAGTGTTTTTTTTCTTTCTTCCTTTTCCATTCAGCCTTTTAAGCTGAAGGCATTATCAGAAAGGTATTCACAGAAGCCATGAGCTATGAAAAAGATTATGAGCTCAGTTACTAATGTGTGTGCTGGGTACTCTGAAAGTGATGTTCAGTTCTTTACTGTAGCACAGAATTTGTATATGACCTTGAACAACTCTCTCAGGTGGAGCTCTTGTTCCATTTCAGTCCATGGTAGCTGTGCCATGGTTTTAATGGAACTGGGATTTCTCCTTTTTTTCATAGTTTCTCTGCATGAACAGTGAGGGATATAGGAAGGCAGAAGATTCCTCAGGATGTTATGAATATAGTCATGTGAAGGACACATGTAAGATGGCAGGGTTACCAAGAAAATGCGGGAGTTATATGCAGCATACAACTGCAATTGTATAAAATACATCTGATCCAAGAATATTTGTGAAAATACATCTCCTCAATTTCTTTTCTATATAATTCCTTTATTTGTCTGACATCAATGTCTTTTCTTTGAAATTAGTTCTCTTTAAAATATGTCTATATTAACCACTCCACTCTGTTCATATTGTTCATGCTTAGTTCTGTAGTTTGTACTCACAGCTTGATGAGCTGTCCTGCTTCTAAATGCATTTCTTGACAAAGGCTTTGAATAAATCTTTTCATCCTGCTTCTCATGTACCAGAACCACTAAATTGAAAAATAGTTTCTTATATTAGACCCATTGTCTTCCTGTCCTGAATTTCTACTTTTAGACCTTTTTTATGCTCTTTGTAACTATGAGTTTGTATGGTGCCCAACGTAAGAGTCCTGATCTCAGATAAAAACCTAGAGGCCACTGTAGTACAAGTGGTAATACAAATATACGTTTATAAAAGCTTTAGTGTTTCTATTTGAGGATTTCTGAAATTAAAATTGTTAATTAGTTTTATCTAATGGGATTCTCACTACGTATTCTCTGTGTATGCAAGTTTCTTGCAAGCTGAAGCAGCATTTCTTGATTGTTACTGTGAATTCTTAGAAATTGAGACTTCTGTTGTTTTTTTTTTTTCTGCCAACAGAGATTATTAAGGCATAATCATCAGAAGTATCTGAAGTGAATTTCCTGAAAAATACTGTAATAATAACCGTAGTAGTTTGTTCAAGAGATGTTGTCCCTTGAGTGTTTTCATTTTAACATACAGGATAAGTTAGTTATGTGGAAACAAAACAAACAAAAAAAAGATCAAAGGGCGAGAGCCAGATGTTATTTCTATTTTTTCTGATTTTTCCTAAATAAATGCAGTTGTCTAACAGGAGACATATCTCTGAGAAAATTATCAGAGTAATTATTTCTGAAGGTATAGTTAAGAGACAAAAGTGATGTTGCATACCTGTCACTAAGAATCACTGTTCTGCCTTCCTTCTATTTGTAATCGCATAAAGCAAAAATGGTCTGACGTGATTTGTCCTTACATTTTGTTTTCAGTTTTCTTTTTCATTCTATTCTGAATGAGTTGCATGAGATTTTATGAAATGTAGGTCCACAGAAAACTCTCTGTTCATTCTTAGCTTGGATGCAAGCGTGATGTATTCTGCAGTTAACAGCCTGGCAGACCTGTGAGGAAAGATTTTTAAATGGCAACAGAATAAGTTAGCTTGTTTCTTTCTTCTGTACTTTGTATCGAATGCTTTGACTGTTTACCAAGAGAGGGCTGCTTACTCACTTGCTTACTTTAAGCTACTAGTACTGCTCTAGCTGTGATAATCTATCAATATAAGAGAAGCAAATGTTTCACAGAAATTATGTATTTTACTGAAAGAATTAAAAAAAATAGAAATTCCTTCAGAAATACGTGCATGCTTTAGACATAGGCTTTTGTGCCCCAAACCATGTCTTTTGCACCCAGTCATAACAGTTGGTCTATTAAAATACGTTACCTCTTGCTGTATATTTTGCACCTTGACCTATAAATACTTAATGCATTTGTAATATCAGCATATAATTTTGTTTGTTAGACACTTTCCTGTAGCTGCTTTTATTTAGCTGTTAAGATATGCATTAGCATTCAAAATATCATCTAGACATGCTGAAGTTTAAATGAACTGGTTTTCCTTTTTTGGGCTATGTTTCTCTGTATTGAACTCTGTATGACTCTCATGCTCCTTGCATTTATGAAGACTCTAGGACTCCTGCTAATACATCTTGATCTGAATATTATTTAAAGAACTCTAATACAAACCAGCCAATGAAATGCCACTTATTTTCTGCTTTGTCACTTAAAATTTAGAGTGCTAATTACACAGAAAATACCTTGCCATCATTTTCTGAAAGTATGATATTGTCATTATAATTATCGTCTATTGCTACTGTCATTATAATCATTCATTAACGAGAGGAATATCAACTGCATTGTGTGTTTCTGTCATCAGAACTGTAAATAGGTTATATTTGCTTTTGGACTGTTTATGATAACCTGTAGAGTTAATTTCTGAAGTATGTAGTAAGATGTGGAAAATGCTAGCAGCTTAAACTTGCATCTCAATAACTGTAAAAATCTGATACATAGTTATATAGCTTGGTTAAACTGGATCTTATATCTTCAGATGTTTTCTAATGTAATAAAGTGTTGAACATGGATAGTCATAACATCTGAATACACTGACTTCACTGCTCTTCTGTTCATAAGTAATTTAAATCTTCAGCTGATTTAAATGACCCATTTAGAGAGAATGATTATTTTCTCTCTGCAGTGATAGCTGAAGTCCTTCTTTTAATAAAAACTCATTTTAGAAGACTATTCAGCCAACCTGTGTCTTTGTCCCTGTTTTAAAATATATAAAAGTGCTCCTAGATACATCTCAGGAGCCACCCATATTTCTCCTTTAGTGCTACCTCCTGCTACTACACCTCTGATTGCTGTTTCCCAACTGCCATCCTTGGAATGTCAGCAAATACAATCAACTGCTTTCTTTGCCTTAGACTTCCAGATTTAGTGGGTATTTTTTTGCTCTCTCTGCTTGGATTTCTTTCCAATGGTTCCCTCCTCTTCTTTAGTTTACAGACTATTCCAATGCTTTTTTTTTTTCTGTGCTGATTGCAGGAACACCCACCTTTCTGTCATTTTAGTAGAGCCTTTCATGCTCTTTTCTCTGTACCAGCCCTCTAACCAGATATTTAGGCCAATTATTCTGTTCAGTTTCATTATTCTGCTCCCACAACTACAGTAATAGCCCACTTGAAAGATCACTTGGCTTCTTTTACTGTTGAGACTGCTTGCTAGTTCCCAGAATGGCATCTTCGCATCCTGTGATCTTCTGTTTCTTTTTTATTATTATTATTATTATTATAGAGTTTTATTTAAATTAAAAAGAGGTGGGGATTGAAAGGAAAACCATACTGGTATAAATGAGCAGGGGAGGGAAGAAGCCCAGATATCAAATATATTCTTTCAGGAAGGGAAATTCCAACACTGGCAGTTTGCAGGAGATAGTGAATATCTAATACCATTATTCAGTACATTTTCCACAAAAGGAATATTAATAAAAATCCCATTGAGATTCCTAGAGCAAGTGTTGCCTGCTCTTTGTTTCAGAGTATGAATTTCATCTCCAATTACAAAATAGCACCCAGAAAACCTTTACTTCTGTTCTGGCCATGCATATTAAAGTTTGAAGCCTTCACTTCAGAAAATAAATGTTTTAATAATGTCTGTAGACACTTCATATTCCAAATGTCATATGACAGTATTAATGTCTCCCAGATTATAGATATAATTTAAATTTAACTTTGTGTTTTAAGAAGTCTAACTTTTTTACCTCCTTTCCTCTTCTATCTTTTTTCCCTTTTGTCTCCTGTTTTCATCACTAATGTACAAAACTATTTGGCCCTTCATCCTTATCTCTTCTGAATTAAAAGACTGAAAATATGCAGAAATATTTATTGCTTCTTCCTTGCATGACAGTTACCATCACATGAGGACTTTCAGACTGGGTCTCACTTACTATT
Source organism: Apus apus (assembly GCF_020740795.1). Taxonomy (NCBI): domain Eukaryota; kingdom Metazoa; phylum Chordata; class Aves; order Apodiformes; family Apodidae; genus Apus; species Apus apus. Next base: position 18,794,473 of record NC_067289.1, on the reverse strand, counting down.
TCTTGCTAAATAACCCTTCATAGTATGTGTAGATTCTGTTCTAATACTGAAATTGTTTATCTGAGATTGAAATAGTGCATTGTTATTGAACAACAGAGTAATCTGTTCAACAAATTGGCATGCAGCTTGTTCATATCTGTTCCAGCTTTTTTTTCTCCCTCTGTAATTAATTTATTTTTTTTTCAATTGTGCAGCAAAACACAGATGACTTGGGGTAGGGATGTTTTTTCAATATATTGTTATCAAACATTGAAAGAGTACCATAAACTTCTAAAGAGGAAAAAACCCCTCAAATATATCATACTTTTTTTCAGTATTACAAATAGCAAGAATATGCATCTGTGAAGAACTTCATAGCATATATGTGCCACTTATGCAGAGAGTGTGAACATATAAATGCTTAAATCCTCAGGTATTTCTTACCATAGGTTTCTTAAGTACCTTAATTTTTAAAGTAAGGTTTTAATTTCTGTCATTTCAACTAAAGAAAATATGAGCCTGCAACTGTATAAAATGTATTACTGACAAAACTGGAGTTACTTGCAGAGGGGAGGACCAATCACACGGAGAAGAGTTCTCTCTTTGTGGTGCTCTGTGCTGCAATGAGCTGATGCTCTTTCTCAGTCTGCTCCCTAATGAACAGGTGCCTTGTGCCACTATGGTTGCCTTTCTTGTTAGCAGTTTCAGTAGAGAGGCTAATGATTAAACAGGCACTTCTCAAGGTCAGGGATAAATTACATACCCAGGAGAGTGTGAATGAAAATTGCATCGCTATTCTCTGTACTGTATCAATTCAGAAGAAAGAGGACTTCACTTATCAGAGCTGTCAATCCAGCAACTTTCACAGCCAGTCATCTAATTTAAAGCAAATACTGAGAATTCTGAATTTCTTTAATTGTTCTTATACATACAATCATATGGTGCAAAGATTATCTAAGATGAGAGGGCTGTTATAAATCGTGTATGACAACCTGCTTCTATATTCAGAAGAAAGAACTTCTGCTCGCTTATTTTTAGTGATATGGTGAACTTGAAAATAGGATGAAGGCCATGTTTGTACTTTCATGTAAGTACCAAATAGTTAAGTATTTTTTTGTAGAAATATATTCAGATAAATGATATCTCAGTGTAGTGTAGAAGGATGAGAGAAAATTAAGGACCCTGCATTTCAGTAACAGCTGAAGATACATTCTCATTTTCTTAGTTTAGGACTTATGAGGTACGTTCAGGGAATATCCAGCAGTTGGATATTCCCTGAACAAACTGTGGCCCCTGGAGAGCCCATGTTGGACCAGGTTTATCCTGAAGAACTGCAACCTGCAGAGAACCCATGCAAGAACAGTTCTTAAAGCCTGCAACCCATGGCAAGGACTCACGTTGGGCAGGGGAAAAGCGTCAGGAGAAGGGAGCAGCAGAGAGGATCTGTCACGAACTGACCACAACCCCCTCTTCTTCCCTGAGCGTGCAGGGGATGCCAAGTATTCTTGGCAATACTAGTTTAATACATTTGCCAAATGCAATTTTACCTAAAGATTTTTGTGTTCAATAAACCCCTTTTGGCAGCATTATCAAATGGCTGCAGGTTTCGGACAAGCAAATCAAAATTCCTACTGAATATGAACTTTTACAAATGATTGATCAGGAGGTGGTTAAATTATTTGTTATAACACAAAGCAATCTGCTGATGGCGTGACTGTGTAGAAAACAGCAAAGCTTTTTAATTCATTATCCCATTAAAATTGTCTAAAGGTACTAGCTGACAATGCCTGAGAGCAGTTTTTAGGGATCCAAGCCTGCAGGTGGATAACTGATCCAGTATCTCCACAGGCAGCAGGGGCACAACCTGCCCTGGGGCTGCAGGAGAGCCCCAGCCCTGGCACCTGCAGCGCCTCCTCCTGACCTGGCTGCTCGCAGGGCTGTTTCTCAAACTATTTTTCCTCAGTCCTGTGAGGAAAACACTGCCAGGCAGCATTTTGCCCTTTGTTCAAGACCCTTCCCCCGAGGTGGCAGCAGTGTGGCTGGGAGGTTCAGCCAGGCCCTGTGGCGAGACCATCGGAGCTGACTGGAACTGCCAGTGTTGGTCAGAGAGGCCCTGGCCTTGCCTCACCGAAGCCCCTGCAGCTCCTGCCGCCACCACCCAGTACAGGTGCTTGAGTCCTAGTTTCTGGAAGTCAACAGGGAGTGCTTCTCTAGGATAAGACTTATTTTGAATGCCTGGACTTAGAGGAAGGAGGGCAAGCCTTGGGAATATAGTAAGTGTCGCACTGAGGGCAACACCGTCAGAAGAACAGGAAAGGCCGTTCCTTGGTATCTTTGAAAGACGTATTTTCTCTGTCTCCGTGCTGTAGACAGAAACACCTCAGCTTTAATTATAGCTATGCATGCAACTTCCAAATCCCTCTGTAAATGTTTTATTACAAGTACTTGAAAAATTTGAAACAACCTTGCCCATAAAGTTTTGAGATCAAACTTTTTTTACTTATTCTTGACCCTTTGGTTCTTCTTGCAAGGAAAATACCTCTGTGTCTCTTTTATGATGTAGGAATCGATTTGAGATGAAAAGATTACTCATAAAAAAAGTAATAGCAGAAGTAGCTTTTCAGCTTTGTGTCTTACGGAATAAGAACAGACATTACCTCAGGTGGCCAGAGGATGTGAAATTTGTCATGGTAAATCAGGAAGTTGATTTAATTCATTATTCTAACATCAAACTGCCGTTTCCACTTATCAAATAGCAAAAACTTTTGAATTCATTAAGGTGATTAAATTTTTCAAAGATACATCAACACAGATTGTATGAAGAAATGAGACATGAATGATGGTGACTGAAGCTCTGCTATAAATATTACCATTCCAATACGTGTTATTTCTTCAATGTGTGTTGTAAAAGTTTTTAGAAGATGCTCAAGATTCAGAGGAATACTAAAGGTTGAAATTGTCCAAAACTTATAATAAACTTATAATTAAAAAAAAGTAGTAGTAAAAGATACAATGAAAAAAAATATGAAAGTAAGCAGGCAAAGGAGAGTTCTCTAGCTTTGAGATTTCCTTATCAGACCCTATTGCTAAACTTTGGCTGGGAGCTTCATACAAAAGACAGGAAAAGATCAGAGCCAGAAGGAAGGAAGAAAAACTCTTACACATGTGATGGATTTTAACACTGGAGCTTGGGGCTGCAACAAAGTTGGTGCACTTAAAACACAATTTTGTTGTTGCTGACACCTACAGAACCATGGGGAGGGAGCAGTGATAAGCACAAGATGTAACCCACCTGCCCTTCCTCAATGAAAATCATTGCCAGCTGCAATCAATAAATTTAATTCAGCCACACCTGTGCTGCTGAAGCAGTTGCTGAGCGATGTCCTGCAGACTCTAGCACAGAGCTGGAAGGGAGGCTGGTTTTGCAGTTCTGTTCCTATTTTTAAATTGAGTTCAGAGGTGAGGTTTTTGTAACATGTATTTTTTTATGTTCTTAATTGTTTTAACATGTTGGGCTTTTTAGTTTCTGTGGTAAGGCTGCTTTAGATAAGTTCCTGCTTGTATTTTGAAGGGTGCTGTGGCTTAACCTCTGTATTCCCCTATGCTCTTTTTTGGGAGTCTTGGTGTGTAAGATAAGTTTCCTTTGATAGTAGTGGCCATAGAGTAATTTGGAGGTATCTAAATTGTGGAGCTTTCTACATGGAAAATTTAGTTCCCTATTTCAAAGAGAAGCCTCTCTTTTCAGAGACTGCAGTCTTAATGGATTTGGTCTTTTCTTTCCTGATAACAGTTTGGTTTGCTGATGTAGTCTAAGAACTTTCCAGAGAATCTGCAAACAAGCCTACATTTGCAGAACTATTTTTAAGTGTTACTCTCAACAGACTCGCAACCCTTCTGGGTTGTTGTGAAGGCTTAGCATGGTTTAAATACTCCATGGTGACCTATGCTGTAATAGAAGCACTGTCAGTGAAATGCTTGTCTTCTTACTACCTTTTATTTCATGGCAGGCTTTGGTTAGTTGCAGCTGGACTGGATGAAGCCCATTTTTACTCAGTAGTATTCGAAATAACTTCTCTCTTTCTTACCCTAGATCACTCTACCTCTTTGGTTCTCATCTCAGAAGAAATCTTGCCCCTGTTAAAACTTCAGGAGAGTACCAGCACTCATTTAAATGAACTCAAATTCTCCCACCTTTTTTTTTTTTTCCACCCCCCCCCCCCATCAGTGGAAATGCTAGTTTAATATTTTCATACCTGTGAGATTTTCTTTTCTGAATCCTGTTCTGAAGGACATTCAAAGACATTCATTCTATTCATTTTGACAAGTAAAGCATGTGAATGGTCTTATCAGTTGAATAATATAAGTGCTGCTCTTTGAAATCAGCTTTGTGAGTGCTATTTCTGGTTTAAGTTTGTTATCTGCCCATGCTCCTTTAAAGCAATGGTCTTGGAAAGCAGGAATATCAAAGCTGCTTCCAAACACCAGTGAGCAATTTATGTTACTGACAAGGAGCTTCTGATCTCCTGATTCTGGGAACAGTGGCCAAGCTCCGCGTGCTGACAAAAAAGAGTTTGCAAAGTAAGAAGCTTTCCAAGTATTAAGGTTATTGAACATTGTATCTTCAAGTGTTGCGATATCTGATTCTGTGATCTGTTTCAGGCTATTTATGCAGATTTTTGTTATGTTTGGGGGTTTTGCACTTGATGCTGTTGTCCTAGATGTGACTGGATTCATTCTCATAACTTCAGAGGTGCTTGCAATGTGGTTTCATGTTTGGTTGATGTACTTGAAGGCTCAGAGGGGAAAGAGGAAGACTTAACAAGAGATATACAAGTGCTATGGGCCTTTTGAAGGCTGGTGATCCTGTAAGAATGGAAAAATGTAACAGGGCCATACTTCTGATAGGCTTAGGTAGCTTTCTGACTTCCTGAAGTTTGAAGAGCTAAACCATTCCTGATAGACACTTTTCTAACCAGTTTCCGAAGCTATCCAGGGATTATCTGTTTTCCTTGCACATTTGTCCTTACCTGTGCAAAGTTGTGGTGTGTTTTTTTTAATGTCTAATTCAAATCTCCGTTGCTAGAATATAAATGCATATTTCTGTTGTGTTAAAGTGATGGAATTTTAAAGTCTTTCCTAGAATAAGGTCCAATAATTCAGTCTTTTCTTGTAGATTATTTCCTAGAGTGTTGTTTTTTCAAATTAACTGCATCTTATTTTTCACCTGTCTCCACAACTAAACAGATATGCAAGTAAGGCCTTATTAAAAGCAGGTAAAGCAAAATTATCTTGCCAGGTGGTATTCAGGAAATGCTTTATTGGGTCAATAAGGCTTCCAGTATGACACCTGCTTTTGTTTCCAATAGCTTTGTAGAATCAGGTTTAGGTTCTGATCCAGATCCTTTAATGAAGAACTTCTATGCTGTTTCTCAACCTATGTTTCTGCAGTTGATTATTTTGGAGAATAAGAATGTACCTGTCCTTGAATCACTGCTAAATCCCTGTTTTGTCCTGATATTGTTCCCCCCCTCTTTTTTTCCCCCCTTTGGTAGCCTTTTATTGCAGGAGCCAGTTGATTACAATTGGGCTTCTTAGTAGCAACTGTCAATAAAGCAGTAAACACTTCAGACTTCTTGGCACAATGTGTCAATAGCTTGCTTTCACTGTCAAGTTGCTGACCAACCAGTGATCTTCCTTGATCCTCCTCTTACTCTGAAGTGTATCTGTAGAATTTCTATTTATCTTTGTCTCTTGCTAATTGTACCTTAATTTAGTCACTTTCCTGGTGCTGCCTTTGCGTGCTCATGCTATTCTTTTATGCTTATATTTGACTGTTTCCATTTTCAGATGCTTCCATCTTACGTTTGAAGTGAATGAAGAATTTAACTTCTAGCCAAGATGACTAATACTTAAAATGTTTATACCCTTATGCCTTTATTTTGTATTTGGGCAATCAGCAACACCTTATTGTTAAAAAACAAAACAAAAAACACACCACTGCTCTTTTTTTCTGATTTTGTTTGTTTGTTTTGTTTCCATAAGTCAGTTTTAGGCAACCTTGTCTGTCAGTTCTCTAGGCTTGGTCAAATGTTACTACTTAATGTGCATTGTTTTTGTTTGCTCTTTTCTTACATAATTTTCTTTTTGTGGTTACCTGTGAATGCAAGTGCTAGTGTAGTGAATAGTGAATTGTTCACACTGGAATTTGGGTAAGTTGATCAGTTCAGTCTGTGGTTCTCCTCACACTGTGTTTTAGAGTTTACAAGCCACCTTATTTTATGTATAGTGATACATCAGTGAAAAAAAATAATGAAGTTATAAATGTGGTTAATAATTTCTCATGTAGTATTTGCATATATGACTTCATCTATATCTAAACAAAAACACTTTTCAACTCCTGAAACTGAGTCAAACATGAAAGCGCCTTGTCCTAAAGTGTCTAATACTCCTACTCCCAACTGGTACAAAAGAGACAAATCAGATTCTGGATACCACTTTCCAAGTTGTTACTGATAAAACATTTTTCAAAAGACATAAATGTTTTTTTAATCCAAATCTGTGATTCAATGTTGTATTTTGAATTTTTAATTTGTTTTTTGTTTTGTTCATTTTAAAGAAAACTTAATTTGAAATTCTTGAATACCCAGATGTGTTAAGTCTGGTTTTGTTTGTTGTTTGTTTGTTGGCTTTTTTTTTTTTAATCTTTGGAGACAAGGAAGTAAAATGTCTCTTCTAGAGTGGAATGTCTTCCAGGAATCATCTGGATTAGGTGTTTGGTATATTCCCAGAACTACATACTCTCTATTTAATATGGTTTGAAAAAGTCAGTGAGGGACTTGGAAGCAATACAGTGGAATGTAAGGAGAAAAGAGCTGGCAATAAGACAAGGAGACTTTAAAAGGAAAAGAAGTCAGGTTGGGGGTGAGTGCAGAGCAGGGGAAGCTTTTTCTCAAGTACAGTTTCCTGCCTAATCCACGCTTGTGCTCTTTGACTTGTAATGCCTTCCTTTAGGTGACCAGTGGAATTCAGTACACCCAACTTTAAAATCCTGAGTGCTCTGGGAATGGCTTCCCAGCAAATCAGTTTGCACACCATAGTAGAACAAACAAAATGAGCCAAATCACTTAATTTAACTTCTGTTGTACAAATGCGAGCAAATTCCTGGCAGAGAACTCTCTTGTCTTATGTCATGAATTCATCTGCTGTAGCTGAAATTATTTAGCAGACATTTATGGTTTTGTGGTTGGAAGCCACAAAACAAGCAAGCTTACTTCTTCACTTTCTCTGACCTATAGCCTCAGTTCTCTCCCTGAATTATTTTAATTAGCTTTGATGATGACTGTTACACTGGAATCAGTATGTCCAAACAGATTGAGTGCTTACGGGAGTACAGGATGCAGTAGTTAGGCTTAGAAAGAGCTTTGTTCGTTTACCTGAGGAATTTAATTTAGATTAACATATGTTATCATTCAAAAAGGAAATAGCTATTTGCAAATTATCATGAAAACTGCTTCAGGGGATACGAATTCTAGGTATGACTAGGGCTCACTATACAACAATTATAAAAAATTAAGCCAGCCTTTGTATCAACCATGTTTTACAGTGTAAAAATAATCTCAAATATCATAAATTTTCTGCTTGTGCCAGTTACTGATGCTTTTATCCAGGAGTGTTCAGTAGCATCCACACTTGCCATAAAAAAAAAGAGCCCTTTATCATAAGAAGCAACTGATTGGGTAGCAATAATTGTTATGGAGAAGTCCAGAGTGGGCAATACAGAATATGCTTTTAGATAAACAGTACAGTTTGAGCAACTGAGCTGACTTTGGGGTTGGGTTTTGGTTCCTTCCTGCTTCAGAGAGCAACATAAGTGGCAGGAGTGTGGCCAGATGTAATGATGCCCCTTTATAGGCAGAGCTGTGGGGATAGGAAGCAGAATGTAAAGGCGTGGATCTTTACCTTTTAATGTTTGCCACAACATTGTAATGTGGGGGTTAAGTAAAGCAAAAAACAGAGGGGTGTTGGGAGTGGGGGAAGCAAAATGCCACCCTGTCACTGGCTTTTGATTAATTCTTCAGTGTACGTTACAAGATTACTAATTGCATATGTCCTGTATGAGATGTTCTGTGGGTCATCTGTCAATGTCTTAGTAGCAGTCAGTGCTTGTTAATTATTTCTTCTGAAATGTGTGGTTGCACCTATGTATTATTTTTTTTTTGATATGTTGCCTTGTTTCCTTCACTTTTAAAATGGAGTACTCAAATTGTTGATGCTGTAACAAAACGTACCTTCTTGGGCTATAGTTTTCCCAAATAGCTCTTAATATTCAATTTGTCTTATTGCTACTGAGCACAGAGCTGATGTTTTCAGAGAGCTATCTACGATGATTACAAGAGCTCTTTCTTCTGCAGCTACTCAGTAGAGCCCTTCATAAAAGATGTGAAGTTGGGGATTAATTGCTAATCATTTAGTAATCACCATTGCCTCTCCTGGATAATGGAAAGATACCATTAGCACTAGGCTTCCACTAATTTCAAGTATCATGTCACTTGTTCTTAGCTACTTGGAGGTATGTGCTCTGGCAGTGATTCTCATTTTTTTGTGTTGGCAGCCAAAGCTGAACACACGGTGCTGTTGTTTTGCCTGTCTTCATCTTGTCTTCACTTGCAGAAATGGTGTTTACAGTAACTCATTTATTGTACAATGAATGTATATTTGTTTTCAGTAGGATTCAATCTGTAATTCAACAATCCATTGGCTTCTGCAGCAAAGTTGTTGTTCAGAAGTGCCCTCCCTGCACCAGTTTGTAGCTTCCCATGTGCTTTGTCTAGCTGTTTCTGGATCTTGCCTCATCAAAAATTGTTCCTTTTTTTAGGCAGGATTATTTCAGTGTCTTTACATAAATGCTGTTACGCAGACAGGTTCTGTGGTAAAGTTCCACACATCGGTGGCTAGCTTAATTTTTTGGAATTACGTTATCACTGCACTGAGAGGAGACATTCCTAAATATCTCAAATCTTGGCACATACTGACTTCTTGGTGGTTGTGTGGCTGGCACTTGAAACCGGATTTCAGTCTGCAATCGTGTTCCCTGGAGTGATGAACAGGCTGCTAGGTGTTTGCACTAAATCTACTGTTAGCTGTAAGTAAAAGGAATTCTCAGCTACTTTAGCTGATGTTTTGGCCTTCAAATGCAAGCATTTGCTTGCTTCTATGATATTGCCTTAGTTATGCAAATGTCCTGGGAGGGGTTATGAAGGCTTTAAAGTCTTATGGGAAATTTCAACAGGGCTAAGGTGTATCAGGAGCAATAGTTGCTTTTATGAAAATATTCTGGATAATTGACCTTCTGTCTGTACAGCAAACTGGAGAAAGTCTTGACAGTAGTGGGTGAATGTTTTGCTGCTATATATTTGGCTGTGGGAGAGTGAACATTTTGCCCCCTCTTTTTCCAGCTGATCAGCAAAGCCAAATGCTAGTGCTATAGAAGGGTCTTCATCTCCAAGGAAGCAGTGGAAGAAATGTGCCTAACATACTTGCAAGGGTATCTAAATACATGACAGGCATTTTACATGCTGTTTTGCACACTGTATAAAATTACATGCCATTTTAGAGAAAGAAAAAGGTGTGGAGACTTTCAAGCTCCAAAGGATATTCTTGTTATATAACTCACTTGTCCAACTTTCACTTAATTAGCAAAGGTTTTCATCAAAGCATACTGACCCAAAGAATGTGAGCTGTTCCTGTAATTTGATTATAAGTGTAATGCCTGTGTGACACCTTTTTGCCTATGATGTTGGGTGAAATACTTTCTGTGTGTGGCTACAGCTCTTGGAAGTTCTGTATTAAACTTGGCTCTGTGGTTACTTGTGAATGAAATTACGGGAACAGTTTTGGAGAAAAAAGTACATGGAAGGATTTAAGGCAGAATATGGCAAAGCAAAGGCTGCAATTATCTGCAGCTGAAAACAAGTAGCTTTTAATATGTCCATTCACCTAGGAAGGGAGGAAGAATTATAGACCACATGTTCTTTCTTTCCCTTTTTCTATCATTTCTCCTCTTCTTTTTTCTTTATACAGTTTATCACCCATAATTTCAGGATGTGTTTTTGTTTCTTTAAGCTGTTTTATCTATAGGCTTATGAGGTCAGTCATGTGTGAATTCTTTTGTTAGTCACCTCACCTTTTGCCTTGATGATAGAAAATTGATCAGGCCTAAAGTACAAGTTCAATAGACAACCCCCTTGGTCCTTTGTCTAGGAGAATAGCTACCATTGAAGGCCATGAGCAGGTTGCTATTAATATGACAGGCTGCTCTATCTCCCACTGTAATTTATAATGAAATACCTAATCTCCATTATTTTGATCCAAGCAGGCGATCCCATGAAAAAGTCTTTTCATCCAGTTCCCAATGGCAGTTACATGAGAAATGGCAAACCAATAATTTTTGTCAAGTTTTTTAAGCCAACAGAAATGCTTTTCCACTGCTACAGTTTCAAAAGGCACAGATAAAGCTCATTCACTGAGATGAATGAAAAAGCCATCTGGGGTTTTTCTTTTTGACTTCCTTTCCTTTTCTCCATCCTTGTAATCAAATTTGAGCAAAATCAAATGGGGCTTTCTATGAAAGTACCTTTTGTTGATCTGAACGAGCTGGTAATTTACAAAATACCCTTCCTTTGTGAGGAAGGCTAAAGAAAAAAAGAATCAGTAGCTTTTAAAGCTGGGCCTTGGTGGGACTCTAAATGCAGTGAAAGCAGTCTGTGTTGAGAGATTGAAATGCATTTCAAAGCCAGGCCTGAGTCAGGGTACAGGGAAGAAAAAACCTATGTGCATTTTATAAGAAGAAAAACCTGAATGGGAAAGGAAAAGAGAGAGAGGAAAAAATCTGGATAATACATTAATCATTATTTTGGAAATTGTCTTCCTTACTGACACATACTGCGTAACTAGTGATTGAGAACTTGGATTTTTGTTCTGTTATGGGCATCTCAACGTTTGTCTGTGCTGCTTTAAAGTTTGAGAGGCAAGGATCCTTGAACACTGCTGGACTATGCTTTAAATGTGTATATATATATATTTTTAACTTCGCTTCTTTTGGTTCTTTTTTTTAAATTATTTTTTTAAACCTTGCCTGTGAAGTATTATGGGGGAAAATACTTTCAGGAAAGCTGAATTTATTCTTTTTGGCATGCTAATGTTTATTTTTATTGTATTTCTGCTTACCAGATTTCCTATTGGTAATTATTTCCCATTGACTTAAACCACAGGACAGTGTGGACATCTACAAGTAGTAAGTTTATGCTTTGTTTATTTTTGTTATTCGTGTTTAATGATTATTGTGGAAAAGCTGGAAGTGTTTAATTGCAAAATCTGTGTTTTAACAGTGTTGTACAGCTGTATTACTATTAACATGAAATATTGATGTGGTTTAACTCTTACTATCTCTGTTACTTGCCTTGACTGCTTAGTCAGATACAGATAAGTGCATTGTTATGTGCTGCAGATAATACGGCTTGTGAAATAAATGCTAATTTACATGTTATATTCAAACATGTGAGGAAACCTAGCCCATATTTTCATCTTTTTATATTTACAGACCTGCTGAGAGTGTACAATGGGTCTCATTTCTCCACTTGTGTTTTGATTCAGCATATAAGTACATTTTAAAAATGGGTTCCTTATTGTACAATATAAAATATTACCAGCAATCTTACAGAAATACTGGCACTCATAGTAGAAATTCTAGGCTTTATTTTTATTTTATTATTAGGAAAGCTTCTCATGTTATTTTTAGCTTGGCTTATGCTGTATTCTGGTAGGAAGAGCACAGAGGTATGAATGTTACTGGCTAAGATACAGTTGTTAATGAAGCACTAGTAAAACCACTTTGGGTTTTCAATTTTACTTTGAATAGAGAAACCGTGGAAATAATTTAGAACTGTGAACTTTGTTATAAGATATTTGCTTTAGATTAAATGGTAAGAGATATATTTTGTTTTGTGTTCCTTATGCATGTGTGTACAATGTTGTAATACCAACTTAGAAAGCATACTGTAGAAAAATGGACAGGATAAGTTTTTTTTATTTTTAACATTATTAGAAATCCAAAGTGATGGAGTTTGAGTGTATTTTCCATTAATGAGATTCCAAATTATTTAACAAATAGCTTCCCAGTTGTCTTCTGTGATATAGCCTGATGTCTGATTGAATTGGATAATGTAAAAAGTCTGTTTTGTATCTGAATTTATTTCATACTCCTAGTTCTTACTGTCCTGTACACTTTCAGTTTCCTAGAGGATTTGTTTTCTCACATGGTTTTGAGCCATTTGCTGCCTCCTAATGACTGACTTATAAAACAGCAAACATGGAAAATTTCCAAAAAACTTTTTCTGGAATTATCAGTGCTGCATATTTTGTTATTGTTTACAATTTTTCATGTATTTAGAACTGATGAAGAAATATGTGACATGAATAGCTTTGCTTTTTGATACTTTTAATAGAACATCAGACTTTCTACTCTGAGAAATACAGTACATTAATGGGAAACTTCTCTAGTGCTGAGTATGGAAACAAAGACACAAGTAATTTACTTTGTCTGGATAATGTAGTTGAGATAACAGAGGAATACGTGCTTACTCAGGCTTGCATACCAGTATCATATGATGCTTATTTTGGTTAAAAAGTTGTCTCCTTCCCCTCCTCCCTTTTTAAAAATAATAGCTGACCTTTGTTTAGGTTTCCATGTTTCCTCCTTTATACCTTCCCAAGCTTTAAGATATAGTCATTAAAGACTTTGCCAAAACTAGTAGGTTTTAATTGATTACTTAACTAATGAAACAATTACAAAGCACAGTAGTGTCCCCAAGGTCTTAGCCTGGTATAAAGCCTCATCATCTTATTGTGTAGGGTTCCTAGCACAGTGCAGCATTGATTTGCACAAGAACTTTGAGACATGTCAAAATGTAAATATTTAACAATTACCTGGGATGTACATTTTCACCTCTGTGCAATTTTTCCCTCTGATGAATCCTTCTATCCTTCTTACGGATGCGAACTTGTAAGTAGAACAAATCACTTGAATTGGGAGGAGAATGTTGCAGTTATGACTTTGTCCCCTACTCTTTACGTATAACTAAGGGTACACTCTCAACTCTTCCCTAGATGGAGTTGCACTCAGCGACAGTACTCCATTTGAGGCAGGATATTTGTAAACCACTGTAAGGTTCTTAACCATGGGTTGGATCTCACACAAGTACCTCCAGCTGTACTTCATTTCAAGTTGCCAAGTCTTATTCTTGAACCTTTCAGGCTCAAGTATGTTTTGCATTAGAGTAGGATTAATTCATATATTAAAGTACTTTCAGTATTTTTAAAAACATATGTCCTCTATCATTTCAATCACCTATTGGGAAGGCTTTGTTGCAGGAGAGACTCATGGCAACAAATTACTGTTTTTTTTTGAGAATGTGTATGATTATGTACTTAATTTGTATGTGTATGTATTATAATCTTTGGTTTGAATCTCTGAAAACCATTTACAGTAATGAAACAAGAAAATGAGGAACTGAAGTTATATCAATAAGTTAAAAAGTACTTCCGCTGTTAGAGAACGTAATCCAGAGCAGCATAAACTGAGCATGCTATGACATGGGTGAGCTGTTGTAACTATTGAAGCAACTGTTGAATATAAGTAAGTAATTCTAGTGCCCAAGGTTATGGTGTTTAATGAGATAGTTTTTGAGTGTTTAATCAGACTGAGTTGGATTGGGATGGAAAAAGATGTTCAATGGACTTCTCAATGTTTTGGTTTTCTAGTGTCTTAAACAGCAAGAAGTGGGGACAAAGGACAATAATTCCTGAGTCATGTGTGCCCTCTAGGGTTCTACATTGCCTGCAAGAAATATTTTTTCCTGCCAGTAAATTTTTCAGTCACTGAACACCAAAAACATGCTCAGCCTTAGTGAATGTATGTAGCAGTTTATGGTGTAACTGGTTTCTCAAAGATGAGAAGAAAATGAAGAGCTAGGCAGTCTTACAACTGGAAGGAATCACTTAAAGGAAAACAAAAGAAGAAAAAGGAAACTGAAAAGATGGGAGTTGGAATGCATATAGATAGTTAAGGAAAGGAGAATAGAAATTTGAAGAGTGATGGGTGGTGTTGAGATAAGGAAAAGACACTTAGATGTCTCTGGGCCCAGGCTTTCTCCTGAAAGTCCTAACCACCCTTCAGGTTCACTGTCCTAACCCTGGTTGCTGTATTCAGTTAAAGTGTAGTCTGTGTTCACATTATGCTAACAATGGCAATTTTTTTGACTTGATTTTTCTTAAAGATTATTCCTACTATATTGTTACCAGTCAATGTCATAATTTTAAAAGATATGTGACCTTCTTCTCTGAAACATTAATAAAGTGAGACACAGGTGCTGATGAGCAAAATGGGGTATGTCTGGAGTAGTGCTGGACTATCCTGTTTCAGTTTTTCCCAGGACTGACACTTAATGACGTGAAGCTTGGGAGCTGGGGGTGTTGTGGCATTTTTTATCTTTATTTGGGAAGCTGAGTAGCATGCACAGTGTTCCCTTCTGTTCTATCAAGTCCATCCCCAAACATCTCAGAATGCTTCCAAAAATATCCACATTCTGGACTTGGCTTTCAGTGACAGGGTTGGTTGTCAGTTAGGGGTGGGACAGTAGTAGCAACGCGTTAAAGTACTGATACAGGGTATTATTGTGTCACTTTGAGCTAGTGGCATTTCTGGTACACCATGAGTTTGATGTAGTTGGGCCTATAATGCAGATAAAATTTACTGTTAGCATGAACTGTGTGATAGTTTTATTTGGGGCTTTCTGTGAGTTGTTTGTTTGTTTTTTTCTTTTTTAAATACCTCATTCATTGTGGGTTCATAGAATATCTGCAAATTATATACAATTCTTTTTGTTACTTTGAGCACCTACTTGGACTTTCCATTTAGTCACTTACCATTGTAGTCCATCCAGTGATTACAATTGCTCAAGACTTGAGATAAAAATGTTCATCAAACTAGACTTGAAAAATAGATTTTATTTGCAAACTTTTTGTAGAATACATCATTATCCAGTAGAGTTGTGATGTCTGGATAATGCTGCTGTAAAATGCTTTCTGCCAGTTTTATGCTTTTGTTTGGATTGGAACAAAACCTCTGAAGGATGGTGTTGGAGCACATGGTACAGTATAAGTGCTCATAATGTGGCCATCACCCACAGTTATCAGTGTCTGGTTTGGTATTTTGTCTTCCTTCCCACTTTAATTTAAAAAAATCATGTTGTACTTGTAGTTTTGTCGGATAGGAGACTTTTTTTATTGATAGTTTATTTGTCTGTTATTTTTGTTATTCTTCAAAGATCATCAAGTCTGGGACATCACTGGGACAGCAAGTTGAAGTCTTTCTGTGGTTAATAAAGCAGACTTAGGAGATAGTCACAAGTATGTTGCTTCAAATTCTTCAGGCAATGTTTTTAGTAGCATAACAACAGCAACATGAAACAAGCTGCTTCGATCCTCTCCTAGCAATTTGTCCTCAGATGTAGAAAGCTGGCAGGTAGGGGCAGAACTACAGGAGAAAAGGGATCTAGTAACCATTCTGTGAAAAACTTGGTCTGTAATAGGGTTCAAAGGTAAAAGTACTGTTTGCTGCAAGGCTCTTTGCTTTCAGACAGCTAGACTGCTTTTTACCTGAGAGACCTCCACTGTGATCCCTCCTGATTGAGGAAGTGGAAGCTGTGCATTCATTGGCATATTGCTAATACTGAGAGAAGTTCTTTTCAGCATCAAGTGCTTGTAGCCCCTAATGTTGTCTTTCTGATTTTAACTGTAGGGCATCTCTTCTCTGTTACTTAAAAAATTGCCCTGTTTAAAGTAATTTTGTTGCAGTCAATGTCTGTACAGGTGGAATATTTAGAGTGGCCCCCACCAGAGCACTGTATGCTTTGTTGTATAATCATCCATTCATTCCTCGTTCTTCCAGTGAGTATCCCACTTCCAGGGATACCTAATGCTCCATACAGAGCAGTCTTATTCCTTGTGCCATGATGTGCAGAGAAGCTTCAATAGCACCTCTTGCCCAAGCTATCTTCTGAGAAGCCCAGGGCCCTATCTCTGAAGTATTATGAAAAAATATTTTAATATGCTGCCTCTTCTTTTTATGAAAAAAAAGAAAAAAAATGGTGGTTCAAATCAATTATTCTGACCTGAGCAGTGGTTAACTTCAGGTGGGAGCAAGTTATATGCTGAAAGATCCCAAGTGCTGTTGTTTTAGTGTGTCTGTTGCTTCCTGTCACAAGGAGAGTCTATATGAGATTGCAGTATCTGGTCAGAACAACCTGAGTTTTATGTCATGTAAGTTACTTTTAGCTGTAGTTTCTCAGCAGGGTGTGACAGGAAATAATTGTTTAGAGAGGCAGCAGGTAAAGTCTGTCAGAGTGCCTGTGGCATGTTGGAGCTCCAGCAGCCACTCAGGCCTGCAAACTTCTTAACCATGCTTAAGAAAGTGGAACTCATTTGTTTGAAAAGGTAGCGTGCTCAGTGCTGAAATGCTGCATTAATGCTTGGGTCAGCTAAGGCTGAAATCTGCTGAGAAGTGCATTCATTTAGTTTCAGCTAATTATATAAAATGTATTTTTGGGGCCTGAAACAAAGAATGTCTTTTAAAGTAAAGGGCAAGCACAGCCTCTGGTGGTGTCAAGTTCTTTTGCGATGTGTTTGTGACAGACGAGCCTTTCTAGACAAACACAGTAGTTTTCAGACCACAGGATACAATGCATATTCCATTTACAACTTTGTCTATATTACTCTATCTTAGATTCCCCTTTAGAGTAAGTTGTACATAGCTAATTAGTGCATAGAATATAATTGAAATAATCTAAATTCTAGACTAATGATTTATAGGGCTGTTTCTTGTTCCTTTTATTTGGAATGAAGAATATGATGATGTACTGTGGATGTGTCTCTTGGATTTTTAAAAACTTTATTCATTTTCTCATATCCATTTCCTACAGTCTTCACTTTTTTTACTGCTTTGTATATCTGAGAGTTTGTTAGGTCACTGATTGAGACTTTGACATCTGTTAGCCTCCTGTATGTGCATAAAAATAATTGTACTGGAAAAATAATATTTGACTGGTAATTTTAACTTCAGAGGTCATTTAGCATTGATACTATGCTTTTTCAATTTAGAAGATTAAGGAAGGATAATTTCAAAGGCAATAGCGAAATAAGACTTTTTTTTATCAGGCTGATGAGAGCCTTCTGTGTGTTGTGGAAATGTGCTAATTGTAACATGGAACTGTTTTCCTAATGTGACCTTGCAGATCCATGAGCTTAATCTGGTACTGTCAGTAAAGTACTTGTGAATCTAGTGGGAGGTGGACAGCTGTGTGAAGAGCTCTTGAAATATTTGGCCACTTCCAGCATTTGTTTGCTGTGTGAAGTAAGATCATCACTGCCCATTTTGTGGTTAGCAAGATGCTTGTTAGGAATTCTCGTCATTCTTGATTTTTATTACTTGTTATTTTTGGAGTAGATTAAGTTCCATCATGATTCCATGGCTGATGGATCTGATGGTGTATGATGGCATCTCTTGAGTTAGAAACATGTATGTAATTGAATTTCATTATTTATGCTTCCAGAAAACATAAATATCCTTGCGAAAAAAATGCTCTTTTACAGTGTAAGGGAGCAAATCCCTCAGAGCTCTGTCTGTTCTCTCAGCTATTGTGCTCTAATGCTTCTTATTTCCTCTGCTTGAGCATCTTTCTGAGGATTCTCTCAGTGAAGCTCTGCAGCACAGCCTTTCTGGTGTCTGTCGGGTCTAACAGGTAGGTGTGACTTTTCTTATGCATGGTGGTAACAGGGCAACTCAATTAGAAGCATCAAATGGGTGAGGAGCAAATATGGGGTAGAGTGAAATTTGGAGTGTATTTTCTAGAACAGGTATGCAGATGTCTGACTACATAATACTGCAACATTTTTAGTATAGTTGAGATTGGGGTAAATTATAAAAAATTAAATGGAATTTGTAATCAGGATTATTTTTTTCCCCCTGTGAAATGCATGTGGCAAGAGGCTAAAATCTCGTTTTCATTTTGTATATATATTGTAACGTTTTAAAGCTGAAATTCTCCCAGAAGTTAATGTTATTTTGAATGTTTTTTTCAGTCAAGCATATTTGACTCTTAATAGAAAAAGCCTAGTCTGCTTTTTCTATAACATACAAGAGAAATGTTAGAGGGAACTGGTAGCATCTGGATGAAGGAAATTGTCAAGTCAGTGTAAACCCTGAATGGCTTTGTAGCAGAGAGTGAAGTTAAAAAGTATGTGATTTAAAACAGAATAAGCAACATCTTTTTTTGCTTCCTTTCAGGAACTTGCTATGTAAATTCAACCTAGTAAAGATAAATGAAAAAGAGAAGTTATGAAGTGAAAAGTAGCTGTAACACACAGATTGAATGTTTGGGTGGGAGTGAAAGTAGGAGTTGCCTGGTTGGAACAGATTCCTTAAGATCTGTCACATCATACCATTAAAATGAAGAGCTAGACATAGTAATTTTAAAGGGATATTGTGTAAAAGTTGGGAGATATTAATGCAGTAAAATGCATTGATGGATTCCAAACTTAGTCTATTATGCATATTACACAACTGTAGATAACAAAATATTTACTTGGGTTGCTTGTGAAGGGAGTGATTACATTATGTTAGAAAACTTGGATTCCATCAGCTTCATCTGTGTATTTGTAATTTAATTACATGATTCCTGTGATGGATTGATTTCTGATCAAATTTGCAATATAATAAACCTTCATAAAGGTTCGGAATTTTTATGCTTATATTCTTAGCACCTGTGGTCCTCCTGTGAGAAGCCCCAAGGATAGACAAATTGTTTCCATTTCTTTTGTTCTGCTGCAGACATCTAATGGCCATGGGCAACTCAATTCATCTATCCACTCTCCACTAATATCTAGTATCATACTGATAGTCTATTGATGAAAAGTACTCCTAAAAATTCTTAAACACTATGGACAAGGGTTGCATAGATTATCAAGATTTTTGGTAAAACAGGGTGTAGAAGTGTGTAGTTCTTTTCCACAGGTAGACATTCTAGATATCTTGTTTTCAACATGGTTCTCCATGCTGTCTTATCTGTGCACCTCACTATTGATACTTATCCTTGCGATGTCCTACCTTCCCATTTTATCTGGGAACGTAGAAACTGGATTTTCCTGAGGTTATTTATTAAAAGTCCTCTGAGGAGAGTCATGGATTGAACTCTGGTCTCCTAGCTCTGAATTCTGATCCAGTCTTCCAGGAACGGCCCTTCTCAGGCTCCCTATGAGGTATTGGAAGGTCTTTGCTGACAGCAGGTTGCTCAGCCTTGCACAGACATACAGTGGAGTTCCCTGTCCCAGCCCCGTTCTTTTCAATGGCTAAAAAGTCAGTGTTCTTGTTGATGGTGCATTCAAGATGCTGTCATGCAAAGGAATTTTTTTTTACTTTAGTCCAGCAGGAGCCTTTCCAAAAGAGTAAAATAGGAAAGAAAGATCCACATTGAGAGTAGAGTGTCCAATTTGTTGTATGTTGCAAAGGAGTAAGGAACTGGGAAGAAATGTGAAGTTTGGATTTTCCACATTGCAAAACTACATTTGATGTAACATTAAGATGGTGCAATATGTATCAAAAAGTGTACCTGAATTTTATAGCAATATCTATCTCTTGTTCTTCCATTTCGTTTATGTTATGCAAATTGTATAAAGAAATAAAAATATTTTTAAAAGCCCTTTTTTAAGGACAGAAGAGATAGGCTTTTTTAAACTAATGTGAAGGTTCTGACACACATTTAATGAAGCCTGGGAATTCCAAAGTCTAGACAGCCATTCTCTTCTCTTAACCCAGCAGTGTGAGCACAGAATACAGTGTCATCCTTAACTTTGAGTTTTCCTGGCTTCTGTCACTCCATGTCATAAATTTAGCATTAGTAAATACTTTTTGTTATTGTTGAGGAAAAACAGCTAAAAATGTATTTTGACTAGTAAAATTAAGAGGATGACACGTAAGTCATGGAAGTTCGCTGTGTGATAGTAATGTCTTCTTTTAATACAAGTGTAATTTTGAGTACTTGGGAACTACTATCTATAGCCATAGAAATATCACCAACACCTGCCTTTTGGCAGGAAACTGTTTAAGTTTTAAATATAGATTGCACAATGAGAGAGGGAAGAACTTTTAGCTGAGCCTTATACTTCAGTGCAGAGCAGGAATTAAATATAGTAGCTATGACATCACAGCAAGGTTTCTTTGTGGCAAAAATACAAAATAAAACAGGAGAGATATACATTAGTGCTGGTACAGTGTTTAGAGGTAACTGAATCAGTTGTAGAAGCAGCTGATTACAGGAGATGCTATCCTGAGTGATAATAATTGAAACTGAGCAATGTCATTTTTACTACTAGGACCTGTTTTGCTAAATATCAAATTCTTCTCATTAACCTCTTAACAGAGACTGTAGCAAGCTATGAAACACCTGAGTTTTCAGCTCTGTGGGAGGGGTACACTCTGACCTTAGCTAACCAAAGGAGAACTTTTGGCTGCTACTTTCTTGAGTATAGCAGCTATTCAGGCGTTTTTGGCAAGCCTCATATTTCCCCCTAAGGTGACAGTACTGGATTCATTTGCAAAGAAAGGAAGGAGAAAACAGAAGAGATCTAGTATCTCAGGGTGGCTGCTGCTTCCTTCAGCTCTCAGCTGGTCTCTGTCCTTTCTACTTTTCCCTCTTTGCTCAATTCAGTATCAAGAGGAGGACAAAGAAGCTTGAGGGGTAGAACTCCAGATTTCATGCAGCTCCGGGACAAACATGACTACAGGGAAAAACTGAAAAAGTATAGTTCTGAGAGCTAGGTGAAGGTGGGGAATTGGAAAAGGGAGAAATCAAGCTGTTTCTGGGCATGAAGGTGGGCAGACATTGATGGCAAAAACAGACTACAGCATTTACCAAAAAAAAGTTTTTTGAACTCCCAAACCCGAATAGCCTGCAAGCACAGGTCTGTTAGGAGCATGAGCAGAGCTGAGATGAAAGACAATAGTTGAACGAAATTAATTGTGCCATTTTATACAGAAACATAGTTACTTGACAACAGCCAGTTGAGCTAAAGCACAGAACAACTGAGTCAAGCCCTGGGAGTTGGTTCTTTCCTGTCCTGTTTGTATCAGTATTCAGCAGGACTTGCAAGATAATGTCTGTGTGTAAAAACTGTTTTCCAGCTGGTTAATTCATGTAAGTCTAACTCTCAATTCTGCTTTTAGGCAGTGAGTAAATTCTCATGTAAGGTTCAGGACCTGATCTGCCCTCTCCCTGGCTATGAGATCCCCTTTGTGGAATCAAGATGTGTTTGCAAAATAAGGCAATTCAGACCTAAAAGGATTGTACTGCCAGCTAGCATTTTACCTGGTGATTATAGGCCCTTTATCTGAGATGCGTGCAAACCTCCTCAAATTATGACTATTTTTTACGAAATCTGGACAGTGCTCTGATGGCTGAAATACAACGGGAAAAGGAGCATTTCCACCTCTAGCACCCCCTTGTGTTTTTCTTTAAAATGAAAAGGGAGGAGGATCCCTTGAGCTTCATAACTAAGTACAATGAGCAGATCTGTTAGTCACTTTCTGAATGTGCTATTGGACTTTAGTGTTTGGAGACTTAATCAGTTATTTAGGCAGGATCCTTATTAGGCCCACTGTAGAATAAGAAAAATATCTCCTGCCCTGTTCTTGTGTGTGAGGAATAAGGGCTGACTTACCAAACTTGGTGGGGGAAAAATGCTGTCAATTCTTCTGCCGATTTTAGTTGACTGGCAATTAAATTAAATACTGTTCCTCTATGGTATTTGTTGGAGGTGTTTTTGTGGATTTGGACCATTGGATCTGCTGAGTTGTGGTGGTGTCCTGGTTTGAGCCTCTCTCCTTATTCTCTCTTTCCTTCCCCTACCTGGGTGGGAGAGAGAGGGGATTGAGAGCATTGTTGTAATTTATTTAATCACTGCCCTGTGTTCAACTGTGACAGGTGTGGTTTTGTGCTTGGGGGGTTTTTGTTGTTGTCTGATTTTATTTTTTTTGGTAAGACTCAATATTTACGTGCTCAACTCTCATTTTCTTAAATACATAATTCTCTTGGTGTAGGTCTGGTCTAAAGAGCCTGATCCTGCAAGAATCATGGCATATAGTACTAATTCTGATGTCAGTGGAGTCTTCCTTCATCTGTGAAGTAGAATAAGATCACATACAATGCAGATAGTCTGTCCTGCATGTGAGATCAGGAATCACCATGGTTACTTATCTGGTATTTTGCATGCTCTCTCTTCTGCTCGGTCTCTTTTTATTTCTTTTTTTCCTTTTTTTAAATTTTCATATTATACTGAAGACAGATCCTAAATCTACTGTGTAAAACTCTTTTGAATCTTTGTGCCAGTGATGTATCCATTGGCACTAGGAAACAGTGGCTTGATACAAAGTGCTGGAGCTGCTGCTGGTCACTCAAAGCATGCTTCTTGACCTGTACATCCCTGCTTTTAAAATGAGACCTGTTTGCTTTATTAATGTAAAATAGTTATGTATAGAACTGTTTCCCTCTTATTATGCGACTGTACTTTTCCTATAACAATGGCAGGCCACCATCTGAATGTTGAGTTTTGCAGAACTGCAGGTTGGAGTTTCTATTTAGTGCTTGAGGAGGGAGTCCTTCAGGATTTCAGTGATGAAGTTTCATTCTCTTTGGTGGTCCCACTTACAAGCTGGTCTTCCTGGTGTCTGTCCCTAAGCAATTCAGTGCTTTCTCTGGCTGCTGAATGGCAAAGTACTGGTGGTATAATCCAACCTCACAAATGTCTACAGATATATTTGTGACATTTGAAGAACAAACAATAAAGAATCAAACAAGATTTTTCTGCTTGAAAAAAGAAATATTCTTCATCAAGTATGTTTTCCTGCTTCTTGATTATGTCACAGGGGCAATGAGGGGTGGGAAAGAAGCTATCTGAGGTTGTTATGTAGATTGCTCAGCAGCCAAGTTACTAGTAGATCATGTTCAGCAAAAAAAAATTTTGTTTCCAATTTCTATTTAGACACCAAAGCACTCATGTGAATCTATGGAAAGTTTGGCACCAAATTAGGAGTTAGGGATGTAAGGAAGACAGATCTGTTCCAAGCATTTCTGGTAGCATGTGAGAAATTATGACTTCTTGTAGTATCTTAACTTGATGTGGTGATATGTGGTTATTCCTAACACGTGGGATTGTGGGTGACCTTGCTCTTCTTGCCTCTAGCATTGAGGGACTCAGTGGTACTGTGCTGTGGTTTGGGAGTTATACTTCACTGCACACAAATTTATATACTACTGCTACTATTCTGTTTTAGTCTGCTCAGCTATCTCAGTTGCCTGAGCTAAACCATTGGTTTCATACTACATTTATAATGTAGGCTTATCGATTAAAAAGAAAGTAAGGAAGCTAAGAGATAGTAACCAGCTAAAAGGGAAATAAATGGAAGAAAAGTGGTTCAGCTGGAAAATAGAAACAATTTCCGTTTTTTTGTTGTTGTTGTGGTTATTTTTAAGATGGTTTGGAGTAGATTTTGACCAGTGCTTGTTAAAGAAAGAAGGTAGTCGTGTAAAGGTAGGATTTTTAATAAGGAAAGTAATGGCAGAAAACAACCAATAGGAATGCGAACAGGTAAAGAATAATTAGAGATCATCTTTAAATAGCATAAGAGCGGGAATTTTTGGCTCTGTTCGTATCATTCTGTGTTGTGCCTTTTGCTAGGATTTTGCACATTAAGATTGCCACGTATTGCTTAGTATTGTTAATACGCAAAATCCTGGCAAAAGGTTGATGTTGTAATGGCTCTAAAGGACCCATTTCAATGTAAATCCTAAGGGTCTATCAATGTGCAGGGGATTTACGTGGGTGAGTCCCATTAATAGTAATGGGACTTATGTGCGTAAATCTCCTGCATTGATGGGAAAATAGACTCCTTAGTATGCAAAGTCTCATTTGAAATCAAAGAACATTTGCATAAGATCCATACATAGTATGGAACTCTGTGTGTTAAAAACAGTATGAAAAGAAGATAATGCACCTTAACTACTTTAGTAGATAAGTGCTAGTGTATTCTTTGTATATTTTATTTTTTAAATTTGCAGCAATATTTACATACTTGTCTCCAACTATTAGAAGCCAAAATATTTGTATTTTCACTAATGTGGATGATTGCTTTTTACATGAGCAAAATGATTGTGTAGTTGTGGAACTTTCCTGCTGCAACCCTCAAAGCCTATCGATCCAATAAATACTCTCAAATAAGATTGTTTGTTTTTTATTTGAAATACTGAACAGTACCAAAAAAGTGATTGCGTGCCACTGCTCATCAATATTTTGATACAAAAAGATTTAACTAATAAGTGTCTCCACCAAAAGTCTGTGCGAACTGATTTACATCATAGCAGCATAAGTTAAGCTGTCATATTTTGGCAGGAGTTTGAAAATAGAGGAAATATGAGCACTGTGCTTTCCAGCAGGTGTCACTGTTGGCAAATGTAAAATTAAAACTACACTTATCACAGTTTATGTGGAGTTAAAAATATTTTGGAGGAGGCAATGTACTTTTTGTTTATTTTTAATTTCTCCTTGTAATATACAGGTGTTGATTTTGTTAAGCTGTTTAGTATATATTGCTTATCTTAGGGAGGTCAAATGGACAGGAATACCTTACTACAAATTGATAGTATTCCTTGGAGAATATCTGAAATGTTAACGGCCTTTAATGGCCTGCTTTGTTCTTTGCTGTCTGGCAGGTAGTTTTGTGGTGTTATTTTAAATTAAGTATGAGCATAAGCAATTGTTTTACTGTTTCAATATCTTTTAAGTGGGTGAAGGAGAATAAGTTTATTTTGTTGATGCAGACAGGGAGTGGCCTGCAGTGTCATTGTTATTATTTTTCTTTTAATCAGAGAAGGAGGAACCTGGATGTAGGTAGCTATTTAAGATCAGAGTTTTGAGTATGTGTGACTATGGGAGGTTTTGTCTGCTGGAAAGAGGGAAAACTATATTATGCACTGTCTTGTGTAGTGCCTTGCCTCAGGAATTGGTATCAATGCTGCCAATGAGACTTCTTTCAGAACGAGGTACCCTCTAAAGAGAGAGATCAGAGTTGAATGTATTTTAATATTAAGTGTATCTGCTTTTTATGTTTAGGATTAATATCACATTTCCTACCACAGATATTTTTCTGTGCATTTACTTCTGTCTTTCCCCATCTGTATGGCACAGAATATGAATTTATCCACCCTGATTGCAGAGTCCCTGAAGTGTACTTAATATATGATGGACCAAGTTCTTACTGAGAGTTGTGACAGTTATTATGGAATAGAGCTGGATTTTTTTTTTTTTTTTTTTCAAGACTAGATGGTATCTTGATACTTCAAGTCCTACTGTGAGGCCTGAAATCGAGTGACAGCAATGAGTCACATCCCTCATGTAATTACATCACACTCGGTACAGTTATGTTAGGAATGAATCTGTATTTTTATGTGTTTTGGAAGGAAAACTTTTTCCTGCTCCTGTTTTAGTTAACAGGTGGTTTAAAGGTCTACAGCTGTTGCAGGAAGAGGAAAGCAGCTTGCCTGATTGCAGCACTCGACTGCACAGGTAAATTGCATCAGAGACCCAGGTATCAGCTGCCTATTGTTCATCCAGCAGCAATTAGCACACCTCAGCTGGGAAGAATTTAGCTTAAAACCAAGCAGCCTTCACAAACAAACTATTGAAATGTGTCCTGAAGCTTTTCAGCTAAATTCATCAGGAGTGTTCTGAGAAGGAACCGTGTTTCGTCTCCAAGCTGAGTTACGAGCCTTGGGAACTGAAGTAAGGGGACTGTGGGTGCTGCCTCCTCTCAGCAGTGTCTGTGGGGTGATGACCCACAGCACTTGAGGAACAGCAGCACGACTGCCTGTCTTGGAGGAAAGCTCTGCATTGGTCAGTGTGGGATAGAATGTTGCTTTTCTGGTGGCTACGCCTCCAATTGCATCATTTGGGTAATGTACCTGGTGCTTTTTTAAATGCCTGTAAGATACAAAGGAGCTTTATAAGGTAACTTTGAGATTAAAAGAAGACAGAGGCTCTTTTTAAGAGTAGGTGTTGTAGAAATAACATTCCTACAATAGCAGTTTGTATGTAGCCCAAATGTATGTCTCGCTACTGGTGCACAATGACACAAATATTTTCATGGATATATAAAGTCTGACAAAAAAATCAGGATGTTGTAACTTTAGGTTAACTGTTAAAGAAATTTTAAAAAAAAGAACAGGTTTATTAAAATGGACAAACTGTGAAAACAGTTTGTCTTCTAAAGTAACAAACAATGGTGTATTATAGCTGCTGTATCTATGGCTAAGTAAATGCTAGGTAAATGCACTGTGCTAAGAGAAGTTTAGCACTCTGTTCTTACTGTGCTAAAATCTACAAGATCGTTTCCTGCAAATTGATTTTGACAATTAGATTATTTGTGATATTGCAGTGTAAAAGAAATTCCTCACAAGTTTTTCCTTTGGAATGAGTGCACTTAAAGGAACCAAAAAGTTGCAGCTAAAAATGCACAGTTTCTTGTTTTTTACATACCAGCAGTACCAGGTGACTCCATTTTAGTGAGTTTTATGACTTGGTAAATTTTGCATTTCTCATAATG
The DNA here is from genome assembly GCF_020740795.1 of Apus apus. NCBI lineage: Eukaryota > Metazoa > Chordata > Aves > Apodiformes > Apodidae > Apus > Apus apus. The sequence continues at coordinate 18,767,730 of NC_067289.1, read as the reverse complement.
AGACTGGTTCTTAGTCCTTGCAGGACCCAGTCCTGGAAAAATTTGGGTACATGTAATGTTTATATGGAAAAGCAAAATACCTTTTTTTTTCCTTTTGCCTGCCTTTTTTTGTCTCCATTAGACATTTAGGACACTTAAACTATTCAAGAAAGAGAGGATTAAGCTTCTGAATTTATTATTTGAGTTATTAATGTCAATTTTGCAATCAATATCTTTAGCACAGAGGAGGAAAAGAAAACAGGGAGTGCAGTGCTATTCTGCGCTGCAGATTTGGCAGTGGGATGTGTTTTGCATAATGACCTCAGCAATGAAGTATTTAAAGAGCTTTGCATTGTGCTTTTTGCTACGTATTTCTCCTTGAGAGCACAAATGCTGTTGTGTTCAGAAAGGCCCTGTTTGTAGGTACAGGCTATAGGAAGAGATACCTACAAACGAGCTGCTGCTGGGTTTAGTGTATTCTGGAATTCTGCACAATTATATGCAGGGGAAAAAAAATCATCTTTTGAAAGTTATGTTAGCCTTGAAACTGTTCTGGAAATGTGGCAATGGTCCTGAGAAATCTAGACTTTATCACTTTTCAAAAGCAGGCACAGTCTGGAAAACTGAGTCTTGGTTAAGCAGCATGGAAACTAGAAGGGTGATGGTGAAGGGGAAAAGGGGGATCTCTACTTATGATGACTTTTGTAGTCTGGGCTTTGACTGATCTCTGCAGTTGGAAACAACAGAATTGTCTTCAGGTGCTTACACTTGGTCTTCCAGGAAGCTGTTGCAGTCAAACAGGAGTAAATTGGTTATGGAGTAGACAATTTGTGTATGGTAGGTTGGGAAAATCCATATGTGATGTAAAAGAAATGATTTTGGAAAATGAACTTCTGTCTGAATATTCTAAAATGGATTATATTCTTGTGATGCACAACAGTACCGAGTAATACAATGGTAACACAAATGCTTTTCTCCTTTGAGTGGAAATGATAATCCCACAATGATAGTGCAGTAAAAAACTGTCTGTAGGATAAACAAACAGCTACTAGTGTAGTCCTTTATTTTACTTAAGAGAAATTAATTAGGCTTTTCACACATGAATGAAAATAAAAAATGAATAGGCCTTTCACTCTTGGCTCCAAATTAAACTGCTTTGTTAGTTTCATTTGAAAGAGTTCTCAGTATTGTCAATCTTGTGTACATTTCATCAATAAGTAGATCAGGATATGGGCTTTTATCAGATACACCATAATACTGCCAGAAAAAGCATCATGTGTAACACTAAATGTCCACTTCAACCAAATATGCATATATATATAGAGTGAGTACAACTTAAGTAAAGAATTGGGTCAACTATACTTGATTTCTTCAAACTCCTTTTCTATTTCCAGTCCTATAAAAAGCTGATGTAAACATGTTATAGTAGGGGTTGCTGACCAGATACAACATTTATGGTTGCAGGGTTGTCTTCTCTAAATCCTTTAAGCAGTTGTCATGAAGGATATGAGAATCATTCTGATTAATAATTCCTGAAGTATACATGTTAACTGGTTTATTCCACAAGCAGTGTAATATTATGTTGTCTGAGCTGTTTTAGCAGACCATGTGACTCTGTTTTCAGAACTCTGATTGCAAAATCACTTGTCTTAATTTTTGGTTATCAAAAATATATTTAGTTCTTTCATCTCTTTCTACCCGTAGCATCCGAATTCTGGGGTTTTTGATATACCACTTTTCCTTCTGTACCTTTTTAGTAGCTATCTTGAAAATCTTTTTCCCCATTTAGCTTTCTAATGAATAAGCTTTCATTTTTGGGGGCATATGAATGTTTGGAAAAGTTAACTATCATCAGCTTCTCGCCTAGTACAGCACTCAATTTGTTATCACTTCACATGACAATCTTTGTTACATGATATTGGGGAAAATTAGTGTTAAACGTATGAACTGGAGGATAAACTGGAGGTTGTCTGAAAACATTGGAGTCAGTGAGCAGTGAGGAAATTATGACATCATTTGGATATGTGGATATGAACAAGTTGAAGTTGTAGCTGCTATGTGCTTTCTTGCAATGTGGGCTTTTTATAACTACTCAAATATGGATTTTGAACCTTGTTGCTTGATTATCCACAGATTTGTTGCTCAATGTACATGTGCTCTTATAAGAAGTAGACTTTTCTACTGGGACTTGTATTTTCAGTGTTAGTGGACATGAGGCCACAACTTGGAATGAGGAGAAGACACACCAGAAATGCTTGTGTTCTAACCCCAGAATCATTTAATTCAAGCAGTCCATAGGTAGGATCCAATGTATTTATTTAAAAACCAAACAAAAATATAATATGAATGTAATTGCAGTTTTTAATCAAATCACATATCTTGGTTTCTAGACTTTTGAAAAATTATATAATTTTTTCTTCTTAAATAGTGCAAAATAGTGCTATGAGACTGTACAAAAAACCCAACTGAAATATGACGACAATCTCATTTTTATGGTAATACTAGGTTGTTAATTAGCTGAGCTACCCAAATAGTGAGATTATAGTTTAAATGGCCCTGAGTAGGAGGTGATAATGATGCACTGCCTGATTTACAACACATTATATGCAGTGCACTTTAATGCAGTTTTTTAAAGGAAAATTTTTCATTGTATTAAAAAGCTCTCATTTGAAAGAATAAAATCTTTCTCAGTAAAGGCAGCCTTGTTAAATATGTCTGTAATAGATGTTACTATATCTGACAATGACAAGAGTCACGTGTGCTTGAAAAGAGGTGTGTTATTATTTAAAACATAATGGTAAAAAACATCACCTCAAATTTAACCAAGTTTCCAAGTTTGTAAGTTCTGGATTGAGAATAAATTGTTTAAAATTTATTTCATTTCCTTATCTCATATTTACCAGGTGGTCCTTAGCTGCACTTGGTTATTTGTTGGTGTGGTTACTGGAAATAACTGTAGTGTGTCCATTTCTCACATGGCTGTCTGGCAGTGAGCCCTGTGGTGCCCATGTTCACTAGTTGAAGCCTTCCTGGGCAGGCTCACATGAACTGCAAATGTAGATCTACCATTATGTAAAACAACTAAATATGTGCCTGTCATTTAAGAAATGACCATTTAATTTCTGCTTTTTTGGGTTTTTTTGTTGTTGTTTCTTGTAAAAACAAAGTTAATGCACAAAAATACTTTCTTTACTGAGAGCTGTGTGGGTTGTTACTGTTTTTCTTTTTTTCTTTCCTTGAAGAATCCAAGATGTGGATTTTCAAAGAGCTTGTAGGAATGGGACAAATGCCCTCGGATACTTTATTTAGAGCTTGATGATCTCTTTCCGTCCATTTTATTCTTTCTATACTTTATTTCAGAGCATAGTTACTTAATGGGATTCCATAGAGTTTATCTTACAAGTCCTAAGCCAAATTTGTTGAGAAATGCAAGGGAGAATTCTGTTTTCTCCCATGTGGCCCCAGAACTAGAGTCCATCGTACAAAGTTGAAGGGCTTCTTTTTGGGCTTGGTTTCGGGGTTTTGTTGGTTGGGGTTTTTTGGGTTTTTTTTGATAGTTTAGCAGTTAGTCTGAGGAGCTGTGGTACTTCTGAGAACCTGAGACTTGAGATTTATGACAGAGTGCTGGATGGGATACTTAACTGTTTTAGAAGATTTCATATTTGCCTTGCTAGATGAGCAGTAAAGATAATATCTTAATCTAGGAAGAAATTAAATATTTTTGTGTGAATAGCTGAAAGGAAGGTTTTATTGTTGCCATAGTGAGTATTCTGATTGCACAACAATGGAATGAGTTGCCAGTGTTGCTGTATGTCTTTTCTCAGGGTTGAGTAATATCAAATAATGAAGGATGTTAAATTTCCTCTTTTCCAGGTGTTTTTTGCCCCTTGGGAACTGCTAAATAATATAGGTTCTTTGCCTTTTTCCAGACTAAGATGATTGAGAAAGCAGATTTTTTAGGTGTTCGTTACACTTGCACTTAAATTTTTTCTATCTTAAAAAAAGCAAATTACTATCTGAAAAACAAGCAGGACATTGGATGGACAATTACTGCTTCATTTTCTGGGTTAAATTGCCAAGAGGGAGGACCCTGACAGAAAGGAGGCAACTCTAGCTGCCATTTAGGTGCCTAAGTAAGTTCTGAATTTTCTTTCTTGATGGAGGTAATCTAAATGGATTTTAATTTTGGAACAATGTCAGCTTGCTTTTGATATTCTGCAGGAAGAGACTCTGAAGAAGCTGGGAAGTAGTTTCTACTGCCATAGTTTCAGATGTTTCTGCTTACTGATCTTTTCAGAGGTCACTGGAAGTATGGCAGGCAGAGAGTTTGCAGCATGAGGTCCTTGATTAGTTAAACACATAGCTGTCCATGCTCAAGAGCAAGGTCTAATGTCGTTGTCAAACTGATATTTGTATTGGGCATGATATGGTTATGTTAAGCTTAACAGTGTTTCTTTGGCTACAATTCTCTTTCTGCAGGCAAAAAAATTCTGTAAGACATACACAACATAGTTTATTTTATGGCTTTAAGTATCTGTATTGTATATGAATTGAATGAAATGTGTTATGCAGGAAGGTGCACACAATGTTCAGGTAATGCTATAGAGCTGAAGAGATTAGTGACATCAGTGATAGCGTATTTTCTTTTCCTTTTGTTTGCATAATCTGCACATTCTCTATAACATAGCTCTAAAACAACAATAATTTTTGTAATTATAGACATGTCTGAAATTCATTATGTGGTAAACATGTATTCCCACGGATGACTAATGTGCTTAGAGGATTGTGCATAATGAATGCTTTGAGTTTCATAGATTTGATCCAGAGAGAGGGTAAGATCCTTGAACAATTTTCTGAGCACCTTTATGTAACAGCTAGAAAACACAGCAGTTGCAGTCCTGGTGTCTTTTAACGTGTGTTCTGCAGAGTAGCAGTGTGTGTGTACCTACATAATGTCGTTCTTCAGTATTTTATCAGAAGACCGCTGGAACTTAAATTACAAGCAGCAAAATAAATATATGGTGACCTTAATTTTGCTAATGTAATGGACCAGCATTTTTCAAGAAATGAAAGCTCTGCATTTGTCCAAGGATACTATACAGTCCCTCATATATTGAGGTGAGGGGGAAATATCCATGGAAAGAGAGGAAAAAGATATTATGTAAATTAGAGGCACACGATAAGCTGGTGTAGTACTCACACCTTGAAGGGACAAGCAGATAACTTGGGCAGACCTTTCTGGTGTTTGAAATTCAGGTTTTATGGATCTTCCTCAAATGCCTAAGAGGCTTTGAATTTATCTTCTTGAAGACTTAGGTGAGTAATTTTTAAATGGTGTAAGATATCTTTGTTTTGTTTTTGTAAGTTAGTGAGTTCGATTTATTTTAAGAAAGTGTTTGCAGTCATAATTAAGAAAGAGTTTAAGCTTGGTGTTAATTAAACAAATTGATGTGAATATCTGATTGGGTCCTGAGGGGGTTAGTTTTTTCCCAGCTGTGAGAAGCATCATTAAAGCTGGATAATTTATAAGTGAACTGCATGAGTTAAAGGAATTTGTAATAAAAATAGGGATGTGTTTATCTCTAAACTTAAATACCAAAAGATTTTAAGGTCCTGAGTGGCTTTAATACACTGGTAGTGTGATGGACAAACTAAATTTTCAGTCTGATAGAGAGGGCAGGACCTTCCTCTCCTGTGAAATATTTTTCTTTTTGGAAGAGTGAGGGAGGCCTCACTACTTACTGGCATTTAGTAAAATACAATAAAATTGCCCCCTCCCTCCACAGCTCTTTCTTTAGCATGCTTTGGGGAAAAGGAACAAGGCAGCATATACAAATAATAACTTCTCAGACATGTAAGGGTGCTTTACTACTTGTTTTGAAGTATTGCTCACTACAAAGTTTCTGAAGTGTTTTTATTTGAAGACTAATTTTCCCATTTCTCTGCCATTTTCAGCAAAATCTGGTTCAAGATAATGTCTGAAGTTGACCCAACTTTGAGTTTAAGGGTTGGACCAGATGACTTCCAAGGTTTCTTGCAATCTAAATTATTCTATGATTACAGTCTGAAGTCCATGTCTGGATCCAGTATACTGTGAGGGAGGGGGGAAAGGTAACATAGGTAGAAGTAGGTATAGACCACCAGGAAGACTCTTGAGAGTTTCTTATACTCTGTGTTGGTAGAATGCTCTACTGTAACAGCAGAGGTAGCAATTTTGTAATTTATACAAGGCTTCAGTGGGAATAACTTTGTCTTTTATTATTTTATTTGCAAAACCTGAGTCTGGTATTACAACACATCTTAGGTACTTTTGTCAGTTTTTGCTACTTAAAGTCTTAAATTTTGGGATTTTTTCTGTTTCTCTCATTGAGATATCTGGGAAGAAAACCTATGAAAAATACCAATTTTCCTATTACAGGAAGGTGTTTTTCAAGTGTCATTAAGTTGCTTAGAAATTTCTGGAAGTACATTTTGAAAATCTGGAGATTAACTAAAAATACATCCTTTCTTCCCATAACAGTATCTTCATTTATGTAAAAACCATCCAAGTGCATTCTGTGATAAGTGTTGCCTTGATATATTAGCCAGTGCCCTACTGAGCATGAGTCAGGCACATAAAGTTGAAAGACTTAATTAAGTTGTAAAGGCCTTGGAGTGTAACATACTCCATGGCAAGCTTAATGTCCTATAAAAGTAGTAATCAATTGTGTATTTACTGCCATGTAAGGTTAGTAAGACCAATACTCATGCTGCATGTACTGAAGGCATATATGTCTGTATCAAATAATTTATGGTGTATATTTTTGAATTTATAGTTAATGTGACAACAATCTGTGTTTCGAGAAGAACTTAAGAAGAATCAAAGTACTACAATAAAAATATCCAGTATTTCAGTTAATTCAAAATAAATGGGGAAATTTAAATTTAATATTTTTAAAGGGTCCTTGAATGGTTTGTTGATTAGAAACTAATGTAACTCCTTGTCTAAGATAAAACACCAAACAGGCAGCAGCTGCTGGTAATTGGTGCAAGTAATTGTAGAGCCAATAAGTTGAAGAAGTGCTTATTAAAAGAAACTGCCTTCCTATCGGCTTGTAAGTTCAATTGAGTAATGCACTCTACATGTGGTCTGACGGTAGGTAAATTATACACCTGATTTAAAAACACTCCATCCATAAGAGCTCCTATTTTGCTCATCCATGAAATTTTTCCTTTCTTTATTACTAACTACTTGCAGCAGCATATGGCATAATATCTATCAAATTAGGCTTTGAGGACATCTTAGACTGGCACCCTGCTGATTTGAAACGTGCTTAATGCATATTGCAGTGGTTTTAACCCGTTAAGTGCCCCTAGGATAGGCTTCATCCTCTCAAGGCAAGAATGCCCATGTGGCCTCCCAGATCCAGACTGTGCACCCTGCTGATCTGCTGGCATTCCACCAGAGGTAGTGAATCTGCCTTGAAATGGCTGGCACACAGACATCGTTTAATGCCCATTCTAAAGAAACTTTGAGGCCACAACATCTTTGTTTTGACCTGTTCAGAAAACAGATGGATCTGAGAAGTGTAGTTGTAATTCACTTAAATTTTAAAAATTTAAAAAATATATTAAATTAAGCCAGGCTACTTCTTCAGTATATTAGTTTGCATGCAGATTGTTTTGGAAAAAAAAAACAAACCAAACATTAATTTGACTAAATCATCTTCTAGTAAATGTTATTTGTGGTGATGTTGTGCACTCATCACAAAGATAAGTGGGTTTCTGTTCACATAAATAACTTCCTTTGGACTGCTCCTAAGATAACGACAATTTGCCCATTTCCTTTTTTAAACCAGTAAGTTATTCCCTAACAAAGCATAAGATCAGGGCAAAAATGTATGAAACTTCAACATTACTGCTTTTATTTTTTTTTTCAGATCAGCTAAGTTAGTTTTGGGTTTATATCCATTTAATAATTCTTAAGTGATTACCCTTCCATTTCCTCAGTCTTCCTTGGGCCCAGCCATGAAGCTCTTCATTAATAGGTTCTAGGAGTCTTTTACCTGTAATATAAGGAGCTGCCTCCTTTTGCTTTGAAACTGGCTCCTATTGGCATAATTTGCAATCAAATACTTTGATTACCTCCTCTCGTATTCCAGCTGTTGACATGTATAACTCATAGCCTGGACTCTCAGCCTCTGAAATTGTGCTCTCCTCCCTTTGCTGAGCTTTTGCCATTACTTGATGCTGCTGGAATAGAGCTGCAGTGCAGTGTTGGTGGTGGTTTAAACCTGGTGAATATCAGGAAAGCTGCCTTGCTTGCCCTTAGTTTTTACCTGCAAGTGGGAGGAAATATGTTACCTGGTGCTTGACTTACGCTTGAATCTGAACTTTCTTGGTTGTTGAGGAAAAAGTGAATATTTAAAAATAAAAACAAACACTACTAATATTCTATTTTAAATAGAATCACTGTATTCTTTGTCACCTCAGCTACCAAGGAAGTGTTGGAGAAAGCCTGCTCAGCTTTTAAAAAAACCTTTTTTCTTTTGAGGCTTCACAACCCATCACTAAGCAGGTTCAAAGCAACATTTTGAACCAAGAGGAATGACAAGGTAATTCTTTCAACAAGTCTAATTTTGTACCTATACAAGCTGTTCTTAAGTGTTTGAAAACAGATGATGCATGTAGACTAATCCTGTACTTTCAAACTTGAGAACATCAACAGCTGGATGTTGGTTTTTTGGGGGTTTTGTGGTCTCTGTTGTTTGTTTTTAAACTGAAAGACTAGGTCATATTTCCTCATTAGACTTAACTGAATGTGTTCTCCAGTAGCCCATCTAGTATTCATCATTGCCTTCATCTACACATTCCTGTCTGTGAGAACTGGAAGGTGGAAGGCTAGGGAGTGTATTGCAGGAAGTAGCAATAGTGATGGAAACAAAGCAGCTCGGGGAAGAAGGAAGAAAGCAAAAACCTTTTTTCTGCCTCTATAATTTGCTGAAGTGAATTTGTGTCTACTACATGTTTGAAGACTAAAGATGAATTAAAGAATGAAAATGTTCCTGAGGGACAAAATAGAGTAAGCCATTAAACCAAATTTTGTTAAAATTTTAACATCTTTTCTGTGTTCCTATACAATCCTACTGTGAAGGAGGAATTCCTTTTGGCTATTTCATTAAGAAAAAGCATCATAAAATATAACCACTTTTCTAGTAAGTTTTTTAAGAATCTAAGTCCCTTTGATTTTGTAACTTTCTTCTGATAGTGTCGAGGAGTGGAGACTCAGGATAGAATGTAAGAACAAGGCACTTAGGCCATAATACTTCTCCAGCCAACTTCCTCAGCTTCCAGCAGTTTGCAGTGCTGTGTCCTGAGACAGTAGGTGGGTTTTTTCTATAACCTGTAGTGGATTTTTTTATGCAGTTCTATCACGTTTTGTAAACTTATCTTACATTTTCTGGCTTTTTAACCTTCCTCATCTCTATACTCTAGTCCAGATTTTACAGTCTGTTGCCTTTTCTGTATCTTTGTTTCTCTCTTTCTGGGGAGGGGAAAGGAAACTGCATTCAGTATGTGAGATACAGAAATACTGTGTCATTTCCTAGTTTATTCTCAATCTTTTTCTTAATTATTCACAGTGTTCAGTTGACTTATTTGGCTGCAAGTGAGCATTAATCTCATGTTCTCATAAAGCAATCTAGTAATCTTGGAACCTTTGTATGCATAGGTAAAACAAGACTACATTCTTCAGAAGTATATCTTAAGTTGTATCCACAATGAACTTAATCTACAATTTTATTGTTCCTTCAGTTGGTACTGTAACATTCTTCCATGACTCTCCACTTAGGGAGTTTTTTTCTAATAATTTTGCAACAATTTTACTTGTTAAAACATGATGAGTGTAATCCAGATGTGTTAAGAACATCACCAAAAAAAAGACATTTAAATAACACGTGCACACAACTTTCATTGATGGTGAAATTAGACTGCGATAGACAGCTAGTTGTTAAGTGTTTGTAAGATCAAAAACTAAAGCACTGTTCAATAAGGGCCAGAATTGCAGAACTTGGTGGAGTTTATCGTAACTTAATATATTAGATGTGAAATGTAAATGTTGTTAATTGCTCCTAAAACAAAAAAATACTTTAGCTTTTTTAATTTACATTTTATCTGCCAGAAATTGTTGAAGTAAGAGTCAATTAAGCTACTTTAAATCCTTTAAAATATTATGTTGAAAAAACATGCTTTAAGTGTTTCTTTTCCTTTTTGCTTTAAGAGAAAAAATAAAAAGCTGAACTACATATTGAGTTTTCCAGGCTGTGTTTCTGCACAGCAATCTTCTGAAAAAGTGCAATTATTTTTTTTCCCACTCAAACATGCATTTGAGAGGAATGAGTAGATCAGATAAAGAGCTGAGATTCAATTCAACTCAACCTTGAGTCACTCTCTGACTCTGTCTCTTTAAAAAGAAAAAAAAAAAACAACAAGGTGGCAAAATCAATACAAACCAATAATAGCTTCACATTTGTGGAAGCAACATGAATGGCTCTCCAAAATATTGAGACACATCCAAGTACATTTTAGCAGAGCTGATATTTATCAGAAGTCATTTGCCCTCAAGCAGATGCTCTCTTTCATTGTGCTCCTGTCACAAATGACTAAGATTTATGACAGACAATTACAGCATCTGCAGTTAGCAGCCTTATAATCAGCACCATTATTTAACGATTGGTGCAATAAACTGACTCCTGTTACTGTTTATCAGATATCAGTCAGTTCTGGCTATTTTCTTCAGCTCCCCAAATCACAGTATGGTGCAACCACTGCCTTTTAATGGCAGTCAGAAGCAGGCACATTTTCACGTTTTGTACAGACTGCCGAAGAAAAAGAAAAAGCAACCAATTACGTGGATGTATGGTGCCCTCTCATTTGAGATGCCTGTGTATGGAACTATCTCTATACAGTCTAAAACCTCTTGAAAAAAAATAACAGCTTTTACTATTTCAGATAAGAGCTTCTACTTAGGTTTCTGCGTGGGGAGAAATGTCTTCTGTTTAAATATTCATGTTTTAAAGAGTGAATAAAATGTTGATATACTGGAGTAGTCATGTTCTCTTGCAGCATGAATTCTGTGTGTTTAAGGAAGAAGCAACATGCATTCACTTTGCAGCCTCCTGAATATTGGGCAAACAACAGATTTGTATTAATTATGTTTTTATCAAAATCAAAAGCTTCAGAAATGTCTCAGTTGAGGTTTTTAATCAGTGTGTATGATGTATGTTATGAGACTTCTATTTGGTCTGCATTTTTTCCTCAAAACCTTGTGAAAGGCAGCTAGACAATATTTGAGCTGTAAGTCCAACTGAAAAGAATAGTAAAACTTGCCTGTGCTCCAACAGTAAAAATTTCAGTGCCATGTTCTAGCAGTACTTAGACTAGTGATCCTCAGACATGAGTGTGATTCTCCTAAATAAATGTTACTGGAAACAAACGCTTCGTGTAACTGGGAGAAGACTTTGTCTCCTGTAGCCTGAGCATTAAGTTTCTTAAGATTATTTTTAATTGCAGTGCCTGCATTTTCTCTGCATTAGTTCTTGGCAGAGTAGGGAATGATTCATGTTTACTGATATTCTTCTCTTTTAGATGTTAAAGGATAAGGTTTCTTATCCATAAAGTTTTCAAGGAAAATATTGGCTGCTTTAAGTGACTAAGGAAAATAAGTTAGATCAGTTTTTGTTTCTGCCAAGAGAAAGTGAAGGTTAATAACTCTTCTGTTCTTTGTGGAGAATGAGTTGTCTTAATAAGCAGAAATTAAAATAACTTTCAATACTGAATGGAAACTGATAGGCACAGACATATTCTGATATGTGAAATGCAACTATTTTAGGACCACTTTTGTTGTCTTGTGTATTAATAAACTAAGAACACACAGAGCTGATTGTTTCTTGGTTCAACAAGTACCTAACCTAAATTTTCTTTTTCTGAAGTAACCAACCACTCGTATTACTGAGGTATTCTGGACAAAGACAGAAAATAACTTACTATACATGCCTTTGATTACAATTCTACTTTTGGTGATATTTTCATAGTTATTTGAACATATTTATTAACTTTATTCTTTACAGAAAGTACATGTGACTGTTTCTAATCTTAGCAGTTCTTAAAAATCTATGGCTTTGATTTGAAGTTTATTTTTGTCTCAGTCACCATTAAAATTTATTTACTTTGTTTTCAGTAGATCATAAATATATTCATCTTTAAAAAAAAAATTAAATGCACAGATAAAGATATTGAGTCTACTGAAAGTGTATGAAATAGAATTTATTGTCCAGAATTACCTATGTAATGCTGTAATACATTTGAGAGGGTATGTCTTCAAAAAGAAAACAAAAACCAAACAACCCTACAGTAGAAAAGCTAGCATCTGAAAATTGCACCTTGGTCTGTCTTGTTCTGATTTTCAAGTCATTCATGAACATAGAATATCATTAGTATGTCTCTCCAATTAGTAAAAATCATCAGATTTCCCTTCTGACAAGCAAATTTCTCCAAAAACTTGCTTTTACTCAAGTGAAACCCTTGTCCTGGTTTAAGAGCTGTCCATTGAGAGGAACAGGAAGATGGGCAAGTGTTTCATCCTTGTGCAACACCTATGACTTTCATTGGAGGTTAATTCAAATTAATTAAAATGGTTTATGTTTATCAAACATTGCATTTGAAAGTAACATTACTCATAACACAAAATAGATCCTGCCTGTTGTGGCACTAGTCTATGCCCTTTTTCTTCCCTCTCTGGTGTGCAAAAGTAATTGTGTGCACTGCTACTTGTACTTCATAAATATGCTTCTTGTGGTCCACACATGTAGTTCAAGTTTTATGTATGGTCTTTTTTTTTTTTTCTTACATGCAGAAGATTTTTTCATAGGCTGAAAAAGTTCTATATCTAAGTTGTAATGACAGCATATTTGCTTTCTCTGCTTCTTAAACAGAACTTGGGAAAAGAGGAGTTTGCAACTACTGTTACTTGCCTTAAGTTATATTTCATGTTTTAGTGAAATGCCTTTTAGTGTGTAGGGTATTTTTTTCCAGGTCCATCTCTTCCATTATATAGCATGTGTGCATAATTTTTATTAGCCTTATCTACCATCTTTCTTTTTACAAGAATTTGGAAACTACGGATATCGCATTGGAGCAATGCTTGATATGATACAGTGTATTTAATTTGATATGAACCAGCATCAAAGGCCTATAAAGTTCTGTTCCAGAAAAAGAGTATGGTGGCAAGCAGCATCCAGTATTTCTGAGAGGACATTTGTCATGCTCTTCCCATTGATCACTGTTCTTACTCATCTCATTGCTAATCAAGAAATCCAAAGGACTGTTTGGAAAGTAAAGCATTCACAGTAGAAGCTTTTAAATGGGGACAAAAATGTGAAGTATTGTGTAGGGAGTCATTTAAAGATAATGCATCATAGAGCTCTCAAAATAGGAGTTCCTGTGAGATAGGAGTGCAAATTGTAGGGCTGTGTATGCCTAGAAGCATTTTCTTCAAAAGAGTACTTAATATTAAATAATCACTAAAACATGATCTCCTGGTATAATGCTGAGGCAAAGGCAGCAAGAACAACATTTGGACACATGAGCAAGTGAATTGTGCTAGAAGTAAGGAATTATTCATACAATTGTCTCAAATGGTCTTATCAAGAAATTTATTGAAATATTTTATATAGCTGTGTTTTGTGGGAAGTTGGTTGGGTTTTTTTAAGCTTGGCTTGCAATATGAGATGATTAAAAGCTTAATGTTTTTATTTATCTCTCTCCTAAAAGCCAGGTAGTAACTTTGTCAGTATGCAATAAGCTACATGGGAGAAGGTTACTGATGGCCAAGAGTTACTGTTGGTAAAGGATGCTTAACAGAGAGAGGCTGTTGTTCCAAACTGAACTGAAATTCAAGCTAGGTTCAAAATATGTTTTCAATAGTGATTTTTATATCTGTAATTTCAAACCTTAGCTCAAAATAGCTTTTTAAATCACATGCTGTTTATCACACCTACTCTGTGAGAAGCTCCTAATTTTGGAACTGCAGAATGAAACTGTACTTTGATGAAACAAAGAACTCAAGCTACTTCAGTTGCAAAACTCCTCTGATTAGCTGGACAGCTTCAGGTTGTCATGATGGATGTTATCAGTACTCATTTGTATGTGACATTTGGTCTTCCACAGAGTTAGAACATGCCTGAGACTTTCCATGATGAGATATACTGTACAATAAATAGAAACTTCTAGTACCACCTGCTTGATTACTTAATGTAGTAGTTCATAGAATTATGAATGCCTGAGAAAGCAAAAATCAACTCAACGTTGGACCAGCTTTCTTGGTTCTGTTTTGTACTAGAAAAAGATCTGAAGTGACTGTCCCTGTTGCCTGCTGTATATGTGCTCACTATGCTGAATAAGTACTTATTTTTGCTAGTGAGTTAAGACATTAAAATTACGTTCATTTTCTTTTAGGGGAGAAAGGTAATCTGTTCAATCAGTCACTCACTAGATCTCTTGAAGTTAGGAACATCTGATTTTTCATTAGAGTAAGCACTCGAAAGCATACTGGCCATTCCACTCAAAGAATATTTGCCTTATCACTTCTTTGTTGTTGGTACATGATTTTCTGTCCAAGTTTCTAGCTTGTTGATTTAATAGGATGCATGTGTGCTTCCTGTGTGACTTGAGAAAAGTTTCTTGTGTAGGACAGCTGGGATATGACAGCAATGAGTGTAAAATGCATATGTAATGTTTGATATATATATTCATATAGGGTATTTACAGTTTGGGAAAAGTAGTTATAGTAGCAGTATTATTTTTTAATAACATTTCACAAGTACTTTCTAAGGCAAATGTTCCTGCAACTGTCAACATAACACATTAGGGGGCCATGGAGAAGTGTTAACCAGGGAAACTCTGGTCTGAAGAGTTCCATAGATTCCTTCTCTCAAGTGTTGATGATTTATATGATTTAATAGTAAATGTATTACTTGAATATTCCCAGCATCTCT
Organism: Apus apus; assembly: GCF_020740795.1. Taxonomy (NCBI): domain Eukaryota; kingdom Metazoa; phylum Chordata; class Aves; order Apodiformes; family Apodidae; genus Apus; species Apus apus. The sequence goes on along the minus strand of NC_067289.1, from coordinate 18,752,719 downwards.
TTTTTTCATGTCAGATGTATACACAGAGTATATCAAATCTACTTTCAATTAGATTTTAAGGATCACAGTGTGAGATATGTTATTATTTGTGTAGGAGCTGAATCTTGGTCTATGAAGAAAACATCTGGTAAACCATTGCATCTAATCATGAGGCAGTATCTGCTGCACAGCCACTTTACCTCTTTTTCCACTGCTGTCTCTGTCATTGCAGTCCTGGAATGACCAAGCTGGACAAGACTGAGTGGACCTCAGTCCATGGCCTATTTGACCTTTCTCTTTTTGCTCTAACATCTTTAAAAAGTTAAGTTAAAAACAATGAATAGAGAGTAGGGGAAGCAGCAGAAGAAGAAATAGGAAAATAATCTGTTATTTTGAAAAATTCTTGTTATGAAGATGAATGTCTTTATTGCTACTTACCTTTACCAGTGTTTTTTAGTATGGAAATGCATTCATCTATTTAAAAGAATAAGGTTAAAGCACTTGTGTCAAATGCACACTTACTGCAAAATATATTGAAGAAAAATGTTGGAGTGTCTGGACATCTATAGCAATAATGCAAACCACTAGTGAAAGAAAAGAATGATAGTTGAGTAAATGAGTGAAAGAGGCCAAATCAAGAAGAATACCATATTTTCAAGCTCATAGTTCTTTTTAAAGAAAGGAACATATGCTCACAAATAGAAAAAAACACTAGGTTTTCCCTTTGTATAATGAATTTAACTTAAATCATATACAAAGTTTGTATGATATTTGACTTCTTGGAGTGAATAACTAGGTCTTTATTTGAACAAGAGATCTTTGCCATTACTTGGACCCTATTTTTAAATTAATTATTTTCAGACAAAGCAAGTTATGATAGTAGCGGAGCACTGTGCTTGCTCTTTCTCAGCATCTGAAATTCAGTGTCTGGCATCTGCCATTATGGGTCTTTTAATGTTTTAAAAGTAGTTTTGCCTCACTCTAGGAATCCCATGGACAGCTGTGGAACTGAAGTGGTTAGGATTGACTTTTTCCAAGGTTTTAGAATTAGGACAATTTTTTCAGCCATGTATACTAGTCTGTTCTTGATTTTGAAAGCTGCAACTGAGTGGACAATTTTCACCATAATACTTGAAAAGAATAAACAAAGTGATTATTTGTTTTTTAGGAAAGATTTTCCTGCCATCCTGGAGTAAACTGATGAAAGTATTTAAAAATAAAAAAATTACAAATCAGTACAATTTAGAAGACTAAAACTTGCAGGCACATGATGTGTATAATCAGATTTTACTCCTTATATTCTTAGCCAACCATTCTGTGTAATTGCTGAATATGAATGCAAAACAAAGAGGTAATAATAAAGCATTTAGTGTAGTAGCATTGCTTATTTATCCTGGTGTTGAATTAATAGTATAGTGGCCAGGATTATAGAGATGAATCTGTATGATGTGTGGTACTAGGAGAAAAAGGATAATTATTTTAGGTTGTTTGTAAGGTTTTATTTCTGGATACACTGGAGCAGCCTCTGTGATAATAATATAATAATAATAATAAATCCCACAAGAGTAGTTTTAATTTATTTCTATGGCTTTTATTATTTTTAATATTCTCTGGTATATTGTGAACTTCAGCTTCAGTGCCATCATACCAAAATATGCGTTTATCAGCTAGAGATGTTTAAAGAATATTTTTTAAATATCTTTTTTAGAGGGTAAACGTTCTTTCAGCTAATTTCGTACAATGTAGTGATTTAGCTCCCTCTAGTGTCTTAAAAAAAATCTCCCGAAGATTTAATCAAGTATTTAATGAATTAAGAACATCAGAAAATGTACTTTTGTGAGACACATCACCCTGTTTCACTGGAAAAACATGAGTTTTTAGAAAGTAGCAAAGGTTACTTTTTTTGAGTACTTTCTACACTGCGACACTTTCTAGTCAAATTAAATATCATATTTCTAAAATAAATTTTTCATAAATTTGCTAATAGCAAATAAAGCTTCTGGAACATTTCTTTGAAGACTAGAATGTGTTACTGAGTTCTGGAAATTACTAAAAATTTATTAATTTTCTGTCCTCGTAGCAAAAAAATTGTGTCAAAGGGAACTGATCAGAGCATCTCTTTCTAAAATGAAAGTTGTTTGGTGAAATCTTCTTTCTTTTTGTAGCTGCTACACTCTATGCATCTAATGAAATCATAAACAGAAAATTATAGCTTCATTCTAGGGAATGTGAAGACTTACTCCAACAGATGGCATCAAAACACCGGTCTGAACTACATGATTGCTGATTGTTAATTGCTTCGGTAAAACAATCCTTTTAAACAGAGTAATGCATTTTATCATACAGATTATAGTTCTACGCATTTTGGTTTTTCAATGTGTTAACGTTTTCTCCTCCAGTGTAAGATTTATGTTTGCATAATTATCGGATTAAACAACAGTGACTCAATTTTTTTTAAAAAAGAAACGAGGACAAGAAGATAGAGAATTATGAGCCACAATTTCTGTTTATTCGGAAATGCTAAATTACTGTACAAGTATGAGCTTTTATTATGCACAAAACAAATGGAGCAAGATGCCCTTAAGTGCAAAAACAATTACCTAGTCCAGCATTCTTCACTCAAGAAACTCCCTGTGACGTTAGTGGAAGCCTTGGCTGTGTAAAGGAAGCAGAGTGCAAAGAGATATTGTACAGTATCCATTAATCATTATGAAATCAATATCCCTGATTATTCATCTGTATTGTTCTTGCACTGTAAGGGCTGGATATTTTACACAAAGCTAAGTGATCAGGGAAATAATTTTGGATGACTTGGTTAGTCCACCAGTAGTGATGTGGGGAATTACAGGAGTTTGTTTTGTGGAGTTGTTCTCTTGTTTCTAATGTAGTCAGCCTGAGAGTGTTGCAGAGACGGCATCCTCATGTTTGAGGAGTCTGGTGCCTTGCACCTCTGGTGCTCACTGCCCTTAGAGCTGGTGAAGAGTTGTCTGGTTCCGATGGAGGATTGCATCAAGTTTGCCTGTTGTGGTTCAGGTTGTGGTGTGCTGTTTTCTCATGAAGGACTCTTGTGACCTTGCCTGGGTGAGTGTTGCCTTTTACCCCAAATAATGGAGGTAGCCAGAAAAGTGTGGAAAATTGGGTTAGGAAAATAAAGAAAAAAAAGCTGTGCAGAGTTTCAGGACTTCTGTTCCAGACTGTCTATTGTTGCAATATTACATTATTATATGTTCTAAAATGCCTATTATATATAGAATGTGTAATTATATTGATATCATAAATATATTGTAATCAGCATGCAGCTGCCTGCTAAATGGAGTATCAGGCCTGCAATAATGTGCCATCAATTGGCCTTTGTGGCAACCTATTACAAAAAAGGGACCTGTAATGCTGTGTTCTGCAATCTGGTTTACCTCAGTGGATCAAGAGGGCTGTGCTAGAAAGAAGCAGTTTCGCATCCAAGTGGTTTTGGTTTATGTTTGTTTTTGTTTTGGGTGCAATGAAAGCCAGACATGGTGAAAAGGGTTTTCTTCTTCTACAGTGAAGTTGCCTGTGTGTAGCAAATTTTCGGTCTAATGGTGGGTAGATCAAATTTGTCCATTGACCTCTATCCTTTACTAGAATGTCCTATGAACTTTATGCAGACCAGTAAAGGGATAACAGGCAATTCCCAGAGTGTTTGTATCATTACATTATTTGGCAGTGTTTGTGACATTGGGAAATACCAGTAATTGTGTTAATGAGTAAAAATAAATTGGCCTATCCTTAGTCTAAAGATACTTAATCTGCTAAGTCTGGGGACCAGCTGGTACCAGATGCTGAGTGACATAGGTGTGCCAGGGATGTGTTTCTGTCAAGTCATTTTTCCTTCTTTAGGTTAGTCCTGAAATGACACAGGAATTTGAAGCCACTCGAAAACTGTCAATAAGCTAGAAGCAGTAAGTTTGTCTAGACCAATTTAGGAAGTCCTTTATCTGTTCTTAGAGTACATTCGAGTACTCTACAAAAGCTTTTTCCATAACACTGAAGAGAAAATAAAATGGAATTCTTCAGTGCACTCTTGTTGTAAAATACATCTATAGTTTACCTTAAGACATTACAACTGGGTAAACTGAGGCAGGCGTTAATGGCTTCATTTTTTTCAGGAGGGTTGAATTCCCACATCTTTCCTTGAAATGGGATTGGTAAGTGACACAAGAGCATAATGCATCTATATGACTATGAGAATACAGCAGTCTATAATCTGAGCCTTGTATTTGTATATTAATGTTATTATAATATTCATTTCTCTTAAGAACTTTACAGTTACAAACCTTTCATTCTGCCATGTAATACAGCACAAAAGCTTTCAAAGTGGGGTTGCCTGTTTTCCAGGTAATTTGAAATGTACCACAATCAGCTTCACGCCAGTAAAATTGAAACTGGATTAGCCAGTGTAGCAGTCCACAAGGGAAGCTGTTGGTTTTGGAGTTGGCTGATGCTTTAGCAATAACATACATGTGTGAAGTTAGATGTCTGAATCCCTTTGCAATAAATCTGATTTTTGAAAGGCTGCAGAATGAGTAGGTAGTTAGCTTTTCTGAAGTCAGTCCATTTACTGAGGTGAAGGAATAACTATTTTACAGTCAAACTAAAAGCAAGGTGGAAAGAAAAACAAAATTAAGCTTAATTCTGTTTTCATTTTCTCAAGACTAAAACCAATTTATTCAGGCACAGAACTTCCTACAAACTGATGCTGACTGTAGCTTATATTGCATATATGCAAAATTTATTTGAATGGCCATCTGTTCTCATATCCATGGTACCTGTGTGTACTGACCTGGTGAAGATACAGTTAAGCTGATGTTGGCTGAATTGTCAAAAAAAAAAAAAAAAAGGAAAGCCCACAAAGAAATGTATGCCTTGCCAACAGTGTTGCTTATGCTTGTAGAATAGCTGATACCACAAGTGAAGGCTTTTTAATTGTTTACACATTTTGAAGCAAATTAACTATTTCATACATAAAATCACAAAACTGTCATATTAAATAAGGTGTTACTAAATAATTTTGGCTGTTCATTCTAAGTGGAATAATCTGTTAGCACCGCAGAAAGGATTCATAATTAACAAGAGCTAGAAGTTGGCCTGCCTGCTGAGCTGTAAGAAATTGTGGAAATAGGCTGTTTCACTGCCATAAAAAGTTATTTTACCCAAGAACTATTGTATAAAATCAGAACTATGGCAAGTACATATTGAAACTAGATCATAAGTGTTTAAGCAGTGAGATTTTTTTTTTTCTACAGACTTTGATCAGTACAGAGCAGGTCTTTTCAGTACATTGTTTCTGCATTGTTTCACACTTTATATACACCCAGTTGAGATCTGTGTTCAGGCTGGTGAGATTTTTCTAGTTTAGCATATTCAGTAAATTGGTTAATATCTGGCTTTGATGAAACTCTGGCAACTAAGAAATTTGGAAAGGACAGAAGGGAGAATGAGTATGTTGGGATGTAGGGACGCAGACAAACTCCTTTCCCTTGCTGAGGAAGCCCTTGTCCACTTCATGATGTGGTTGAGATGAGTGGTCTTGGCTTAGGAAATGAAAGACCATAATATTCTGATTAAAAATAACTGCGACAGCAAAACCAACAACTATATTATAATTTTATTCAGAGGGTCTCCAGTGTTAGAAATTGCTATCTTACATTATGTATCATTCTTAAGAAGTTACTTTTATTGTATCTAATCTTTAGGGATTTGGGGGTTTCTTTTGTTTACCTTTTAAAAGCTGTCTTAATGAGGTTGTTTTACAGCAGAATTTTCAGCTTTTCTAAAGTAGCATTAGCTAGGCAGTTCTTTTCCAATCTGCTAATGTAGCTTTTCTTTTACCAAATTTTAACAGGACTCCGTATCACTGTTATTAGGATGTCACACACAAAATATGCTAGTAATGTTTTGAGCATGGGTGTTTTATTGTGTTTATTTTTAAATACATTTCATGAGGGTCCCTGGACAGAATCAAAAAAAGAAATCCTGCAAACATCTTCATTATGGTGCAGCCAGAAAAGAAAGGAATCTGAATTAGGACTGTATTCTTAGCATAGTTCACAATAAGCGTTATCTTTATGACAAGCTTAAAGAACATAAATTGCTGAATCCCTAACAAAAAGCATTTGAAACAATTGGCTAATTAGGAAGAGGGGGAGAAAGAGCAATATTTGTTTTCCTTTGCAGTCTAGATAAATAACGCTTAACATGAATACATAACTTATTTTGACTGATCTGTTGTGTCAGTATTTGGCACGTCTTTTTCAGTGACAACAATTAAGGATACGTGTAAATGGAAATGCAGACTATCTGTCATTGTCCATTTCCTGGTAGTGAAGCATGCAGTCTGCCTCCCAGCAAGATCGTTTTGCCAGGATGTGAGTGAGCTGGTCACAAAATGCATAGTTGATTATCTCATCGAAACACACTAATCCTGGCAAAGCTATCCACTATAGAAGACCCATTGTTTGTAATAGGTTAGTTGTTACACAGCTTTCAAACCTGACTTTGGGTATATGTTTTATATGTTTACTTAGTGAAGCAAAATGATATGTCACAATGAAAACCAAAGTTGAGTGAAGAAGATATATTAATCAGGATATTAATGGAAAAGAAAGGAAAATACACTCTCTCCAGAGGGAAGAGATGAGGCAGTCACAAATGGATGTTGTTCAGTTCAGGAATAACTGAAATTATGTGGCCTAGACTATAGATCTGACTGGATGATCTTAATGGTGTCTTTGAATATTTAATTGAAGACAGAGTTCAGCACAGAATATGTTTGAAGAACATTAATAAACACTCTGTTATATGATAATGTGGGAATTAGATGATAGAGAAAATATCAGTTTTGTATTTCTTAAAATAGAAAGGCTGCATTAGAAATTTGACAGCTTCTTCACTGCTGCTCTATTGGCAGCAAACAAGTTTCCTAATGAAATGTTAAAAGCAGTATCTAGAGAATGAGTGCTATCATTTTTCTAGCGCATGAAGTTGGGTAGAAGAAAATGTATTAAAAAATACTTGCACAGTTAATTGTAACTGTTAATATTTTGTTTCGATGTAGCTGTTAGTATATAACTCAGGGAGAATATAGTTTTCAATTATAACATGAAAAAAAAATCAGGCATATGTTGGAGAATACCCAGAGAAGGTATTCAGTTTTAATTGTGAGTTTGCTTTGTATTATCCTTACAAGTTGCACAAATTCTTCCCTAAGGAAGCTTGACAAATGGCAAGTTTCCTAGGTTAGATACATTTTATGGATTTTCACAATTGTGAATTGTGGTAATTGGAGACTGGTCACTGATACCTTTCTAGAGAATATAAAAATGTCAAATGGGTTAGATTATGTGAAAAATACATGGAGGGTGGGATGGAAGAAACACATGGGGGAGGGAGAAATGTTTCAAGTCTGAACAATATGCTTTAAATTCCATTTTAATTACTTTAACATAAACATGAAAAATTTGTGTTTTCTTGCTGTTTATGAAGCTACAATAGTCACCAAGAAGAGGTGACTTAAAGGACGCAGTGTGCAACTTCCTTCCTAAGATGCAAAGTAATAACATCCTGTAACCTAACAAGGAAGTTGCAGTCCCATCTACCTCACCTCACACACACACCTCTTGTGTTTTCTCTTGGAATGACTGGACCTTCCTCCGTGGCTCTCTTGCACTTTTGCCTAAGATCCTTCTCATAGAATCATAGAATCCTAGGGGTTGGAAGGGACCTCAAAAGAGGCTTAGTTCTGCTGGCTGTGTTGAGCAGTGCCAGCAGCACCTGAAGACTTGTGTAAATTCTTCTTGGCTACATGCTACACAAACCAATGAGAATTTCTGATATCCCAAAGCAAAGCTTATTCTTGTCAACACATATTAAGGTAACACCCTTCAGAGAAAGTGTGACTAGACAATTGCTGCTTTTTAGGAGAAATGGTGCTTTGTTACCGTTAGCAGTATATCTCAAATGTCCTTAGGCCCCAGCCTATTGCCTGGTCTGAATGGTGTCTGTCCCCATGAGAGGAAGTCATGGTTGTATGTAACTATTCTCAAAATCCTGTGGCGAGGATGTAATTATCAATTCAGATGATAGAAAAATCCTCAGGTCTCATACTTTATAGGCACAGGACCATTTTAAGTCAACCTGTAATTGTGACAAGATTTTTATGTGACCTGTTCCTTTCAAATTAAAATATAGGAAGTCACTAATGTTGTAATAAAGCTAGAGGCTTGTTGTGCAAGATGAGAAAAAGCATCAGCAGTCTTTTTCCGGTAGTCCGTATAGTTTTGGGTATCAAATTATATTTAAGTAGGCCATGCATCATTTTATCATTCTTGATCTTAACTGTGAGGACTTCAGAAGAGAAGTCTCCCAACAGCCATAGATACAATATTATCTCTGATCAGAGAAAATATAGTTTTGGTGTAAGCCAGATTAGGGCAGTAGAAGTGTGTTGTCATGGTATTTTTTTGCCCTAGGTTGGCAGTCTATCATCCCAGTTCATGTACTTGACCAGTATCAGTAGTAATTTACATGGTACAGGAAAGTTCCTTGTGCTGTCCTTCTCTAGGTACAGTTACAGTGGTAACTTGAGATCATGTTACAATGTTTGTAAATGAAACAAAATATTATTGTACAAGCAAAGGCTCATAAACATAACATTGACAACAACAGCATTATAATTGTTGTTAATAGAAAAGATAGTGGGTTTGCAGGTTTCCCCTAGAGCAGAAGCTCCCTGGGTTCCCAGTGTTGCTGTTGATGGTTAGCTATATTATGTATTTTCCATATCCAAATTTGTGATTTAAAGATGTCAAAAAGTATGTGTAGATAAACAGAATATTTCTGTAAGCTGAGTTGATTCCCTCTTTCCTATTTATAGAATGTCTACTAATTCAAAAAAATACCTGGAAAGACCAGCAGAATCCAAATAAGTGAAAGGAGAATGGAAATAACACTGGGTGGAGAACATCCTGTTCACCTTCCACTCTCGTATGCAGCTACTTACAATCATAGAATTGTTTATGTTGGGAAGACCTTTTGGGTATAACAGATCTTCCACAGGGGTTAGTCTTAGTAAGAAATTATTTTCAGGGAAAAAAAAAGTCATTTAGAGGGGAAAACCTTTTTTTGCTTTGCTGGAAGTGTAAAACCTACATCAGAATAAGTATCAGACCTTGCCAAAATTTGCTGCATTATCTTTCTCTGACAATTGTGCAATAGTTTCTTGCAGCTAGGTGAGTACTCTAGTGCTACAAAAGCAGCTGCCTTTTTAATTGGTAAAAAATTCAGTTAACTGCTTAGTGAAAATAGCATGTCCTTTGCTAAAATACTGCTGAAAATAAACACTGCTAAACAGATTATATTCTTTAGAGTATTGGGGAAAAAAAATAGAATCATGTTCACATACAAGATCCTAAAACCCTTATAGTGATAGGTTCAGGATCTTCTGACTTTGCAGCCAATGTATTAGCTGGATCCTGCAGATCAGGAGCAAAACTACCAAGGCAAAAGTACTCCAGATTTTCTTAGTGTTCTTATTGAGCACAGATTTCTGATTTGGCATGGAGTCACAATGCATACAGACAAGCTACTAGGATGCAATGCTTCCCTGCAGGAATTAATGTCTGGAATTTCTGAATGCAGGATCTATATACAAGGAAGTATTCCTATCCGAGTTTTTCCTATTTCTTCATTGTGTGAAGCATGATGTTTGAAAGAAGGACTGGTGCTTCCTGCATCTATTTCTGGAAATTGGTATGGAACTTTAAAACCATAGTGTAAGTTTTCAAGACTACAGCTTTTATGGAAATCAGTGTGGCTAAAAAGTATTCCCATGAGAATCATCTACTTTGCTGCTGCTGCTGAAGTTAAGACATAGCTTGTTCTGGCTGCAACAGCACCAGTACCTTCTGGCTATCTGCTGCTTGAACATCTGGTATAACCTGTGGATTACACTGCTTGGCCAGCTTCTGTGTATCTAAACCCTGGGGCACTAATTCTCTGTGTGAGTCTCCTAAGGAAGCTTGTGTTTCATGAGACATGGGGAAGTGGTAGTAGATCATTCCAGTAATGCGAAAAGGCCTGTTGTTGAGCAATGCTTTTACAGCTGCTCTGAACCAAAAGGAAGTACCTGTGTGAAGCACTCCATGTGCACTGTTGCTCATTGACTGAAGCTATGAAATCTGTGAATTAGAAGAAAGGAACTTCATTCTCTATTGGAGAGTACTGTCCTGTATAGCCTCTCCTTTCTCTGTGTTTCTGTCATAGTAGTGTTACTGCTGCTGCTAACTGTGTGCTTGATATATGGTAACTCTAGTCTGTCTATGGTAATAGTTGGGGTTACAAGTAGTCTGAAAGGAAAATGGATTTTTCTGAAAAAATTCTAACCTCCTTTACTAGCTGCTCCTGAAAGATTCACAAGACTCTGAATGGTTTAAGATAGTACAGGATGTACCATTATCATAGATAGAAACCTTATCTGTGACATCAGCTTACTAATAGCAGATCAAATTTGAATATAAGTTAGAAGTGTCTAGAGTATGTGTAAAAATGCAAGAGAAATTCTATTTAACTGTACTGATGAGAGAGAGAGAAAAAAATACTCATTCTTAAGTTCAAAGAAAGGGGAGACAGAGCCTTGTTGTAGGCTCTTTCACGTAAGCTGAAGTACCTCAAATCTTTTCACAAGTGAAGGGACCTGTGATGCACAAAAGTACACATGTAAAGTAACATCCAGTATTGCACTCTCAGGGTAAGAGACTTAATCTGCTAATGCTGGTTGTCTGTCAGCTCGGAGTTTTTATCTTGCAGTAACTGCACAGAGAGAGAATGTTGGTGCTTTTTTTGGCAGTAATGATCTAACAATTGCGTCGGTAGCAAATGTTCCATTAGTGTGCCCTAAATCTGATATTTCTGTTGTTCAGACACACATTCCAGGTCAAAGTACTCAAGTCTGTTTTTATTGTTATTTAGCAGTAAACTTTTTTTCCATCAATTTTTTTTTCTGTATACATCAATAGTTGGGATATGTATGCTGTAAATCAAGAAATCCTTCACATCTCTGGGTCCCTGTGTCTGTATCAGTGTGTGTATATCAGAGAATGTTTAATGGGTCTATAATTGAATATAAGTAGTAAGAGACTTTTTAAAAAAAATATTACTTAGTGTTTCTGTCCTAATGGGATAAATGTCATATTTTAACTGTTGCTCTGTATCAAATCTATTATGCACAGTATTCAGTAATTCCCCAAATCTTGATTTACCCAGTTGAAAGTGACCCTGGGCATATATTCTAAGCAGAGGAAGGCTCCGATTCCTTGATCTTTGGCACTCTTTTGTTGAAACAGAACATGGTGTCTTAAATCAGCAGAATAATTTAGGAATGGTAGATACTGAAACAACTAATTTTTCTTTCCTGTAATCTGCATAGGCTTCAAAATGCCTACAAAGCACAAAGTGCCAGTTCATATAATTTGTTGGCAAGGATAAAAAGAAGAAAGGAAATGATTTCCTGAGCGTGTGAATCAGCCCAGCTTTAACAGATATTTTTCTGTCATGTGCAGCCTGAGGGCTTATGCCTATCTGAGCTTTATTTGACAATTACCACTTGCCAGCATAATTAAATGATAATTTATAAATACTGAGAGAGCATTATGGGGAAGAGCAAATAGGTGCTTATCAGGGCATTGAATAAACTTGATCTGCCTCACTGGCAATTTTCATCTCTTATCTAGGTTGTTAACTGGTCTCCTTTTTTTTCCCCCTGTTTTGTTTTGTTTAGGTCTGATAGCTGTTGGATTGATTGTATCTACCTGCCTGTATTATTTTTTCATATTCCTAACACTACATTTTCTCCTACTGCTTTTGTCATCAATATTTTGCAAAATACCAAATAGTAATATGAACATCAGGCAGGGTTATGTGTGAGCCTGTGTGAGAATGAAAAGAAAATCCACACAGTTCATGTTTTTTGTTGTGGTTTTTTTTTCATGACTTTTGATTGTAAATGTCCTGCCTTTATTCATCTGTGTGTAATGATTTTTGAGTAAGTGGAAGGCTCTAATATGGCAGTCAGAGGTGGATGATAGCCAATTGCTGAAAAGCTTTTCCGTGGCTCTCCTTAGATAAAAATATACACTAAAGAGGCACCACCAAAATTCTATCACACTCATACTGCATAGGAAAAAAAAAACAAACCACCAACCGGAAAAAAAAAATGAACAAAAAAGCCACAAAAAAACACATAAACAAAAAAACCCAAATAAGTAAAGAACTGAAAAAGGTTTGAGGTCTTTTGTACCATCAATGTTTCATTTTGAGGTCCTTGAGCCATTATAAACACTGGTGCCATTTACCACAAAAGCATGTTAGAATATGGGTGGAAACACAGACTGGTGCTGGGCTATCTAGATAAAGAAGAGCAAGGAAAATCCTCTATTTGAATGGAAACAAATCAGTTGAATGGCAAAAAAAATTGAATTTCCATGCCTTTTGAAAAGCATGTACAAGGAAGTGAAGGGGGTGGGGAAAGCAAGACACATTAGTGGGTCACTAGGAGATTGAGGTTTTGAGCCATCATGAAATTAAATAATTTTAGGAACTTCTGATTGGAGGTAAAGTCATTTGAGTGAACAGTTAAGCCACCCCTCTACTGGAGAATGAAAAAATCAAGGGCTTCCATGTTTAAGGTTGTCAATTTCTCAAATTATTCAGCATTTACCATTTATAAATAGTAATTATTTTCTTTTTCCCCTCCAGGGCTGAAAATTATCTTTCATATTCAAATATTTAAATATACAGTGCTGTAGTTGGGGCACAAAAATTCCTAATGTCAGAACAGATTTTTGTACAAGGAATAATTTGAAAGTGGGGGATTAGTTTCCACCTTTTGAAACACAGTGCTTTCCGTAATCTTCAAACATTATTTAGGATAATGGAAGCCATCATCCTGGTTCTCAAATGTTAGCACTGCCATTGGAATTTGCTGCTACCTCTTATTTTTTTATATTAAAATACAAGGCTTAAAAGGCATTATCTTACTAAAGGAGGGCAATTGTAGAGATGATTTGAATAAAGGAAAAAGCTGTACAGGCCTTTTAAGATCAAGGATGTATTGATGGAAAGCTATCATTAGAGACAATTAATGTTCTCCAAGGGAAGAAATTGATTATGGACAGAGATGGACCCTAAGGAGCAGATATGTCTTAATGCTCCAGGGCCTTAAGGATTATACATTCCATTCACAGCATTTGTATTTTAACCCTTTACAGGGGCTGGAATAGAATGTAACACTTAAGTAAACTCTGCATAGAGTTTAATAGGGGGAGTCTGTGTTTGCTGGCTGACTGACATACTATTTCAGTTAGCATGTATTTATTTAGCAGATATAATTTTCCCTAATAAAATATCTGACTTCCTATATGTGACATGTAGTTTTGAATAATTTTAAGGTGTGGAGCACAGGCCTGGTATGAAAGGCAACTAGGTACAAAGTAAACATTTTCAACATTGCAATGCTGTGGTAAGTGTATCTCATGACTGAGAAGACACTTCTATTGTCTGAAGCTAACTGATGAGAAGGTTGACTTTTTAATTTTTTAGAAATTATTTGGAGGGGATGGGTGCCCTTTAATAAAACTTTTATTAAAATTTTTTTAAAATATATTCCAGGGTGGATTTGAGTTAGAGATATGTCTTACTATTTTGAGTATGAGGGAAAGTACTGATGAAGCAGTTCTGAGTTGCAAAGCCAATTCACAGATGGACTGTTTTATCATGCCAGTTTTCTTTGGCTTAGTTCTTAATGACAGCAAATATTTGTTATATTTGCTCAGGATTTATTTTTTTAATGGCTAAAAAAAAATTTAAATGGCTAGAACTGAGCAGCACAAAATTTTCCTACTGCTTCTGAAGCTCAAGATGAGTTGCAGCATCCTGCAGTAGTGCTGTGCCAAAATGAATCCTGCCACATCTTCACCTCTTTATCAGAGTTGGGGGAATATACAGCTTCCCTTCCTGGAGCATGCAAATGATGCCTGGGCTGTTACTTCCCCTCCTTAAGAGTCTGCAGGACTGTGTAACAGTGGTTTGATTTGTCTTAAATGCTCTAAACTCTCTTGTGTTCTCTTCAGAATATTTTTTTTTATCCTCAAGTAAGGAAGCTTAGTCTTGCTATATAGTTGAAAATTTGCAGAGAAAGCAAGGCAACACTTTTTTTTCATCTTATTGTTTCAAACTTCCTTATAACTAAAATAGTATAGCTAAAACCTGCTGCATCATATTTGTTGAATAAGCTGAGAAAATACATTTTTCTGTAGTTTTGATTTTATTTTTTATACTCTTTTAGTGCATAGTAGTTTGATCATACATGAAATAGTATTACTTCATCACATACTTCATCACATCTTTCTTGAAATGCAGATGATCACATTTATTTTCTAGAGAAATTTCTAATTTATTTTTATGAACTAACTTCACTTTGGCTGACCAAAGATATTCTGGTATATTGTACAGAGCAGTTAGGTGAAAAATAACTTGATAAATTGTGCTGAAGTATATACCATTTTCCCCTGACCCGTGTATTTATGTAGGTGGTTGATATTGTGCTGCCCTGAAGAGCAATGTGAAGGTTTCAGTGAATAATAACATGATACATTAAATAGGCAAAAAGAATAATACTATAATTAGTTGGGTAAGTCCAACTTTTCTACATATTACTAGGTGAGTCCTATTATATAACAGTATGTATAGGAAATACTCCTTTGGAGAGCACATATAACACGCTTGGCAGGACTAAGAAGATTAAAATAAAAAATGGAAATAAACAAAAAGACAGCTCAGAAACACAAGTGAGGAGACAGGGGGGAAAAGGGTGATTCCAGACAGAAGCAATGCTTATTCTGCATGCTGTATTTTCAGAATTTACTTGATATATTTAAAAAAACTACTATTTGGAAGATGGGGGGGCAGAGAGGGAAGAGAGAGAATCCTGCCTTTTCTTCTGGTGCATCACTGGGGAAATATCCAAATCATGAGACAGAGAAAGAATGAGGATGTAAGTAAATGTTAAATACACTGGGCAGAATCAGCTTTCACCTGTATTTTACTGTTTTTTTTTCAAGCTGTGAGCACTCTAATTACAAGGTTAAAAAAAAAAAAAATCCACAACAAAAACCACCACACATTTAAGACTGGTAACATATGTTGTTGTCAGCATGTATTTAGCACCTGCAGAAATGAACATAGAAAATGTGACAGCCCATAGGTAGAACACCCACTGTGCTGGCTAGGGGGATTGTCAACAAATTTTACTTTGTTTATTTTTTCTTATTTGAGAAAAAAAAAAAAAGGAAAAAAAACCACCTGAATAGTGCAGTGTTCTGAGCACCACAGAAAGAGGAGGTGATGTGGAAAAGGCAATAACCCTTTCTAATGAAAGCCATTGTCCACACTAGTATGACTGAAAAACATTCTTTTTGCTTTTATAAATGAAAACAATGAGGTCCAATCCTACAAATATTAACATATTTGTCAGGTGTGTTGCCACTGTGGCCCTGCTCATATTCCTGTCTCCACCTGTCTACCTTTCCTCGTTTAAGCCCGTTTTTGTCTTTGTTTCTCATTTTAATCTTCTTACACAATCCAAGCACATTATTGAGATTACACAGTGAGGAGGCAGGCACTAGGGTGAGGCTTTGCAGGATCGGGCCCCTGGTGAATATGATACTATCGCTTCTCTAGCGAAGCGCAGCTTCTGCAGGGGACACTGATGTGCTCTCCTTTGTGGATTTGCCAGCAGGTGTTGCTGTGTAACTTGTCACCCACCCTGCTCAGATGGTGAATGCTCATTCTCCCAAGCTATGACACCAACTCTCCTGTAGCCTCCTGGACTGTTCCTCTATTAAAATTCCTTAGATGTAAACTGTAGATTCACCAAGTGACTGGAAAAAGATGTAGGCTTGTTTGAATTTTGAGATTTATCTTTATCCACAGAACTGCTATACTTCTATTTACGCTGAAAGTTGAATGTAGTTTTGGTGGAGCTGATATAATAAATAGAATAGTTGAAATACTGTTGTAAACAGCATCCTTTAAAATAATATTTCTACTGATAATTGTTTTCAAATGTATTACAGCAATGCTCAGGGATTCTGGTTGCTGAGACACTGTGGAGTCTTCCTGCTGACTTGTTGTGCTTTGTATCAGATCTGTGTGCCTGGACAGGGAAGGAGGTTGTCTGGTCCAAAAATTTGCACTTAAGAATGTAAACTTGAAGTAGGCCAAATGAACACACTTTTTCTTAGAAATACTTAGGTGAAATCAATGATATAAAAAAGTCCTTATGAAAAGATCTTGACTGACACAATTCCCACACAGGCAGCTGTGTAACCTGTCGAATGTACCTCGGCTTTGTGTCAGTGGGACCATCTGTCCTAATGGCTCAGCTTGTTCTGCCTTCCTGCCATTGGTCGCTGCCTGGATCACCAAAAAGGAATTCACTTATTTTCACTTGTCTCCTTTGGCAGATATTTGTTTGCTAGACTCAGGCTGAGACTATCCAGTTGAACTGTTGAACTATCACCAGAGAATGATCATTTCTTGGTTATTAGTTTAGGTTCTAAGGGTGCTGTCAGTGAGTATTAAAACAAAACATGTACTGTTGTGTATGTGACTCTACACATGATGTGAGCATTTTTATACCAGTATCTGGTTTTGGTTTTAACTTACTAAAATATCTTGCCTTCATGTTGGTGCAGATCAGGAAGAAGATAAGGGGGGAAAAATCCAGTTTGTTAGGGGCAAAAAAATAACTTTTCCTCCTTAGCATAGTAGGTGAGGTCAGAGCCTGTCTGTGCATCTTGTATAAAGTGCTTTTCAGGAGGCCATGGGTTTCCCTTCCTGTTCATTTTACTTTGGGGAAGTGGCTCCCTTGGACTTTGCTGCTATGACACTTCAGTCCTAATGGATATCTGATTCCTTCTTACTCTTGAGGCTTCGCCTGGTACCTGGTGTGTTCCAGAAGCCACTGGAGGCTCCTAGGGATCTTGTGTTAATGAATCTTCAAGATGTGTGTTATGGAGCAGTGCTGCCTGAAGTGAGCTGGTAACTGGCAGAAAGAATAAGATATTGTGACCTCTGAGGGGAGCTGAGATGCTGGCAGCAGCATAGGAATATGTCTACTGTCCCTGATACAAACTTAGCCAGAACAAGTGAGGAAGCCTCTTGGTTTTTCATTTCATGAGCTTTGCTCAACTGTTCTGTACAAGCTCTAGCTGACAGAACAAAAAGTTTGTGTCAGTTTTGCTGTTTCTCAGATCTGTTCTTCATCCCTAATTCTAAGTGCATGTTAATCCTTCTTAAAGCAGTTAATTGCTTTGCAGAATGACTTCCAGCTGGGAAGATAAATTGGACTTTTTTCCCTGTTACCAGTATATATTGTAGTGTTAGATGCTGAATTTGGTACAAAAGAGCAACCTTGGTAACTCTGGTGCTCCAAGTTTCTCCCAGAAAAAAAAAAGTAGGGACTTTGACATTTAGATCTGACTAACAAGGCTGGAAAAACCCTATAAAGGCTGGCTGTTGTTTACTGGTGTTGAGCCAAATACGTTAATATTTTGAGTAATGCAAAGCTAATTTATTAAGATACTACTTTAGTAAGAAACTGGAGCAAGTTAATAGAAGCTTTTTGCCATGGAACTCTGATTCCGGTCTGACTCATACCTATTCAGGAATTGCAGAAAATTGTGTTAATGAATTTGTAATATATAAGTTTATATTTTGTATATTCAAAGTAGTCTGTGAATGCACAGAGTTTTGCTGCTGAATTAGGCAGGATAGCTGGAGCTGCATGGTGGTGTGATAACACTGCCCAAGCCTGAGCTATCACAGGTTAAACCCTTTAAACAAAGTTTGGTGGTCTCGGTTTGCAAGGCTACAATGAGCAGTGTAAAATATAAGGAACTAAACCCAGTTACAGCCATTCTGAGCAACTGTTGGTTGTGGAGCTGCCGTGCAGAGGGGCATGTGCAGCCTCCCTGCCTTGGCAGGCCCCGCCAGCAGCGCTGGGCACCTCGGAGCTGAGGTGAGCCAGCACTGTGCTAGGGTCCCAGAGGGGCTATCAGTGTAACGAGAATCTGTTTGCAGTAATCAGCAGCAGCCTTGACAGAGTGTTCCAAACCATCTGCTCGAGGGGATGGTGTTAACTCTATCAAATCCTCCTATTTCAAGAATGCTGATCTCTGGACCCAGGAGGACTGGTGACAGGGAGTTCTTGCCAGGCCTGCATTAGGCTGCCTTCATCTCATCACCAAATACACTAATGCCCCCTAGACAAGATGCTAAATATGTATGAAATTAGAGAAACAGAATTATGGAACTGGAGGAATAACATGCAGAAATTTTCCTACTTTGTCAGTGGTTCAGATCTTTTTTTTTTAAAGATATGATACAAATGCTTCATTATGCAAACGTACTTTTTTTTTTTAAAACCATCATTCCCTATAGAGATACAAGGAATACTGTTTTCTGTCCTTTTAAGGTAAGCCTGTTGCATCTCTGAGTTTGGAAGAAGTAGCTGGCTTTGGGAGAATTGGTATCATATTTAGCTAATACTAAGCTGGTTAGCAGCTTTGTGCAGAATAGGCTATTTAATAATAGTTTTAACATCATATTAAGAATGAACTCATACTTTGTCCTGAATGTTAAGGGCACAGAACATTACTCTGCAATCTTGTAAAACCTTGCACTCATACATTTATTTCATTAAAAATATTCTGAGCGCTATAGAGAAGGGATCATGCATACAGGGTTACTCAAGATTAGGTTTAGCCAAGTGATACTAATGTGCCTTGGCTTCTTGGGTTGCCAGTGGAGCGGGAAAGAGATGGGGAGAGAGAGTCCTCCGGGGTAACTCCAGAAGAGCACATCTTTTGCCTTTTGCTGCAGCAAGTGTGTGTAGGGAGATCAGCTTCATTAGACCTTTGTGAATTCCTCCATCCTCTTAATGCCTATGAGTCACCCTCTTGGCATTCCTGACATTGATAGAATAATCTTTGTAGCTTTAGAAGACACATACTGTTTGATTTACATGGCAAGGCTGGGTAGGGGGACATGCAGCCCCTGCGAGAAGAGCCTAGGAGCTGCCCCCACGTTGGACAGAGCCACCTCCAGCCAACTCTAAAATGGGCCCACCACTGGTTGAAGTAGAGCTCATCAGGGATGCTGGTTGTGCCTCTGTGAAAACACATTTAAGAAGGCATAAGAAACACTGCTCAAAAGCTGAGAGAGAGGAGGCAGACAACCCAGGTTTAATCCACTGCACATATGTATTGCTTTCTTGATATGATGGGTCAGACCAAAGCTCCCTATAGTCCAGTATCATGTTCCCATCGGCACTTGGTAGTGTGTAGGAAAAGGATATTGGAACTAGGTAAGATGTATGTAACTCTTACGATGATATTCTCCTTTGGGTGAGAAGGGGCTCAGGCATTGTATCCAAGCTGCTGTATTTAATAGTAGGGTTCTTTCTTCTGTGAATGCATTGAGTCACTTTTCCCTTTGGAAAATCAGAACTTATTTGTGGTGATTAGTTATATAACTTAATTTGTTTGATAACATAAATCCTTTGTGTGTTTAAAAGCTGCTGCCTACTATTTTCATTAAAGTCAGCTTTGCTTTTTTGTGTTGTGAGAAACAGTAATAGTTCCCTCCTACCTGAGATTCATGACCCTGCTGCTCTCAGTGAGGCCAAGGCATACCAGGCAGAAGCTCCTTTATATCTTTGTTCATCTGCCTTGCTCTTCTGTATACCTCTATCCATATCTTCTAGGAAGGCTGGTTGAGCTGTGGGTACATATTAGATGAAGGTGGCAGTATAATTACATTCTCATCTTCGGAACTCATTTGCTAGTAACAACTAATATTATTTGTATTTTTACTAGTAATTGAATTCCGAGTTGAAAACTAGGGTACAACTCAGCAATTTCATGTTGGGTCTTGGATGAACTGTCTAGTTACAAAAGCCTGTTACTAGTCATTTTAGCAGTTTTTTCTTAAATTCTTTCCTCCAACACTCTTTCTGACTTTAAGTATAAAAGCAGCTAATATTGGTGTTTATATTGTCTGGGAAGTTCAAGCATTCCCAATGTACCTGAGGTGTTTATAGCAGGTCTTTTATCTGCTGAAAAACAGAACGATAGGGAAGGTGCTGGCACTCAGGGGAAAAAAGTAAGTTAACTTGTGGGTTTTACTACCTGAATTCTGTGCTACTGATGTATTATACATGGCATGCAGGTTGTCATTTTAGCATATTGTGATCAATTATGTCAGAATAAGACTTATTATTATCTTCTGAACACATTTTTTCTGCTGATCTGAAAAAAAAAATAATGACAAGCAAGAAGTTCAATGTAATTTATTTTTTGTTTTGTGTTTGGGGGAAGAAAAGAGGGAGACTTCTGTGTTTTAATAGAGGAAGTGCTTGAGGGCTTTTGCTAGTCCCTTTAGTGCATCTCATCTCTTGCACTTGCTTAATTGAATACAGTCCCTTGTAGCTCATTTTTTCAGCTGCTTCAATGAGTACACACATTGTATTTCATCTCCTATGGTTGCTTCATTGAGTTTCCTTAGCCTGTCTCTTCTGTTACTCTTCCATCCTGCTCTGCCCATTCCCTCAGCTCAGTAATGTACAGAGGAAAGAATTCTACCAGTTATGAATGACACTTCTTCAATGAGACTATTTAATATTTGAACTTGTTTGATTATGATTCCATTTGTGCTTTTATATTAAAGCTAAATACAGATGTGATTAGCACCCTACCCATTCAACTTAAATTGCACACACCCCACCCCCTTGGTAAAAACAGGTAAACTTCAGAAATGCTCTGACTGAGGGATAAACATTTTGTTAACTTTTGGAAAATCTTTCTTATGAGAATATATACAATGAGAAGAGCGACTGCACACACAACATGTGACACAAGTGACTATTACTACACATGTAGACAGTTGAGATAGTACTTGAAAGAATTGTGGTGGTAAATGATATTCTAAAATTTGACTAATCACTCAAAGTCTTATTTCTGCTGTAAAGAAAACTGTTTTCTATTTCAAGGTAGTTTAAACACTGGCATACAAAAATATATTTGCTAATAGTTCTTATTACAGATTAGCAAATACTTAAATTACTTTTCAACCAATGTATGTTTTGACTTTGTTTCCGTAATTTTCAAGTTAATAAATAAATTTGCCTTTCACAGTTACTTGAAAAAAATGTAGAATTTTATTTTAAAAACTCACAAAATAAATCCCTAGGTTGAAACTCCTTAGATGTTCACACTGAAAACCTCTGTGTGGAGGGAACCAGAACAAACTGTCTAACCTGTGTGCTCCATCAAAATAGCACATATTTCAGATATTTAACATAACAAACTGTGAATAAAAATCTCTATAAAAACGACTTTGTAAGTTGAATAAGAAATAAATACAAGAGAAATTCAATTGATCCACAAGCAGAGTCAGAAGTCATCAAAACATTTTAGGAACTAATCACTTGTCTTTGTTTCTTATTATGATGCAAATATAGTATTTTTTTAACCAACTAAAATATGTTTGAAGGAGTTATTTACTGAAGTAATGCATTAGGGATATTATTCTTGTTACCTTATATTTATACATTTACATGTATTTTGTGGGGGTTTTTTGTCATCTGCAATGTTAAGCTTCTTGATGCTGTTTTTATTTTGTCATCTTAATTTCTTCTCTTCACCAAACTTACAGTGAATTTATGCAAATAATTTTATTGTGTAGAGATTTTGCTTTCCTATCACATTCCATTTCAGGGTTCTAAATTCCCATTTCTTTTACAAAATTGTTTGTGAAAACAATTTCACAAAACTAAAATTCAGCCATATGTCTTAGAGACTCAAGTTAAACCTTAAATCCTAGTCAAATTTATCAAGAGAAGTGCTGATATCATTTGTGAAGTGTGTTGAATTTAGTTCATATTCTGTTGATAACTGGATGTTTGGCAAAACAGTAGTTGGTAAAAGACAACCAAAATTATTAGTAGCACAAATCCCTCTGGCTTTGTATCAAATTTGTCACAGTAATAATTGTCAATCTTTCAAGGTGTGTTGGAGTTTTAAGTATTCTGAAACTGTTGGGTGATACTGTTCTAGGTATGAGAGTTGCTGCTTCATACTAATTTACTTTGTTTTCAGTGCAGGTATTTTCAGAGGATTTTTAGAAGTAATATCTTTGAATTAGTTGCCTGATTATTTTTTGAAGCAGATTATTTATAGAGCTAACATGTTGACACACTACCAACCATTTAAAAAAAAAAAAATACTAATAAGGTTAATTGTCATATGAACCCTTCTCTGTAGTCTGCAATCTGTAGGCTTTGATTGTTTCTCTGGGGGAAACTCTGCCCAGATGGCATTTTCCTCAAGGCCCTGACCCACAAGAGGCCTGTGGAGATGGAGAACAAGGTGCATCTCCACAGACTAATTAATTTACTATTATAGCACCTGTTCCAGAATAGATAGGGCTGGAAAGGAAAACAGTCCCTGGGCACAGTGGTAGGCTCACTGGTAAATGGATTTGAGCTGATTATATTAAGCTGATGCTTTGATCATCTAAAGGCGTTAAAATGGAAATATGTTTTTGCTGGCTGTTGGCCTCCATGTGAGCACAGTTTGTATTATAAGTGAGCAGTAAGGAAAAAGCTGCTTGAACTCAGGCAAATAGCTTTTAAAAAGTGCACAAGAGAAGTGCACTCCCTCACATTTCAAATTCAGGAATATTAACATACAGGCACATTTGCACTGAAGCATTTCCTTAGATATTTCAGTATTTTGTTCATATTCTGCTAAGTCATCAGTATGAAACCCTAGAAACCCACCCATTTTTTATCATCTGTACACAGTCAATGCATATTCTTGCCCTTGATTAAAGCATATTTTGGACCTTTAAGGAATGGAATGGTATTTGTAGGAAATAGAAGTAACTGCTTCAGTAAAATCTTGGTAAACTCTGCAATTAAATGCTGATCAAATGGTAACAGGCAGTGGCAAATCCTTGTGTAAACATTGCTGGGTAGTAAGTGGATTTACAATGTGTTAATCTGTACTCACTTTCACTTTATTGCCATTTGGATTCCCAGAAGGATTAGCTGTAATTTTATTGGCTCGATGAGGCTGTACTGTTTCTTCCTTTTTCAAATAAACTGGGGGATATTTTTAATTATTTTTTATCCTTTTTATTTATTTAACAAGCAAGGATCCTATAAGCTGTAGGGTAAAAGTAATTGACCCTTGCCATTGTAAGGTTAAAACTGTGTAATTAAGGTCCTGTTAAATAATGCTTTCTTCAAGGTAGTAGCAAGATCACAGCAAGTTGTATCAAAACTAAATAGCATATTTAGTGTTAATGCAAGAGGCAAGAGTGTTCTCTCCATCAAAATTATAGAAATGCTTCCAAATTAATGTTATTTTAAAAGCAAATTTACATTATTATTATAGCATAAGTAAATTTATCAGTATATTGTCATAAAAAAATCACAAAACCATGAAGCAACCCACTTGCTAAGGAGCAGTACATGAACAGGATTCTAGATGTCTGTCATTTGTTTTAACATAGGATGTTATTAGTAACTTTTTCCTAAAAGAAAACCCAAATTAAGTCTATTTTGAACCCTGCATTCTGTTCCAGGATGTATTGTCCTCTTAATTTTTTGAGTTTATTTTTTTCTTTTTAATTTTTTGAGATAAAGATGACTAACTAGACATCTGCAAGTACCTTTCTACACATCTTTGTCCTGAAGTCAGGTAGCAGCCCATTTTTAAATATAGATAAATTCTGAAACAAAAATGCTAGAACATTCCCAGAGAGTGGTCAGTCAGGTGCTCTAGGCTCAAACCAGACTGCTCTGGAAGTGAAAACCACAGGTAAATACTGGGAAATGAATCAAGCTTGGGACAGGTCATAAGATTCATAAAAAGGCCAGCATATGGAAAGGAAAAGGTACAGCAGATGAATGCAGAATGAAGGGTAGTGTGCAATAAGGTTTTCATTGAGTAATGATAAAGCTATTTCCTGTGTGCTCTTATTTTGCCATACTTTTTGCAACTTTGAGCAACAAGATGCTGCAAGAGAACAGATATAACAATTGAAAATAAAGAGTTAAAATGCCTAATTACTATGCAAAGGAAGAATCTATTAAATCTGGAGACTTATTTCTCAGTTGAAAGTGCTCATAGAGATCATGGAAATGCATGAAACTCTCAGAACTTTGGCTACAAAATTGCTTTCTGTACCTGTCGATCTAGTTAGATCTGTAAAGATGGAACTCTAGGTGTATAAGTGAATGCATGAACTTGCATATGCATCACTTAACCTAAAACCTATTTTTCCCAAAATTTCTTGTTCCTTTCTTTTTTTCCTTTCCTCCTTCCTCAAGTTTTAAATCTTTTAAAAACCTTTGCATCACTTCAGAAAATGACAACAAGCGTGTCTTTCTCCAGCTGTTTCAACAAATACATTAAGAAAAAGTGTCACTGTTTGACTCAGGATTGGTGATTAAACCAGTGATGACAACGCTCTCAATCCCCTACCCCTCCCACCCAGGTAGGGCAAGGAGAGAGAGAATTGAGGGGAGAGACTTTCCAGATTGAAAACTAAACTAGACAGCTTTAATTAAATACTAATGATAAAATATGTATAAATATATACTAGTCTGTGCAGGAATATGCAAAACCCTATTGACTCCCCCCACCCCAGTAACTCCCACTGCATTCTCCTTCGTAGTGTACAGTCCCGAAATGTCCTGGACCTCTTCCAGAGATTGCAGCAGAGCAAAACAGGAGCTGAGTGTAGAGTTGTGAGGGTCAGGAATACACAAGCCTAGGGATCAGTGGTGTTGGATAGATGCAGTCCTGGCCAGACACTGGCCATGAGCAGAAGAGAGGGGTAAAAGAAGGGCTTGACTTCTGTGATTCCTGAATTTATACCGAGAGCCATGAAAATAGATGGAATGGTTTGCCAACTTGGCTGTCTATCTAGTCTGCTTCTCCCTAAGGGACCGTTGTAGATACAAGTCGTCTTCTCCTTTAGTATCTGAAGCAGTAGATTCAACAAGTTAGAGCAAAGTTTCCTTCATCTCTTGGCACAAACTATGAACATCCAGGTGTTATCAGTCCACTAGCTGGAAAACTTGTGTGCTACTTAAAAGAGAGTTCACTGAAGAAAAAACAATCATTAGAAAATTGGCTTCGTTCTGGCTCAAATCAGGATGAAAAGGTGATTGATCTATTCTTGCTATTTTCTACAGATGGCTTTTAAGCCCCATTCCACTTGAGTTTTTGGTATATTGTTTCTGCTGTTGGCTGTTGCCAAATTTCTTCTTTTTGGTGATCAGCAGTGTCTTCTGAGCAGCTCCTCAATGGGCAAAGGAGAAGGAATGCCCCTGTCTGTGAAACATTTGTGCTAGACTTTTGGGCTCCTAAAAATAGCAGGACATTGAGCTGCTTTTTTAAAACCCAGAAGTAGCCTCTTGAGGTCATCAATCATCCAAAGAAAGGGAGAGGTTTTTTACCAGGTATTTGAAGCTTTGAATAAGCCAGTTGAGAAACTGGCTAAACATCAAACCATAGAAAACTAGAAATAAGCCCAAACTTCAGACTAGAGGGTATCTTTTGTTTTCATGAAAAACACAGAAAGTTGAAAGCTTCTGTTTTCTGAAACAATTTTTTTCTTTTCTGAAATCTGTACAGATAAAGCATACCTAGGAAAAAAAAAGCAGTTTGGGGAAGAGAAAACAAAATTATGAGAATGCCCAAGGGAGAATGACTGATAGAGACCTGGCAAATAAAGGAACATCTGGTGAAGGCAATGGACTGGTTTGTAGGCTGGGTTTTCCTAAACCGCTTAACTGCTACAGGTGTGAAATCAGCAGGTATTGGTTGTTAGTGCTCATTTAAAAAAAATAATAATAATCTGCTGAAGCCATTTGGTTTAAATGTGGAGTGGTGACTGAGAGCAGAACTCTTGTTGTGAAGATTTCCAGAGTATTGCTGTAAAGGTGCTGAAACAAAATACCCGTTAAATTTACTTAAAACTTTCTCTGTTCATAGCCTTTTGTGCCATTATGTAAGAAGCAAGAAAGTACTTTCAAAGCTATCCAATAATATACTTAAATAGCATTTTAATTTAATATGGTGTGAAGCACTCAGTACAAAAGAGGCAATATTTCTGAAAGTGTTGATTAACTAACAAGCTGGACACACGGAAGATATTTATCTCATGGCTTGTCAAAGAAACCTGGCTGGTGTTTGGTTTCAGTTATGTATGTGTTGAGCAAGAATAACGCAGAGGAGTGGCACTTGTAGCCACTGCATCTCCCCAGCTAGTTAGGAGACTTTTAATGTCTGATTGTATGTTAATTTTAAATGGGTGACTCAGTCACCTCAGCCATAAGCAGAGGTGGGAATAGTCATGTTTAAATTTTTCCTCCCTTATGAGGAAAGGCTGAGGGATCTGGGTCTCTTTAGTTTGGAGAAAAGGAGACTGAGGGGTCAACTCATCAATGTTTACAAATATGTAAAGGGTGAGTGTCAAGAAGATGGAGTTAAGCTTTTTTCAGTGATGACCAGTGATAGGACAAGGAGTAATGGATACAAATTGGAGCACAGGAGGTTTAAGGTGAATATGAGAAAAAATTTTTTTACTGTGAGGGTGACAGAGCACTGGAACAGGCTGCCCAAAGAAGTTGTGGAGTCTTCTTCACTGGAGACATTCAAAACCCGCCTGGACACCTTCCTGTGTGATGTACTCTGGGTGACCCTGCTCTGGCGGGGGGGTTGGACTAGATGATCTTTTGAGGTCCCTTCCAACCCCTAGGATTCTATGATTCTATGAGTATCAGGCTTGATTATTTTGTAAATCAGTAACTGTTTCATGAATAGTTTTAGGCCAAACTCTTGCTTCATATT
Organism: Apus apus; assembly: GCF_020740795.1. NCBI lineage: Eukaryota > Metazoa > Chordata > Aves > Apodiformes > Apodidae > Apus > Apus apus. Next base: position 18,725,723 of record NC_067289.1, on the reverse strand, counting down.
ATATTATCACAGTATTTGAAGTTACAGGGGTCTTTGTAAATTGCTACTCAGTAGGCTGCTAGCAGTTTTCTATTTACACTGATGGACTGATTCACAAACTATTAAAAATTGATTCATATTCAACCAGTGTTCTATGACATGTGCACTTTAAAACACACAACTGGCTTTATTTTTTTACATACCAATGAACAGTAGTATAACAATGTACTACAGTTACTCTGGGTTTGTGCTTATTACACAATTACCTTCATTAAAATTACTTTCTGCTGATTAAAAGGACTAGGCAGTCTTTTTAAAAAGCAGTTTTGTCAATTTTTTTTTTGTGAACTTGATTCTGTCCAGGGACCAGCCTACTTGAAGACTGTGATCAGTGGTTTTTAAAAAAACAGGAATGGCCACCAAGCAGAAGTAACATGGCTTGTCAGCCCAACAGCCTTGTTTACATCAGGACAGTACCTGTCGATTGCCTGATTTCCAGTAGAGTTCACTTTGCTGGCTGTCAATGTACATTGCTACCATGAGAATTAAAAGGACTAATCTAGTTCCTAACAGCTTTTGAATGCTAGTATGAAAATCTGAATGTATATATCTGTCTGTACTACAACGAAACTGACTGTCCTGAGCAGCAAATGAGTATGGAAGAAGTTTGATGCTCCCACATACATGGGTGGTGTACAGAGAAAGCTGCATCTTTTCTGGATGGAGGACGCAAATGTACTACCTGTGAAATGCCACCACTTAGAATTATGTTTAGTTTTTAAAAATAAATAAATTGTTGTCATCACTCCTGTTCTGCTTGGTGGGAATCCTGTAAGTGTTTTATTCTCTGTAACAGTGAGAAACAAGACAGTTTGGTTTTGTATAGTTCTATTAATAATATAGTGAGCATCAAACAAAAAATATCTTCTGAGAAGTATGAGCTGAGGGAATTATATTAATCTCCTGAACTGGAACTGTAGAGGCTTAGAAAGCTTAAATCAAGGGCATCCAAATTTTGCCCAACTGAGGGCTGTGTTGGCATCCTGTCTGGAGCTTGAAGGTTGAATCTCATTGCTTATTACTGACCTCCTCTGTAATGTGGAGCTGCAGCTAATGGAGATAAGCTCAGAACTGGAGAGTGAAACATACCCTAGTACCTGCACTAGAGGTTGGTTTTTTTTTTTATTAAAATGAATATGTACACGGCAGAAAGCACTTTTATTTTTCCTTTCATTTTTCAGTAGTTTTCACGTCCACTGATTTCAGGATATACTAGTTTGGAATCCAAGATTCAAGCTGGTTTCTTTCTGTCTAATGTGTCCACAACAGTAATAAATTCCATGCACGCAAATAGGTGATTTAATCTAACCTGTCAGCTTACTTATAGAACCTGCTTCAAATTGTGAACATTTGGCTTCTACTTTCTGACTCTGATGATGCATAAAGCATCATACAAGTAACCAATAACAAATTACCAGAGAAATTTGCTTTAATTTTAAGCATTTCCTTGGGTACATTTCTTTTTTTTCCTTCTTACTGGAGACTTGTAACAGTAATATCAGACAAGGTCATCTTGCAATTGCATATACTAGTACATACATTGAACCTCTTCTCCAGGATTTCTGTATTGAACCTGAGAGTTCACAAATAAATACTCATTTAAACAGAAGTATCATTTTCTTCCTTGCTCTTTCCATAAGATAATTATCCTGCCACTCCATCTATTGAGGTCTAAAAAAAAAATCATGATTTGAACAGTGTCTGAAGTGTTCTATATTCAAATAAGAACAGCTAGGGTAACAAATTCAGATGGCAGGACAATAGGTAGAGAGTTCATCTTTTCCATCTCTTGTATAATAATCTCTACTACAAAATCTTCACTTTTTTTTTATAACTTATAAATTAATTTCAAAGCTTTTCAAGCTGTTGGTAGTTTGTTTTGGTTTCACACACACGTTTCACTTGTGGTACGTATACCAGTGTGTACCATATCTCAGGTTACATCTTTTGAAGACATTAATAAATACCTTTACTTAGAACAGTAATTTTGGATTCTTCGGGGGCTCCAAGAACAATTTTACTGTAAGTAATTAGGAAGCATGTTCCTGTCAAACATTAGAACGTGTGTATTATTTGATCAATCCACCACTCTGCCTCTTGCATTTGTTACTACTTTGATGCAACATTCTTGTTATGTCTTTTACATAAAATGAAGACTATGTTTACACTAAGTATTGCACTGAGGCTTAGATGCTAAACAGATGGGGCAATAGAGACAGATTCATTGAAGTAATCTCATGGACAATAACTTTATATTTCTGCAAGATTTCCCTCTTTGCTTTTAGTAGGTGAAACGAAAAGGAGGCACACATCAAATAGCCATTTAAAGGGATGATTTGAAAGGATGGGTAAGGAAGTATTTATTTTATTTCAAATAGAAGGAAGTAGCTTTATGTGCAGGTGGATTGCAGAAGGTTTCCCTCTTCTGAAGCCCATCTGGGAAGTTAGTTTAGCTCTATTGATGTTTAAGACTCCTCCTTTCATCACAACCTTGTGCCAAGACAATAAGTAATTGAACTGTGGTTTTTGCCTTTTAAAAAAGGTGTAATCTCCTTCTGAAGTGTAGAGAGATGTTTAGCAGGATTTTTCTAATTTATCTGCCATCACACCATGCAGGTGAGGTTCCAAGCCTAGACTGCAGTATCTCTATAATCTCTTTTTGATGAACACCTGTTTGTGGTGTACAAATCTGTATCTGCTGAGATGCAAAATTGAAATAATTTTAACAGCATAAGAATAATTAGGAATCTTTTTTAAAGGTCCACCTGTTCAAAATACTGTTTTATTTCTTTCTATGTTACATATGACAGACACATTGAGCAATGATGACTGCATAGGCATATTTTTTCTCTCATATTTTACCCTAAAAATGAAATTATTTGCAATTTTTAAAAAATCAGAAGTCTGGAAACAAAAAAAAAACCAAACACCTGTATTTGGGCCGAGGTTACAATTGCTGTGCTTCATATAACATAGCTATTGAAAGAACAAATACTATATTTTAAAATAATACGTACCTGTTTCATGTTTTCATTTATTTGAGTTATAGACATTTTAATGACAAGATTGAAATATATCTCTTTTCATTAAAATTCCTCACAAAAAAGCAATTACTTGAGATTTTTGAAATTATAAACATAGGTATGCATGGTCCACTTCAAAACCAGAAAAACTTTACATTTATGTTAAGCATGGATCCCTTAATTTATTTTATACCTTATAATGTGAAGAGTTATATATTTTATAATAAATTGAATCTAAAATTCTAATTTGCTTTTTCTATCTTGTTCAGTTATTCTATAGTAATAGTATAACAAGTCTTTCTTTTAGTTTGTTTCAAAATTTGAATTCCTGCAATTTCAGTTTGTTTCAAAACCAAGTTTGTTTCAATTCTTAAAAACTAAAATTTCAAATTAAAAATCTTTGTTAATGTATAAGTACAAAAATACTTTCCTTAGTTCATAAGTTATGTCACTTTATTATAGACTTCTACCCCTTCATCAGTAGGAGACGTTTTGAAGGCTGGTTAAAGACTGTTGTGATTTATCACCACAAGGTGTATATTTACGTTTGTAATATATTTCTGAAAATCTTGTACTGCTTGTATTTCCTAATATATAATTTCAAAATGAGAACTGAAGTATATCTAAACTAGATAAGTGTACCTTTTTCAGTAGATAATACCTCTTTTAAAAGGCACAAAGTAAACAAAATATGATAAATTCAAGGAAGAGGGGAATTCTCATAAATATAAATGTAGTTTCATTCTCACTAGTACTGTTTCTAATTCACTGAGGATGTTAGGGAATAATGTTCACAGACAAATGGGAGTAGTTGTTGATTCTTAAATAAGTCTCCCTATCTTTCATATTTTAGTCAAATTATCTAATTCAGTTGAAGAGGTTTTTTACTAATTTCTACTCTTGCCTTGAATACGTTTACTGCTATTGATCTCATGTAACCTTTCATAGGTTATTCCATTTTTTAGTGGAACAATGGACTAAAACTCACTATTGACTATAATGAACTCTATAAATGGTAGATAATTTAGGTTTTGCAAGTTTCCATTAGAACACTGCTTTCATCTGCTGTAAGCTTGCTAAGCTTCAACTGTTTGAGAAATTTTGCTCAACTGGTTTCTGCCTGCAGCCTATGATATTTGATGGTTTATTTGAAAATGGAAATAAAATATACCCATTTTGTAAGAGGAGGTAGTGGACACAAAATACTTCTTACTTCTTCACAGTAGAGAGGAAAATAAAGTAGTAAGAATTGATTTTGACTGGGTTATAAAGGAAGAGGGTGGAGCATGGGCACAGTCATCTGTAAATAAACACTTTGGTATGACTTGGGGAAATAAGTAAATAATTTCAGTTACAAAGTTTCTTTTGAAGATTTTTTGTTTTCCTGTATCCTAAGATTTTTGTAGTACTGTATGAAACATTGAGTTTGAAAAATAAACTCGATTTCTCCCCACGTGGAATTCTAAAACCTTTCTTCTTTTCAGACATGCCTTTTAGTCTGTGTCCTTCAGTTTCACTGTCATTTTTTTCCTAAAAGTTACGTTTATGAAAGTTATTTGTGTCAAATTAATGAACTATATACCTAAACTGAATACTTTGTTTCATACTTTGGGTATCTGTCACTCGTTGTCACAGCAAGGTAGCAGTTACAGTACCAGGGTGAGGGTGTAACAGTGGTAAAGGCTATCAAAAGACTTTATTTTATATAGGATGGAGTAGGAACATTGCTGGAGCAAAGGAATTGTCATCTCCATCTTTGCTTTGTACTTTGAGCCTCTTTTAGTTGTTTATGGTAGTAGCATAGAATTGAAATAAGAAACACAGCCACTGCCCTGAAAGGAGAAGTACCAACCTGGTAGATATAAGTTAAAAAAATAAATAGAAATACATTAAAAATACACGTTAAAGTATTTTTTATTTTCCACTTTGAAATTACTACACAACTACATTTCAAGTATGATTGAGTGAATTATAAGAATCTCAAAAATCAAAGCAAAATATACATTATCAAATATTACTTTTATTTTTTTTTGTAATGTAAAAATAGTGAAAAAATTAAGTTTCCAGAAAGCTGGAAAATAGTTTGTCCAGCTCATGATGCAAGTAATGTAGAGTAGATGAAAATATTCAAGTAATTAAAAATTTGGATAAAATATGTTCTACAGAAACATGCAAAAAAGGGAGGGCCATTTACTTCTTGAATATGTCCATATCTCTTAGTTCATGCTAGTCTACATATTTTAAGCTTTGATTTAAAAATTAATTTCTGTTTTTTTTCCCTGTGGAAGTGATACAGATGTCACAGAGCAGACAGACACCCTGTCATGTTGAATTTAGTCTTGCGGAAAGGTGTCTTACACAAACAATAACAGCAGCAGAAGTGGGACTGCCATGTTCCTACATCACGTTCTCTACAATGAGCACTTCACAGTCTAGTTGCAACCATTTACAGTCAAACCTAATTAAACACAGGCACGTTTTTCTTTCTACTAAAAGCAAACAACCCATGTATAATGGTTATATTATTAACTTTAATAAAAAGCTACAAACTGTGAAGGATGAGATTCCAGCAGCAAGGTTAAGTCAGTGATGTATGTACATAGAGTTTCAGATTCAGTGTGTTGTTTAATGGTTCAGCTAGTTAGAAAATAGAAAAAAGAATGTTTTGAATTTTTTTTTTCCTCATTTTTGCACTTAGGTAATACAATTAGTGATGCTTTCTTTCCTAAAGAAATCTGACTGACTTGTTGAAACTGAGCATGTGTGTGTATCCCAAAATGTATGAGTACACAGAGTTTAGTGGAAAGAAAAGGATTATGTTGAAATGTTAGCATTTTCTTTCTGAAGAGATGAAGTTTCAGAAAATGTGAAAGAAGTATGTAGCTTCGAACAGTTTTTCAGGGGGAAGAGTGGAAATCTTAAACAGGTCTATTTTAAGTTTTTGAGTGGTAAAGGCTCAAACTAAACATAGGAAACTTGATAATTGTTACTGAGGATATTTAATTTGGCACTTACTGATCATAGCAATATATTCTTGTGTGAGGCTACATTAAATGAGTGTGTAAATGAAGACACTGAGGGATGCAGTCCCACTCATTCTTGATATCAAGCTAGCAAGTTAAAATGCCAAGTGAAACCTGGCCTAGTTGTTTCTAGGGTCTTCTGTTCCGTGTGTTCTGTACTTTATTATCCCCTTAGTATTAATCATTTAAGTAGTATTGCTTATACTGTGGGATGCTCAGTTCAGGATGGATTTGCAACACCATGTTTCCTCTAGTTTTAGGTGTTACTTTAGGTGGAGGAGTATCTCTTTTTGCTGTGCTCTTATGTGCAGAAATTCTACACAATATTTTTTATCATTAAAAAATTATTAAATTAGTTCAAATATAATAACTTAAGGACTTTTTACATCTAACAAACATTTCCTTTCTCAATTATATACCATTAAACAAGAACCATTATAAAGTATTTAACCATTATAAATTTGGAACCTGAAATAACTGATTAAAATAATCTTCCATTTAAGTGATCCTCTATAAGTATTTTGTTGAACACAATATCCCCTTTATTTCTTTTATGTTGACCAAGGAAATTCATTTATTTTAACCCTTCTGCTTGCATCTTATTTCCTAAACCTTTGAATAGAATCAAGTACTGTCCCTTTTTGTTTCTAATTCAGACATATAGTAGAATGTGCTAACCCCCAGTCATGCATTATTCTAGGTTCCAAGTTAGCAATTCCTGTAAACAGCAAAGTGACTGCTTATATTTCTGTCTTTCTTTCATTCTCTAAAATTTTCACTCTAATTGTCATGTCATCAGCCATACCTATAAAATATACACTAATTTATCAGACAAATTAAGGTAATCTTCCCTTTACAACCTGTGTGAAAATGCAAGGCCCAGCTCCAGTAATAGTTACTGTTAGGCTCTAGTTTCTTTAAATAAGTTCTCTAAATTATTTTTTTTGAGACAGTTTTAAGAAGTAAGGATGATCAGAGAGCTTACAATGACTATTAAAAGCTAAAACTTGATTATCAGAAACTTGAAACCTGTTTTAAGATTTATTAGTATTTTTATTATATTGGTGACTGAAGCTCTAGCTAGTGGTCCAGACTCTCTTTATTCTAACATAAGGTACAAATACAGAAGTAAAAGATAGACCCTGACCTGAAGAACTCATAGTCAAAGTAGAATCATGAACAGAGAGAGAATGAAGGTGTCAGAAGTCTTTCATTAGAGTGATTGAGAAAAATGATGCATTTGGGGAGGTGTCAAAGGGGAGGCATTAAGAGATATTAGAGATACCAGTTGGAGTTAGAAGAATGGTTTAAAGTAGGGAGAAAAAGACAACCTTGAGCTTATTTCTCAGAAAAGCTTTTATGGTAAACCTTTCAGTGCTATGAAATTCACTGGACACTAAGTCTATGTAGTTGAACTAAGGACACTCTCTTTCAAAAGAGTCATCTGCTCATTATTCTTTGCCAACTTGTTTTTGAGAATACCACAAAAAAATTCATTTTTTCAGTTCCATACAAAAATATGAGTATACATAATAACACCATGCTTTCAGTTAGCTCAAATATTCCATTTAGATTTTTATACATGCTGTAGATGCCCTGTGTGGGTATCTGGGTATCCATCCTGATGAATCCTGATTTAGATTTCTTATAGTTTTCATATTCATGGAAGATCCTTATAATGCATCATTTGCAATCTTGTAGTTTTCAGTGTTTTTGATAATACTGTAGAGACATTCAGGTGAAAAGGGATAGATACTGTCAACTGATGATTGGAAAGAGCATTAATTGCTTTTCTGTGACTTCTAAAATCCACATTCATCAAGAAAAATGTTTAAATATTAAAAGGAAATCTACTTGCTTATAAACCTTTGGGAAATTGTCATTTTGTTAAATATGATCATACTGACAATTGTCTTAGAGCTTTGGTAATTTTCAGTAGCTTAATGATGGAGTATTTCAGATTACTGTCTGTCAGGTGGGAGGCTGGAGTTACCTCTAGGAGGCTCCCCCAAATGCTTTTGTGCTCCTTGTAATTGTTTCCACCTTCTCTTGCTGGCTCCTAGCCCTTCCTGGCCTTCTGGACAACCACTGAGAACTCATTCTTGACCTGGACCTTTTATGCTGTTGCTTTCTTACAGTGAACAAGGCTGACAGGTGAAATAATAGGAAAAAAAAAAAAATAAAATTATTAATTGCTTCCTGTTGGTCATCAGAACCTAAGTTAACATTTTGCCCAAGCACTTTGTATATGCCTTATCGTTTATAGGCACCTTTGTAAATTCGCATTTAATAGATGGTGCTTAGAATAAGAAGGTTCTCTTCTTTACCTGCTTCTAGCAGATAACAAAGGAAGGGAACATAAAGATTTTGTTATAAATTTTATTTAACCATTTTGTTGCTCAGCAGACCTTTGGCTGTCTTCCCCATATCCCCTTTCCTCTGGGGACTGAAGGAGGAGGTTGCAATTGGTTTCCCCTGTCTGCACTCATACAACCTTGTTTCATGGGTCACAGATTTGTTAATCTGGGCCCGACAGGTCAACAGGAAGAAAGAGTGGGTGTTTGTCTTGAGACTTAAGCAGGCTACCTGCTTTAAACTGGGGGAAAAAAAAATTAAGGACTCTATTTCAGAAACTTTATTTCTGTGTAGTTTTTTAAAAAGCTATGTAGAAGAAAGTGGAAGAAGTACAGATGGCTATTGTAGCTTCTTAATGGCATGTGACAATGGCTGGTTGATTCTTCTCTCCTCCTGCTTTTTTATTTATTTTTTTTTTCCCCCAACAGAAGACTGAAATTTCAGCAAAATTAAATACATTGCAGAAAATGTCAACTTTTCTCTTTCTATAAGAAATGTTTAAAAGCTGTCAGGGCTGGGGTTTTTTTTCAGTTTTTACATTAAAATGTAATTATTTTCTAAAAGCATGAAGAAAATAATTTATCTGGTAATACTTGCAGTTGCGTGTTCTTCAGCAGTGGAAAAAGGTGGGCTGCACAGAGAGGAAGAATAAGACAGTGGTTCATGCTGTGAAGGACAATTAGGGAGGAACCTATGCTGAATGCCTAATCAGTTACTCGGTAAGGTGAAAGGCCAGGAGAAGACCTCCAGCAGAGAGGCCACCAATGGTATGAGGTGTGAGGGAATCTGAAAATAAGTTCCCCTTGCATAGAGAGAGGTTGTATGGCTTGAAATCCATCACAGATGAAGATATGCTGAAGAAGTGGGCTTTTGTAAAAGAGAAGAGGAAGTGAAGGTGCAGGAAAGCATCATAAATTTCATCCCCTTTCTGCAGTGGAAGGACAAAGGTATTTCCAGTGTTTGGGAGCTGTAGTTAACTAGGTCTGAACTCTTTGGTTTTGTAAGTTGGGAAAAAGGGAGAGTAGGGTCAGCCAGTCTAGTGTCTGGAAAAAAGAGGGTGGCCTGACACCCCATTACTGATTTGAATCCAGTGAATGCTGCATGTCATGTTCCCTATCCAAACCAAAGCATACATGGGAAAAGACAATGGGAGATCTTTACTTTAGACTGAGTACTAACTGAATAAAATATGGAGATTTTGCTCTGTATTATGAGAAAATACAGTAAAACAGGGAATTAAATTGATTAGTTTGATCTTATTTCTGGTACAGTCTCTGCAGTATGTACTAAGTCTTAGCAGGATCAAAAAGTGTTTTAGAACTGAGGCTGTATAAGATTTTTCCTAATATGAAAACTTGCTTGATTGAAGAAGTTCAGATTATTCAGTATGCAGGTTCCTATTTGTTATATACTGACAGTTATTTTCATTACTGCAACAGGCTAAATATTTTCTACAAGTCAAAAGTATGAAAACTACTCAGATTTCTGGTAAATACTGTCAGAAAATAATTGCACATCACATTGTGCTGTACAGTATTTAAACACTTCTTCTTACTGGGGTCATATCCAGTGGTTTGAAAGATTAAATCTGATTTTAAAAACTTCCTATAATTAAGTGCATGGATCCAAACACTTCTACTTTGAGATCACAAGATGATATGAACTATTCATCCAGTTCCAGTCTGCCAAGTAGCCAGTAGATTTGTGGATTCCTTTTATTCTGATTATTCTAACTTAGATAAGACCCCAACCACATGAGATCTAAATTTTTCTTCCTTTGCTCTATTGTATGAAAGTAGTGGGTCAGATTAGAGAATCTATATTCTAAACATTTCCAGTGCTGAAATGCAGACCTGGGACTACTTAAGTTGTCACTGGAATTCTGTTTGGCTTTTTGGGCATCCCAAATTTACACAGCTAATGATCTACTTCCAAGTGAACTTTTTTTGGAATCCCAGAAGCATCTGGGCTAATGCACTATTCCAAGCACTGTAGTTTATCTCTCAGGTTCTACTGAGACTTAAATAATTATGATATTAATATTTTGCAGCCTGAGTATCTTGAACTCATCTTGACATACAAGCTGAAGCAAAGTCAGAAAGATCCGAAGACTCAGTAGGGTAGAGCAGATTTTGGTCATAGCGTTGTGGGAAATGGTTCCAGTTTAAACAAAACAAAGCAAAACAAATCCTCTAAAGCTAGAGAAATAATCATTAACTCTTTTGTGATACAGGATTTCTTTGGTTCAGAAGATATCCTCTATTATCCCGGCCGTAGCATTTCAAGAGGGCAGGAATACACATGGTACTTGCTCTGCCACCTTAAACTTTGACTGAGGGAGGCAAGGGAAATGCTTAGAGCAGAGTCATGGGAGGGCAAGGTTTTAAATAAAAATTGCATTGTGACACAATGCAACTCTTCAGGAGTATGTATCCTGTACAATTCAATCCCTGTCCCTGAAATCTTCAAGGTGACCTCCCACTTGTGTTGAAAAAAAGTCTTTGGGAGGGACCACCCGGCTAGGAACTGGAGCTCTAAGTGTTGCCTTGTAGGTCTAGTAGAGTTCAGGAATGTCCCTGTTTAGATTGCTTTGTATTTTTTGTTTTAATTGTCCTCTCAAGTCTGAATGAAAAAATGAACAATAATAGAGCTGTGTGAGATTGAAATATATGAATCCATAATAATTTCCCTCGGCTTTCAGGAAAGATAAAGCATAAATATCAAACCGCTCAGAATTAGTGATCTCTAAGTCTTCTGTCTCTTCTGACCCTTTTTAATTCTAGTCTTATATTGTAGATTCCACATTGCTACAAAGCAGCATTTAAAGTGATCTGAGAGCTATTGTGATGTTTTTGGGTCATCAGCTAGAGTGAGCTAATTTTAGGCCAGCAATTGTTCATTCTCCCTTTCTATCTCCTGATTTTCTTTCATTTTTGCACATATTTTTGTGTCTTTTGTGTGGTAGGTTTGCGTAAGGTTTGTATGTAGTTACCTTCTCATTTGCTCTCATTATTTCAAACTTAAATAAGAATCAATAACAGAACAGGACACTAAACAAAAACAATTCCTGTTGTGAGGGTAACCCAGGAAAACTTGTTTTACTGGTTCAGGTTATGATAGAAGCTAATATTTTAATCTCATTAATGAGAAGTGGTGTTTTATGGTAATTTTCGTGAGAATAAGTTAAAAACAAAGGTGAACAACTTCAGTCTAAACATTTCCTGCATTCACACTAATGACTGACTTCCTCTTACAGTTTATGGGATTGTCAGAGCAAATAGACTAATGGCAAATGTGCCTTTTGAAATCTAAACTTTCTTATGAAAATGAGTTACCACTGGCATCTCCTCAATTTAAATACTATGCATTCTGCTGTATTTTCTGCATTTAAAGAAAGCCACATTCTCTTCCCTGCTGCCTTCAATGCAGTCAGCATCTCTTTAATTTTTTTCCAGTAATATTGCAGTACTTCTGTACTCATTTTAAAGATAGATGGATTTTTTTTTCTCATAAAGAAGAACATTGTGGGGTAAAAAAACCCGCTGGATGTGATTTCAAAAAATGTCAAAATATGTCAAATGCAGAAACCACTCAAGGGTTTCATTAGCTGAAGCTTTGGTGATAAGTGTCATCTTGTCAAAGACCCACCCATCTCTCCCAATACATTACCAAATGTACTAATTTCCTTGCTGAGCTTGATGTTTATTGTATAGCTGAAATTGAAAATGGTCGGTAATGGAGTGAGCTTCAATCCAAGACCAATTCTGAATCTAAATTACTTGCTTCTTTCAATAGCATTGACAGAGGAGAGCTTTGTGCACCTTGTACCTAATCAACCCTTACTGTGACCCTAAATTCAGCAGTCTTCAGAGATTAATAATAAAATCCTCAGTTCAAACAAGTATTTGCCCTGAACAAGTTGCCCATTTCTTATGCTGAAAATGAAAGAATGTGACATTTTTTAAAGCTCTGCGTGTTGTGGACTCTCACTAATTTTTGCTCTTTGACCTAAGGAGGCAGTTTTATGAATAGGTATCCTATGTAGGCCTGAGGCATGTGCTCTTAAAGAAAACATCTTTTTTGAAGGAATAATTTTAGTCTGTTTTAAAATAGAAATTATAATGTCTATTTATAGGTGTGAAATCAGTGTTGAAGTGTATTTTTCTCCAAAACCAAGTGTACTTCTGTAGAAGGACAAATAATTAAGAGGACTACATTAAGAAAAGCATAGGTAATTTAATTTTATTTCTTTATCCATTATAAAACCTTTTAAAGATAGCGATTTACCCAGTTTTGAAAGTTTTCCCTAGGCTACAAAAGTGTGAGAGCTGTTGCATCTTGGACTTTGCTTTGTCTGTCCCACAGATGGTACAAGTCATTGTACAGAGTACTTGGTTGTTAATTTGGAGTCTGAATCAAAATATTTTGAGACGAAGGGGGAAAGTTGTTTTTACTGAAACGGACAGGGGGAAGTTGTTTTTACTAAAATCAACAGGGAGGAGTCCTAACTGGAAAAGGAAAACAATGATCCAAACTGATGGGGCAGAATGAAATTTCCTTTTGTTTAGCAACATCCAATTTCAGGGCAGGAGACCATGACATGGTCTTTAGTAGTTGAAAAATGCAGGCTGCAGGCAGCTTAGGAAACAGAATTTTCTGGCTCCTTTTGGTGAAATCCAAGAGCATGATGAAAGGGATAGATGGATAGATGTAGAGTGAAGTACACTGGTTTCCTTCAGGAGAGGGCAGTGGTGAGGTATGTGACATAATATTTGTGTACTAATTCGGTGGAAATAAATGTGAGTGAAATTTGAGATTAGCTGCTCCTAATAGAACTCTTGCATCAGCTGGTGGATTTGTATGTAGAAGGACATCACTCAGGTTACATTTTTCAGAGTTCTTAATTTTTTCCAGCATGTGTTTTGTTTGTGATCCTTGGCCACAAGCTCCTTCCCGCATCCAGCAGACCCCTGCGCAGCTCTCTTGGAGTGGTTGGTTGGGGTGGAGCAGCTGAGTTATGATGTCTCAATTGCTTTGGAGATGAGAAAGAGCTAGTTTCAAGGAAATCCCATGTAAGGAACCACATTAGATGGATTTTTGCTGTAAAACCAAAGAAATAATAATGTATTGTAGCTGTGGATAGTTAGCATGGTTGGGATGTATTAATAATGTTCTTCCCCACTAGAATGCCATGCCAGTGAATTCTGTAAATGTTTTGGATAAGCAGCAGTGGAGCACATACAGAAGTTCTTCTGTGTGCTGGAGCATCCTTTTTATTATGGGTCTTATCAAAACCTTGGAAAAACTCACAGACTTTTGTTTCTAGACTATCACACCAGGATGTATTTCAGGGAAGGTCTGGGTGGGCTGAGTTGAAGACACCACTGACCCCTTATCTAGAAACCTAATCACTGACTCACATCACTGATCGGTGTCCCCCAACCTTGTAATTTGTGTTGACACCTTTGGGCCCTATTTCTTTAATTTATATTGATTTAAGCAAGATTTAAAATTCTCCATCATAGTTATTCCACTCTTGGTGTTCTAGTGTCAACACAGGGAAGTTCAGTAACACTTAACTTTGTCACAGTCAAATGCTGCAGCACACAGCCTCCACAGCAAGCTGCTTGTATCCCTGCAGAGTGGCTGCAGACTAGTGACTCAGAACTGCTACTTGGCAACGCTTATGACAGTGTCTTTCTTGCACTTTGCAAAGATTTAAATGAGTAAATAGCAGATGATGGAAAAACAGGCAAATTTCCCTGCATGCTGAGAATCTCAGATTACGGGGCAATTTTTAAGATCATCTTGCATATTCATTTCAATAAAGAGAAGAAGTTGTTTTCCTGCACATAACAGCAAGCACTGAAAGAAATATGCCTGCTTGTTATTCACTCATCTCATTTGTAAAATGGGAAGTTGTTTGCTGGGCAGAATTGAAAAAACTCTTATTGTTTAAAAAAAAAACAAAAACAAAACAAAACAAACAAAAAAACCAAACAAAAACCACAACACTTTTGGTGAGGCTAAGTGGTAGCTAAGAAATTCTGCATAGTTGTGTATGCTAATTAACAAGTATGGCAGTCTTGTCTCTTGTACTGCTCTTCACTGCGTCTCAGAACTTAAGTCTCAATATCATGCCTATAGTCCACTGAAATAATTCATAAAAGCAAAAGAGTTTGTTGCACTGGAAATAGTAAGTGACATGGTCTTGTTTTCTTTAAGTTCTGCTCCCATACTAGAGCGCTACTAATCTGGAGTAATTTCTGAGAATGCATCAATACTTGAATCATTTCTGCTCAGAATTATGTGCATAGCCAATATGCGTTTTAATTTAGGTCACTAGACTGCATTTACTCTGGGTGCTTATTGGCTGAAAAAGGGGGTCATATAATTATTCTTCTGTCCCAAAACCAGATTCTAACAGAAACCCATGTTCATTCTATACTTCAAGGGCTATTTGTTGAATATTTAGTGAATTGCTGCCACGTTGCTTTTTGATGAAGCTGCAGAGCACTTTATACTAATCTACCTTATCTCATCATGTACTAGAATCCTCTGACCTCTCCGCTTTTTTCTCCAGGATTATTGTTGCCTCTTTCATTCCCTGCATTCCAACTGCTCTTTTGAGTGATAATTATTTAGATAATCCATACCTTCCTCAAATTGTTACCATATGCATGTTTATGAGACTGAACCTATAAGCTGGTACAGATCACTGACATAGCTGAACTTGTCTTGTAATAAACCTCCCACATATTGTATCCATATTCTAATTAAATATTACTTCTCTCATTAACATTTTAATTAATACTTTCTTGGCTATACCTCAAATATCATGTGGTTATTACTTGCTTGTTTAGTAACAGATGGCTGTATCTGACAATACTTAAAGTGCTTTGTGGGCCTGTGGTTAGTAGAAAGGCAACTAAGTGTGGGCTTTTCTCCTCTTTTCAAAGCCAGATATAATTTGAGGCTTAATTCAGCAAGACTTGATCACTATCTATAGAATACTTTGAGAATTTATAACTCCATTTAATCTGTGTATGCACAAGTATGTGTGTTTGGACACTGATGTCATTCAGTGCCCAAAATTGTTGGGTTTTTTTGTTTATCGTAGCTATAGAGTAAGCTCATAGCTCCAGGGTCAGTTCCTGTGGGAAACACAAATGCATGTGTGGACATAAGCATATATCCCATTTTCCTGTATAACTTGATTGAACTTGAGGTTCATCTTCCTGTGAGCAGCTCCTTTGTGCTTATTCTTCATCTTTTCATCTTTCACTCAGGGGATCGTATCTTTTTTTTTTTTTTTTTTTTTTTTTTACCCCCACCCTGCTTCCCTGAGCATTTTATTGAGCCTGGATGTGTTCTTTGGTCCCAGCTGGAGACCTGTTTTTCAGTGGGACCTCAGGCTTTTTGAGGATAAACATTTTGGCAGGAAGATAAGTGCAGACCCTTAAAAGTAATTTTTCTTATGCACTTTTCCTAACAAGACTGGACTTACTCCAGGCAGTCTCTGAATTCTGTGTAAGACACTTGTAGCATCAATGTGCCATGTATGATACAACTTATTAGTAGTATCCCTTGTCTTGTGCACTGAACTAAATTTTGTTTAGTGCAACGTTGCACCCAGTGAGTGGTTTATTAAAAAGTTCCATTAGTGTTCTATATATCATTTTACAGGCTATAAGAGATGGCAATAATAGAACTTTCATGCTGTCTAATCAGTTAGCAAAACATCACCATGGATTTTACTATCCAACAATTGATCATTGCCTCAATTATTTATCTGAGCTGAAGATATAGCTGGCTGATAGATGTCAGAGTCAATTTTCCAGTATAAAGCTCATAACAAAAATTATCTGTAAGCATACAATAGGAAACACAGGCATTGAGCTTGATTCATAAAACTCAACAAATTTCAAGAGACTGAATAACTTGCAAGATTTACTAACATCTTCTTCCTTGAGTGTTATGGGATTACAGAAAATAAGAGGTGTCTTTGGGTTAATTGGCCTTAGAGTTCAGAATTATTCACCCTTACTTCATAGCTACATGGATTGGAGGATTTGTCATTTGGGCACTTTAGCTGCATATTTGCTGTGTAATTTGAGGATTTCAAGATGAGCAACGCTACCATAGTGTTTGGCAGGTACAATGGGAGTGTGTAAAGGCTTCAAGGAATCCTGTAATTTAGGAAAAAAAAAATCTTTATGCCACACTTAAGTTTCGGGGGGGACCTTGTTTTATCTGCTGCATGATTTTGTTTGCATATTTTCAAAGTGAACCGGTTTAAATTCTTGTAATTTTGTAATTTTTTTAACCTATTATTTTAGCCTGTGCTAATACACCTAAAAGTGGAGTAGACAAGAATGATCACAGTATACATATATATATATCTTTCACAGGTTCTGAATTTAAATAGATGGTCTATGTCCTCCCTGCTCATTGCAACAAGCAGTCATCATGAGACGTCATAGTTATCAATAAACTGAGGAGTTAGCAGCTTATCACTTTGAGTAAATGGCTGACTTCCAACCTTAAGTCTTCCTGCCAATGTGCTCAGTTGTTCAGTAGTGTTCAGTTTTGATATCACCAAAACGAGGAAGCTGTTGGAAGGGGGTAGAGGGAAAGAGGTCAGAAGCTATCAGAAACAGAGCAGAGCTTCAGCTCTCCTTACAAACTACAGAGAGACACTGGGCAGATTAAAAGTCCAGAAAGACCTGCAGAAACCATTTGTAATCTTTAGCTGATCTTATTACAGAAGTACTGATGTCTAAACTGTATCTGGAGCCTGATTATATTACTCATTGTATAAAAACAGAACAGACACCCCCGAAGAATTTATGCTCTCAATAGGCAGTCAAATAAAAGAGTGGGAGAAAAGAGGAGCTGGTTTGTTAAAAGCACACTGGAAGTCAGTAACAGAGCTGGGATAAAACTGGGAGTCCTGATGCAAAGTCTATTCCATAATCAATATTGTTTTACTTGACTGATCAGGTGACTGTAATAAATTTAATTAGCTATACACCTTGATGTATCAGGGCTCCCTATGACCATTATCAAGAAAATCATATTGATTTTCCCTGCTTCTCATTTTCAGATGAATTAAGAATAATTGTATTAGACTCTAGATGTTGTTTTTGTATTTTACCTGAAGTAGATTGAGACCAAGTTGCACATCATTCTGTCACTGGAGGTCACGTTGTTTCCTGTTCCAGGCAGCAAGACACAAAGAAAGATTTAAACCAGTGCCTTGGAGTTTGCTTGCTTTTTTTCTCTCTGTTGGACCCTTACTATTGATTGAACACACTTATTTCTGAGGCTTAAAATGAAAATTTCTTGAATTAATAGAAACAGCGGTAACAGCGTTTTGTGACATTCATGGATATTTGCAGCTGTTTGGTTAATAGTAGTGTTTACAGGTACTGTCAGACACTTTACTTATTAAAAAGTCTGAATACTTTAACAAAAGATCACAAAATAAAAAAGTAACTTGAAGTATGTTCTATTGAGAGCATGTGTATACAGCCTTGTGACAGTGCTTCACTGGGGAATAATTCAGACAGAGTAATGAATGTAAAAGTCTGACTTGTAAAGTTCTATTAATGTTTTGTTAATCTATGTATTGGGGGTGTTTTGGATGTTTTATCTCCCCTTAGTATGTTAAGGCGTTAAATTGTCAGCAGATAGGATTTGACATTGCTCTATGAACATTAAAAGGTAACAAAAAAAAGTGACATCTTGAAGTGAAAATAACCTTACTCTTCACCACACAGTGCAGAAGTCATGTTAAAATTTTGTACAACTCTGTGTTAAATCCTACAAATCTTGCTTGAATTCCCTTGGATGCCACTGATTATCATACTGGCTTCTTCTATAGACACAGGTTGTCTCTCTGGAGTGGGGAGACATGGGCATGTTAAAATAAACAAATGCTGATGTTAGAGGAAGCTGCAATTAACAGCTGGAATAAAGATGACATCAGGGGACACAAGTGTGACATTGCAGCACCCTGGGCTTCCTTGCAAGTTGTCTCCCTCTTCCACTGGTGCTGTGGGATCGACAGCATTTCTGAATCTGTTTCAAAACATTTTCTGGTTCTTCCAATGGAACAATCTTTTGTCCCATTGAGAACTTTTCAGAGACTTGATCTCATTTCATCCCCTCTTAAGAGTTTTACTGTAGTTTTGTCAAAGGAGGTGACACTTTGTACTCACGTGTTATGCTGTAAAATCTATATAAACAGATAGGGAAAAATGGAGTTCTTGAAAACAAATACGTTATTATCTTCAGATATTCATAACCAAATGTCAGGGAGAAAGTGCTGCAAATTACAGCTTGAGGGAAGTGAATCAAATGCTTTACATGCAGGGGATACCCAGGAGCTCTGTTGACAGGAATTATTATTCCAGCAGACCAGAAAGAACCTAAAATATTATACTTGCAGGACATTAAATTGTTTTTTGGTGTTTCATGGCCTTATTTAGTCTCATTGAGAAACTATTTGAAAATTTATTGTGTTTCTTATTAGGACCTTCAGTTGGAAGTGAGATCCAAAACTCCTGCAACTATGGATGTTGATGGGGAATAAGATCCATTCCCTGAATTTGGTTTTAAATCCACTCCTGTGAAAAGGATCAGTAGAGTAGGACCTACTGAGTGTCAGAAGGATGAGTGAAAATTGCCTGATCAGAGCTAGGCTGATTGTACCCCCACACACACCTCTCTGTCCATTACTGGCTCAGCAGGAATATCAGCACTTTTACTTAATTCATCTGATGGAATGGACCAGAAAAACTCATTAATTTGGGAGAAATGTGCCATGTTGGGATAAGTTCTGCCAACCTATGTTAGATGCAGAATAATTGTACAAGTTTCTTACTGACTTTTACCTAAGTTAGTTTTCTGGCTGTGATTTCCAGACCTCCATTCACAATACACAAAGTAAATTTCATGGGACAAATACTGCAAAATATTACCTACTTAAATAATGTCAGAATTTTGAAGATCAGAGTTTTCTTATGTGTTTTGCAAGTAATAATTAGATCATCATGAACTTGTTTGGACTATATATAGAGGAAAAGTGTCAGCTAATATTTCTCTTCTGTTTCAGAATCAAGTCCACAGGTCAAAGGTGACTTATGTTGTGTGGTTTAGACTCATTCTTTTTATAGAATTTTCCCAAAGTTCTGAACTCTGCTGTCATATTTACAAAATACTAGCACATATTAAATCGTTCAACTGCTTGACAAAGCAGTGCCCTGCTTGGTGATTAAATAGCACACCATTGTTAGCTTGCTTAGGTGAAAAACTATCACAGAATGCTTTCACACTGTTTCCTGGGTAGGACTGCTTAGAAGGCCATTCAAAGGAGGAATGAAAGTTACTGACCTATAACTGCATTTTTTTTTCAAAATGGATTCTCTATGTTCACACTCCCTATCAATCTTCCCTTCTTAAAATTCTTATTTTCATTCTTGTATTTAGATAGGCAGCACAATTTAAGTTGATGAGTGTCACATCTCCTCTATGTTCTTGCAATTCAAAACCCCCAGGGATGAGGAGGACATGAGCAGAACTGCAAGGCACCACAGGCCATGCTGCTATAGGAAGAAGCCAATGTCAGAAGATCAATTGACGTGGATCCCAATTATACTACTGTAAAGAATGATTAATTCTAAATGGGACTTGTTAAGTTCTGAAGTATGGTTAATGTAAATTTTCCCTAGTTTGTAGATTCTACCTTGATTTAACATATGTTGGTCTGAATAAGTTCTGGACAGCTAGGGATCCTAAGGCTCTGTGAAACTGTGGAATCATGTGTCTTTGTTCAAAAAGTTGATCTTTTGGAACAAGTTTATACTGGAGATTGATTGGTAGCTGCTTGGTTTTTAGAAGTAAGATTTCATAGCATTGCAAAGTCGCACATCAACAAAACGACTAAGAGAATATATTGAAATACACAATGCATTTACCATGAACATGATTACCTTATTGTTATTGGAGCTACTTTTCTCACATCAGGGACATATTGATATACAGCTGCCTGTTAATTGTGCTCACCTATCGCTATACCATACCTCAGTCTCTGTGGTGAAAACCACACAAATAATTTGGGATGGGGTGTGTGGAGGGTGAGGAATCCAGATTAAGAACCCATAACACCTACATTTACAGTGCAGTGAGTTAACAGCCCTGGAATCTACATCATTCTACTATCCTAATTTAGACAGTGTCATCTACAGTATATCAGAATGTCATGTTATGTCATAAAGGTGTATAGTGAAAACTGAAAATCTGAGTAATAGTCCATAAAATGAAAAGTGTTTTAGGGCACACCATAGCACTCCTCCACTCTTACAACGTCTGCATGCTTGTCCGCTTCTTAAAACATTTTTACCTTGCACTTATTTCATGGTTCAGAAGGGTTCCAATCTACCTCTGGGGATAAGTATCCTAGGGGGGGATTTTGCAGACATGCCCCTTTTTATCAGCTCACTTTATACTGCTAACTGGTAAGAAGGAGAATATATGGTATTAATTAATTCCATCAGCATTATACTCCAGGGGATTACACTTACATTAATCTGATATTTCTGGGAGTAGATGTGTTGATGTGAAGCCGTGTTGTGTCAGGTGTGCCTCAAAAAATGGTCGTGTTCAAAGAGAATCGATTCCAGCAACACAATATATTCTAATGCTCATAGCCACCCAAAATACAATATGCTATGTTCCCAATAGCTATCACGAACATACATCTTGCTGGTTTTAAGCTTAGCTTAGTGTACAGCTGTTAAATGTAGAAATTAATCAAAATCTTAAGTTCTAAATCTCAGCTTTCTCAGGACATGCTAATACCATTTTTTGAGTAACTCGTTAAGCTCTGACTTGTAAAACTCTTCACTCTAGATCCTTAGCACATGCAAACTACTCCAGCTCCTCTGACTTCAGTGGATCTAAGCTATTGAAGTAAATTAAATGTTTCCATTTTTTAAATCTATAGGAGCTTTAAAAAAACCAAAAAAAAACAAAAACAAAACCAAAACAAAACCACCAAAACCAAATTGCAGCATTCTGGTTAAATGATCCAAACTACTCCAAATCTCATTGTACAAATGAGAAAGTTCCCTGTGTATTTCTATGTTATTTCAACGACACCTCCACAATTGGGGACAAAAAAAAATTGAAAATAAGAATATAACAATCATGGTGAATGTAGTATGCATACAGAATATGCATATTTTCAAGTACTGCTTTTGTAAACATTGCTGCTTGGGAATTAATTTTATGCTTCTTAATGCTAGTCCACACTGTTTCAGTCCTAACAACAAATTGAATGAGATTTTTATGAAAAAAGAAAGAAGGTTTACCCAGTTCACATCTTGGAGGTTACAGTATGTTTAAACAGATATATTTTCTTTTAGTCTAACCTTGTCTGGAAGATATAGGAAAACTAATTTGCCTTATTTACATATGGCACAATCTATCCAGTATTCAAGGGTTTGTCAGAAACAGGAACATTGTGCATTTCCATGGTAACAGATGGCATGCTGACAGTATCTGGCTCGTTGCAGCTTCGTCTAGGCAGGCCAGCAATTAATCAGCCATCTACATGCACAAAATTCTTTGTGAGTGAATGGCACTGCTCCTCTGTAGTGCTGCCTGTGCTTTTACAATTTTTGTATTCCTGCAGGGCAAAGTACTTTTTTGTCTCTTATGCTCATTTTCTGTAGCTTCCAAAAAAACCCCAGTAAAGAATACAAAAATAGAAACAAGTCTGCACGTGATTTAGAAAAGACATTATTTCTTCAGCATGTAAGATGTATGTGGATGTTGTTTTTATTCTATGGCTTGCCTTGTTTACTAACCCTCCCTTCTTTTCATAGGTTTTCTATGCCATGTGTTTCCTCCAGCCTGTTTGACATAGACAAGGTTTTTGCACACAGATAACTCTCTAAAGGTGTGCAGAAAAGGAGTTGTCAGCTGGGTGACCAGTCCAGGGTTTTTATGCCAAGTGGTTAAAGCAAGCCTTGAGCATGCTAAAAGCCCCCCATTGCCTGTTTAAATGGCATCTTATACCTCACTGTTTCCCTGCTGGCAACTGCATTGCACCATCAGGGCTGGGGATCTGACCATGTTCTTACATCAAGTGATCAATCTTCTTCATAATTAATGCAAGACTTAATTTATAAGAGTTCTTTTTCTGCTCATTCTGTATGTGCTGTGAGAGAAAATAAGCTCTGTAGGATGTTTTGTTATTCCTTGTCTATAAGGCAGAACTGGGTTAGAGCTTTGCTACTGATATTCATAGATGTAGTTACTATTGACAGCACTTCATATCCAGCTGCACAACGAGATCCTTCTCCCTTCATCTTCTGGAGACATCATTCATGGATTTTCCCTTTCAGGATGGTTATTTGCATGACTGCTGCTTTACGAAGTTCTAAGCAGAGTATCAACATTTGGATTGATTTCAAAGTCATGGGATGTAAGACTTCAGAGGGTTATATTAATGAACTTGGGATCCAGTGGCCTATTTCAAGGTCAAAATATTTGCAGTACAACTGGATCTGTAAATTTTCTTTCTTAAAAAAAAAAAATAATAATAAAATCTGTGATATATGCCAAAGCTTTATCTCTGAGATTAAACTATATGTTGGGTAGGATTTAGCTTTCTTTTATTGTTAGCCTATTGGCAATCCAAGCAATTATGAGTTTTGTCTTTGTTAGAGGGAAAATTTACCCAGATATAACAATTTTAAGAAGAAATTTGTTTCTCAAATATTCAGTTCCTAGTATAGCTAAATCTCTTACTGCCATTGATACAAATAAACAAATTCTGCTTATGTGACTAAAGGTGATTCAAAAGAAAATCCAAGACTAGTCTTACTGTTCTGCTCCAAATTTGTTATTTTTTGATAAGTTCCAGGTATCTAGCCTCTGTTCTAAAAAAGTAACAGCACTTGGTTTTCAGTGGTAAGAATGTTTTTGATAGTCAACTTCCTTAGTCTTTGTTTCATCTTTTGTACCGGTTTGTTTCATCAAAGGTGTTTTATGCTTGTTACGGGTTTTAACACTGCGTGTTTCTCTTCTCCATTCTAACTAGTCTCTGCACTCATGAAGAATCCACAGAAAAATCATGAGATGTAGTTGTGAAGGATTAACTAACCTTTCATGCTAAATGTTTTTCACTTGTAACTGTTTCTAGCTTGGAGACTATATTAGGCAAGTGTGTCTATTTTGGCTGGGATAGAGTTAATTTTCTTCATAGCAGCTGGTGTGGGGCTGTGCTTTGGCTTTGTGCTGGAAACTGTTGATGATACAGGGATGTTTTCCTTATCCCCTGCAGGGCTTACACAGTCAGGACTTTTTCTGCTCCTCACACCACCCCACCAAGCAGTAGGTTGGAGGTGCACAAAAAAGTTAGGAGAGGACACAGTTGGCACAGCTGACCCCAACTGTTTGAAGGGATTTTCCATAACACATGATGTCATGTGCAGTTATAATACTAGGAGGGAGGCTGGCAAGAGGGCCACTGCCCATGGACAGGCTGGGCATCAGTCACTTGGTGATGAGCAATTGTTTTGATTTTCATCCCTTGTCATCTCTGGGTTTTATTTTTCTCTCTCTTTGGGTCCCTGTCCCTGCCCCCCTTTTCCTTAGTATCGTTAACTATATTTTATTATTGTTATTACTTATTTTAATTATTAAAATGTTTTTATCTCAACCCACAAGTTTACTCACTTTTACCCTTCCAGTTACCTCCCCTGTCTGACTGGGGGAGGAGGGAGGGAGTGAGCAGCTGTGTGGTGCTCAGTTGCTGGCTGGGGTTAAACCGTAACAGCCAGAGAACCCAATCTCATCATGCCCTAAATGCCTACCTTCCGTAAACTGGTGATGAAACAAGCTCAATGCCCAGTGAGAAAGAAATATGTTAAGTACAACCCAGACATTGACTTTCCTGTTGTGTGATATTGTGGGCATTTTGGCTAAATTTTGTGTAGTATATTGTAATATATCACGTGTATGTATTATATATGCAAATTTGTCTGAAGAAAATCTAAGTTGTTCTACAGTCCGCCCTCAGTAAAGCACTGCAATTATCTGTCTCAAACTGAAATTCCCAGACATGAGGGATGTAATCACTGTCACAGAATCTAGCCCTTTATGAGGTATGGGAAGTAAAGATAAACAAATGTTTTTCATTTTCATATTCATGCAAGTTAAGTAAGTGCCTACTTAAAACACAGAACTAGCCTTACTGAATTCGGTCAGGCTGCTTTCTCACTTACCTAGAGCCAGGCATATGCTGAAGTGCATTGCTGTGTTGAGGTCATAAAAGCTTAAATACTTTCAGTATTATTTAGTACAGTTATGTATGGCTAAACTGAGCCATGGCACTTGCAGTGACAGAGTTGCATGTGCTTTGGTCCCTATCCAACCGGATCAGCCTGAGATAGTTTGTCCCTGACCACATCTTGTCCCAGAGCTGCAGCAAAGCAAGCTGCTCAGAAACTCTGCAGGAGAGGATTCTTGAGGGACTAGAGATGACCTGCTTGGTCATAGTATGTCTGATCCTATCAATCTTCTGGTATATGTGCAGTCCTTAGGATACCAAACAAGTGAGAACTGAATTTACTGTCACCGTATTAATTTATCATTAAAATTATTGTATTATTAGTGCAGTTGTGTATTAGCCAACGAGCTAACATAGAGGCTGTCAGAAGAAGCTCTTGTTTCATTCAGCAACACAAAGAGCTGCCTTGGAGTGTTACACGACATAGTTGTACAGCACTGGACTTGGTTAGTTGACAGAGCAGTTCTCAGAAGGCTAACTTTTATTTTTTGTGTAGAAGGTGTGCTTTTGGTTTAGGATGGGCATATACAAATGTATAAACAGAGAATGTGTATATGTGTGTACATGTGTATATACCCTTTAATAACGTTCTGGTTCATTTTGCTGTAGCAAAGAATCTGATCATCCAATCCATCTTTAAAGGAGTCTTTTAACACAGGAGTCTATCAGTAAATGTCTCTTCTGTAGAATTTTTAATGCTTTCCTTCCTTTGTTTCCTCAATTGAAGTAGATCTCCAGAAGGTTGATATTACAGTTATTTTTCTAGCTACACCATGATTACAAGTAACGTACAAGGGTACTGTTGTCAACCTTGTAAAAACATAAATCTTTACATTGTTTTGTAGAAGTTGAAGAACTTATGTCATCACTGTCCAATATTTTTCTTAAGATTTTTACAGAATATATATATGGTTTCATTAGAAACATTCAGTGATCACTTTGAAGACAGTTTAAGCAGGAGACGCATGTTCTGCTCTTTGCCAAGTAGTATATACGACCTGAGTGTAATGCTCAGTCATTGTACACTTGAGAGACTTTGTTGCTGTTTGTGCTTTCTGGAATTTCAGCTGCTACTTTAGTGTAGTAACAGTGTTACTTGTTTTGCAAGCTTTTAGCTTTGCAAACAATTTATAGTAGTTTGGGTTGTTTGTTTGTGGGGTTTGTGTTTTTTTGTTTGTTTGTTTTTTAATGTTACTGCAATTTAATATGGATTTTCATATGGTTTTTAAACACCTTTTTCTTTTTTTTCTTTCACGTTGTCCCTGGCCTGCACTAGGGAGTATAGTAAAGGAAATTTTGATTTTGCTGAAATTGGTCTGAAAGGCATTTTATACTGTTTTTCTGTTTGGTCTTCAGGTGTTTTGACTTTTTCAAATAAATCTACAAATGGTGAGGGTTTATAAACCTTGTTTGTTTGGGTTTGTGGGGTTTTTTGGTTGTGTTTGGTTTTGGAGGGTTTTTTTGTTTGGTTTGTTTGGTTTGTTTTTGGTTTTTTTTACTAGTCTGTATAGCTAGCTACATTAGAAAGAGTAATGAAGAACTTGAGCAGTACAGAATTGTAAGAAACTTGTTGGATCATGAGGTGCATTTTCATGGAATTAGAGGAGACAATATGACATCACTGCCACAAATAATCTCTTAGTCAAAATAAAGCTGAGTTCTCCTGTGAAGACCCTGAATAAGGATGGAATGTCACAATATCTTCAGTTTAATAGGGCTAATTTTAAGCTGAGATCTGGGTGTGAGAATAGTTTCTTCTGAGTGAAACAAGTTAGCCACAGCAGATGCAGCACCCTACACAATCTACATGGGGTCAACATGTGTAGCTGATGTCTGATAAGTGGATAAAGATTATTTAAATACATTTGATCTCCATATTATTAATAGAGAGAGAATATCTTTAAATAGGAAAAGAAATTATTTACTGAAATGCATTGTACTGTTTTTAAATGTTTTACTCTAATGCATTAAAATTTAGGCATCCATATTGAAAAAATATGTCATCAAACATTTGGAATATTTAATACTTTTCATTTTAAAATTAATACCAAATTGTATTAACTCATCACAAGGTATATTTAAGGATAAATTTTGATGGCGTCTTTAGGGTTCCTTGGATTTTTACATTTAAAATTTCCCAACCTCCTGCTCCTCCTACTTCAGACTTCATTTATCCCAGTAGGAAGACAGGGTTTCCTCTGCAGTCAGCTTGGCTAGGGGAAGACATGGGGGTTGATTTTGCTGTATGTGGCCAATTATGTTGACCTTTGTCATGGCAAGCCTGGAATCTTGAGTTTTCCTCCTATTTAGGACTCCTTCGTAGCAGCATAATACATTGCTGCCATGTCAGTTTGTGGTCTAATATTTTTACAACCCAGCAATGCACATTTGGAGATTGTGATTAGCATCCTTAATTCCTAGGAAAAAAAAAATTTAAAAAGCCTTGTTAGAACTAGAAAGCTGAAGTCTAAAATAGTCCACCTGCTGTTCTAAAGAGTATTATTTTAGTGCCCTGGGGACATGCGAAGTTGTAACCTACTGATGTCAGGATTAGATTTTATAAGGCTTTTTTCATCTAGGTGTTTTTGATAACTTGGCAAAGCATTTTCTGTTGGTTTGTTTCTGTTCATTTTTCTTAAAAACACCATTCCAAGATCCACAAAGACAGTAGCTTATAAAAGGGATGATGTCCCATTTCCATTTGCATAAGATATTATTTATTAGATAACAGATGAAGATTGTTATTAATTAATCACAAGAGAAAAGCATTTTTCCTAGAGTTATTGTTTTAAGTTGAATTTTAATAATTTTATAATTCTGTGGTTACTGCACGTGGTGGATTTGGTTTTATTATTGTATGGCTAACTTTTCGTAGTGACAATTAAAATAACAACACAGACATACAAAAAAACCATAAATATACAGAAATTTGTTTCCTGTAATGAGAGTGTTTATGCTACTCATTTTAGTGTGTCTGAGTGACAGTCCAGAGGCAGAGATGTTTATTCTGTGTTTAGTAGTGCTAGATTCACAACTGCTATAGCAATAAAATCCTTCCATTGTTCTGAAATGAATCAGTATTCAGGTAAGCTTTTTTAAAATGTATACTTTCCTTCTGTAGATTTTAGGTTTTGGAACTGAATTAGGTGGCACTACCTTCTGTTGTGTTAGTAGGGAACCATCTCCCCATCACAGCCCTAGTGATGGGGAGCTACCTGCCTCACCCTATTCACTGAGAAATTTAAACAACTTATTTTCTCTGTTGGTAATTGTTAAAGTCTCTGTAGGTAACCACCTCACCTTTAAATGTCTGGTAATAATCTTACTTTCTGGGAGGGGGGAAATTAGGTTTTGTTGGGTATTTTTCTAAGGCGGGGGATACAAGGCACTTGTGGCAAAAGGGTTCATGACCATGTATAGACAACTACTGCCATAAACACGTGTAGTGTAAGGCAATGCCTGTCCATATCAGTCTTTTTCCTATGCCTTTTTCCTTGTTGAGATATTAGAAAAGGCTGTTATCTGATTATAAACATACTTACCCTTTCAAATTATAGTGTGGAAAATGTTTGAGAACTTATTTAAACTTTTTTGGTAAAGATGATAGTGCTTATAGTAGCTAATTTATTCATCAGTTATCTCTTTTTTGTGTACACCTTTAATTACAAGCAGCTTATGAGTTTCTTACATCTATTGAAATAATTCTGTGGATTATTTCTGCAAGTAATTTTCAGTTTGCTGTGCTTGCACACTGCCCCTTACATTGTACTCACCAAACAATTGCTTTTTGCTATTCCAGTGTATTCTTTATGCTCTCTGCCTGTTTGTTTTTTTTCATGTTCCTAGACACTGGTGTGGGGAATAAGCTTCCTCCTAGAGGGTGGGGAGATCTCAAGGGAGAGAGTTGCTTAAAGTTTTTGTGGAAATAAACACTGCAGGTCCCTCCCATTTTTATACAGGGCACCTTAACATTCTAGTTACACTCAGAGAGGATGCAAAGTTAGATGAAATTTCATCTGATTTACAACAGAAAAGATGGATCAGACACAGTACTTGTATTCTTCTCACAGAGCTGCTGGGCTTTTTAACCCTTTTCTTCTTCTGCATCTTTCCTTCTTTTCTCTTCTGTATCGAGGATATTAGTCCTTTATCTGCTTGCACACTTTGTCCTCTGGTTGATCTTAAAGTTTGGCACAAGTGAGATGACTGAATCTTGACTGTAATAGAAATCCAACGTACAGGGATTTGCTTGGTGGTGTGAAACAGTAGATTATGTCGGTGGTTTCCATGTGAACAATTGATTGTGGTTTAAGAGGGGTCCTTGCTGCTGAAAATGGTACTTGGGCAGAAGGAAGTAGGACATGCTGCTACATGATGGTGTGTGATCTTGTGTTGTGAAGCACTTCTGGCCCACTCCATCAATGTCTCCAACTGCCAGCCTGAAGGAAGGAGAAATTTTCTGCTTGGACTTCTAGACTAATGTAGGACTTTTCAGAGGGTGCGTCTCAACTGTTCAGCTTGTAGCTTTGAAAAGTTGTTTTCTACTTGAAAACCAAAGTGATTCTTGCTACTACTGTTCTTAATTGGATTAAAATTCATCTCTTTGCTTTCAGTCATACTAAGCTGAATGTGTCATTTTGCTTACCTTCCAAAAGCAGTTGCAGAAAACAGATGCTGGATGTTGAATCCTATCTAAACAAAATTTGCTTAATACAGTCACAAACCTCACTAAATGCACAGTTGAGCTGATGTTTCCCTCCTTCCTTATGCGAAGCATGTAGTAAAAAAATACACAGTCCTAAAGAAGAACCTCAGTGATTCCAATTTATGAGAGTGCTTAATTGAGTCTGTGAGTTTGGCCTGTTGACTGATGATGATGAAGCTCCTCAGGGGGTCCCTATTAACACTAAAAGTATTTAATATTTTATTAATCAATTACTGACTGTTTTATGCAGATAATGCTGCTATGGATGGTCCATGACTAAAATGTGTACTAAATCCTTAAAACAATTTTCTAAATGTTGAAAAATGACTGATTAATAGTAGACTCCTAATAAATGTTAAGAAAACAAAATGTGCAATTTTTTTTGGCACTAAAAGAAAATTACAGGTAACTCCAAATGAAATGATAATTAGAACAGCAAGTGGCACTGTGATGAAGTGAATTAAATCCTTTAGGTGTCTTGTGGTTATTTTGGATGAATCTCTACTTTCTCTAATCATTTGGATTATGTTGCTCAGAGAGTAAACTTGTGATTGGGGGATTAATACACATATAATTTGACTCTGGATGCCAAGAGAATTGTATCTCTCAATGGTTAATATCATCAATTACTTATTCTGGTTGTATAATTTACAGTGCATCTTCCTGATAAATTCTGATTCTAATCCTATCAGTATATAGTAGTTTTTGTGTTTATTTGTTCAGCTTGGTATGAAACATCATTGCATGTTGTATCAGAAAGAGAAAAATGTGAGGAGTCCCATATACCTGCTGTTCAGCTCATTACTACCACTCCGCACTGGGAGCCTTTTAGGGCTCTTGCCTAATCTCTGTGGTGCTATATTCTTTCTCATCCCTCTTCACAACAGTGAAGAAAAATGAGATTTTCCCAGCACAGAGATCACAACCACCTGCAAAGGCTTAAGAGCCTGCACCAGTGCTGTCTAATACATGCTCTTCTATCTGTCGCTAGATGAGGAGGTGAGAAAACCACTGGTCAGTGAAATACCTATCTTTGTTTTCTTATAAGGCAAGATACTTCAGGATGAGTCTGGCTTTAGATATATGATTAATCCCATTTTAATCACTCTGATTTAAGACAGATATGTGCTGAAGTACCTTGTTGAACATCAGTATGGAGAGTGATATGCAGAGATAGAGAGATATAATGGATCTGTTTGTGGGTGTTCTGGGTTTTTTTACTTTTTCTGTTGCCTAAAAAGGAAAAGGATACTCAGAGATAAAAAGCTGAAATCTGCTTATTACAAGTAGGAGTTTAGGGATATACTAAACATATTTGAATCAGTTTTGAGTTTTGTATCATTTGAACAAGCTCAGTAATTTTTTGTATCAATTATTTCATAGAAGAATGTTAGGATTTATGGGATGGGCTAAAGGGCAAGGACATCTTTAATTCCTCTCTGAATTCTGGGACAGTGCTAATGAATCAGGTAAAGCTAAGTACTCTTGAATTAAATGGAAATTTATTCAACACTGATGAGACACTAAGGAAAGCATTGGAAACCTGTTGACATTAAAAACTGAAACAAAACAAAGACTCAAGGCAGGGACCCTAGTCTAAAAGATTTTCAGCTATTTAACAAGTAACAGCTCAAATCACAACTTGGACTGATTTCAACAAAAGCCCTGCTTTGTATGTGTATCACAGATTTCTCTTAGTGATCAATAGCTCAGAGATATTAGGATTCTTCCAGATCTGGAATTTGCAGGGTTTTACATCCATTTTTGTTTCATCCTGTGAGAGAGTCACTTGACATCTCTATAGTTCTGTATTTTTCCTAAAAGAATACAATTCAGTCTTGCTGAGATTGGGGGTTGTGTTTGTTTATGCATATTTTCAAGGCTCAGCTAAAAGGACACTTTTTCCTTCTACCACCAACACACTGTGTGGTTAAAGGGGGCAGGGGGAAAGAGAACTCCCAGTATATATGAGGAACAGATGAAAATCTGAATCACATATATGTTATTTTATTTACAACCATCATTTATTTAAAGACAAATTAAATAGGATATTAACGAAAACAAAATTCAGCTCTGGTTGAGGTAGAAAATGGTAATTAAATCAACGAAGATCTGCATGACATGGTACTTCTTAAAAGGGAACTATTTCTTGGTTGTTACATATTTTGTTTTTTAAAGTGTTGAGTGATCTAGGATCTCAGCTACCACTGAGTCTGTGGGAGTGCTGGATGCCAAATTGCCTTTTGTGTCTTTCTAAAAATCACCCATGTGTCCTCCTTGTGTCAGTATTTTTGTTGATATCTTGGTTCAAGGAGCCCAATCTCACAAATATGAAGTTGCAAGATGTAAAAGTGGTTGATATTCACCACAGCAGCCAAGAACTTCTAGTGCATCCTGACCTTGAGAAAATATTTTGCTGGGTAACTGTGTGTGGCATACACAGTTTTTGTTTCTGCACAAAATCTGTTACAATGAATGCAGTTTGCAACTGTGTGTGATTAATGACTTCTGTCTCCAGTGTACATACAGTAGCACAACCAAGCAATAGACTCTGAGACTCCCATAATTGCCTGGAGACATTT
This sequence comes from Apus apus, assembly GCF_020740795.1. Lineage (NCBI taxonomy): Eukaryota > Metazoa > Chordata > Aves > Apodiformes > Apodidae > Apus > Apus apus. The sequence goes on along the minus strand of NC_067289.1, from coordinate 18,693,633 downwards.
TGTCACAACAAGACAATTTTTCATTTATTATGTAACTTTTTGTGTTTTATTTGGTATGGGCAGACAAATATTTATTCCTTTTATACAGATTTCCTCCATATCCCTTGTTGTTCTAACTCATCTTAAAAACACATGGGTCCATATGTAGCCATGGTAAAACTGAAGTCAGACACTAAAACTGTAAGAGTAATACATACAGGTAACATAATGTACAATAAAAGCATCCTTAATTCTCTGGGAGGGAACTGTTATTTATGGAAGCTAAAATGCACCAAATCCACTTTTTATACTATTATTTTGAAATTTAGGATTTGTGTGTGTGTAGGGGAGGATATTTTTGCGAAAGGCAACTATTATCAAGGTGCTGAAATTAATTGGCTGCTTTAATTGAGGTAGATTACTAGCTAATGCTTTCTTGAATACAGTAATTCTCCTATTAAATTATCTTTCAATAATTACCTGAAATTTCTCAGCTGCAGGGACTTATGGCTATTTAATTGCACAGTGATGTTGCTATATAATTACTTAACAAGGTTTCCTTTAATAGTTTAATTCCTCTTTTCCCAGAAAAAAAAAAAAACACAAAAAACCCCAACAAAAACCAAAACAAAACCTACAAGTATGACTTCTATTTTTTAAGTGCTGTGATTTTATTTATTTTTTACATATAACTTTATATATGAAACAGTAAAAGAAAGCTATTTGTGGACTTACTTTTTAAAGTAAGTATTTTGATTGTTCAAGCATAAATTTGGACTCAGAAGAGTTTTGGAAACAAACAAACAAACAAGATTATTAGGAATTCCTTTAATTTAATTATATTTATTTTGTGGGGTTTTTATTTGGTTTACAGTATATCATGTATGAAACATGAGGAGCTCAGGTCTGATATGCAAAGACTTAATTATATGTTGAATTTTGTGGATAGGGCATTGTCCTCTGTGTGTGGAAACAAGACAAACTGGCCAGGATTTTTAAACTTATGTTTATTCCTCCTGGCCACAAAGGGTGGAGAGATTGTCTTCTTGATGCTGGTTCCTAGCAACTGGAAAGAGGAAGCAGAAAAAAAACCCAACAGATATCTGATGAAAAATGCTGGGGGGAAAGATCTGACTGTTTAGGGATCACAAGAAAAATGACTTGGCCTCATCCTAAATGACCTAGGTTTCCTTGATAGTTCAAGGACAGACTAGTTTTTGCTGACAAGAAATGCTCTATGCTGATGTACACAAAGCTATGCAGCTGTAAAGGAGTTTGTTGTTAAGTCAAAACTTGAGGCTGGAAGTGTGAAGCTGGAAAACTAAGGAGAAGTATGATAGGGTCACCTCTTTAGTTATATAAACTTTTTTTATGTGTATGTATATAGATGTGCAGGACCTGTGCATTACTCCCAAAAACTGAGTTCTGATCTTAGAACTGAAACCAGTGGCCCATCTTAAATATGAGGGCTTTAAAATTTCTGTTTTAAAACAGAATTATATGCATATAGGGGTTACTGATCAGTATGAGTTCCACACTGCTGCCATGCTGATCCATGGAAGGTATGACCTATGAACATCTTCTCCAGGGAGCCTGGCACTGCACTTCAGTCTGGGACTTGGGATTTTGGACATATCAAGTTCCATGCTAAATGACTTTCAACATATATTGCAGTCTTGTATAAATGGGTCAATGAGACTAGTGCAGAACATGTACAAAACAAAAATGTATGTCAGTAAAATAGATTTTTTAACCTCTTTGAAGAAGAGTTCCAAAACCTCTGTTTGTACATGCCACTTCAAGACCAGCAGAGAATGATCAATCCAGTATTACAGAAATATCCTCTGTCCACAGGGAATTTTTTTTTTTTTAAGACAAATCTTTGAAGGGTTAAGCTAGCAGAATGGCTGTACTAGATCAGAGCAAAGACACACGCAGCCCAGCTGCCAGGAATAAAGACTTCAGTACTATATGTTGTTATTTCATGAACATACTGGTCCTTGATTCATACCATCTAGTGTTATCTCCTCTTTATCAGAGTTGAATAACAAAGGAGGATTTTTTAGTGTCATTGATTTTGCAAGCCTGATATGAGATATTAGTTGCCTAATTTTTAGAGGTGTTCAGCTTCATGAGATGGCCAACAACAGTCAAACCAGGCAACAAAGATTAGATTTTGAATTATAATAAACTGGTGTAGGGCTGTTGACTGGATGGGATTTTTGTCAATTTGCATAAATAAGGCTGAAAATTGCAGGACAGTCTTGAAATATTTTCCTTAATACTTCAGTCAGGAATGACAAGCTCAAGAACAGAAAATAAATGTTTTAGCCCTTATTTCTTGTCTAAGCACAAATCCATCCCTTTTTTTCTCTAATTTCTTAGTATTTATTTTAGCCAGACAATTGGCGTTTTTTTCCCTTGGACATAAAGAGGCTTTACCTCATTTGCTCTTAAAAAAACCCCCAAATATAATAATCTTTGCAGAGTGACCCTAGTAACTTCTACCAGAGAAAGTGACCCAGGCTGTATCTGGGAGTGAAAGACTCCACAGAGGAGCTGAATACGGGCAGAGCTCTTGGCCACTGGTCTTTTACAAACACTACAGGTCCTCTTTAACCCAGAATGGTCAGACTCCTCCTACAACAGAACTGCACTGTACTGCTGTGCTCATGGTTTCTTTAAGTGTTTGTAATAATATGGGAACATAAATATAATTTGTTTGTACTTTATGCAGAGTTGTGAAAATATTAGTGGAGCCCAGCTGTGCTAGGTGCTGTAGAGTGGGCTTTTTTGTCCTGTCTAGACATAAGGATATAAATAAAAGTCTCTGAGGCAAAATACTCCCATCCTAAAGCTCCTTCAGCCAGCTGGAAGTAGGAGGTGTAAACCATAGATGATATGATGTATAAACAAAAAGATTAAGGGACATATGAGTCACCTCTTCAGAACATTGCCAAGTCTCCCAGAAGTATGGAAGCCGCTTTTCTTGTTTCTTATCTTTCCCCCCCCATTTTCTCTCTTCTTTGCTTTGACCTCTGCTTGCTCTTCATCTTTTACTCCCCCCATACAAACCCTCCCTTTTCATTCCCCACTCTTTCTACTTTACTCCTCCCCTCACTCATTTTCTTCAGCATTGCAGCAGTGGTAGTCAAAAGAAGAAAGGCACAGAATTATCTTTTGCTCAATGGGTGGTGCTGTTGGAAAATTAGGGAGGAGGAAAAGGTGAATTAATTATCCATAATGCAAGGATTAGGAAGTAAGATTTTCCTAATACCTGAATATATCTTAAATTTGTAAGAAATGCAAAAAATCCTTCTTCCTTCATCAGAAGGCTCTGTAGCTACAGTGTTAGAAAAGGAAAGAGAGGTTCAAATCTTACATTTTATCTCTGATTTCTGGAAGTAACCTGCAAAGAGATTTTTTTCTCAAGGTTGCTGAGCATCTGCTGCTCCAATTTCTCTGCTTCTTAGGAAGGATGAGGTGTAACTGTAACCTGTTGCTTTGAGATCCTTTTAGGAAAGACATGAAACAAGTACAAGTTGTTATTGCTAGGAGGTTGTGTATGTAACCAGTCACTGACTAGAAGACCACCCATTAATTTTTGTTTTATTTTTAAAAAGGTATGCAGCTGATATGGAGAATAGGCCAAGTCAGCAGAATGAATCGGCACAAGCAACATGAAGTGAGTTTATTTGGTTGTTTGTTTTGTTTTTTTAAAGAAAGATATTGGTGTTCCAGGTCAATTTATTGCTGTATTACATATAATTACAAACCCAGAAAAGTGCTACTAACATTTCCTTAGGTTTTGTTTGGAAATGTGGCTCCAAATCCACCTAGTGGATAAGCAGATGGTTAAACTACTCTCTATGTGATTGTTTCCCACACCACCCCCCCAAAACAAAACAAAACAAAACAAAAACACCCAAGTAATTTCTACATGTTAGTTTTTCATCACTGTACTTGAGCAAAAGCTGATAACATATGGTAACACTGGAGAATATCTGACCACAGACTTTTCCTATGAAAACCTGAGAGCAGTGCTAGCCAAAAGCATTTCCTTTTGTAAATATGTTTTGTGAATATGTCTGCATTGATCTGAAGTCTCGCTGGCCACTCAGCAACACAAATAAGGTTTTTGAAAATCAGTTCTTTTCTGCTCCAGAGTGGAAGCACAGCAAACATTGTCTCAGTATGTGTGAGCAGAAACTATTTTTTGTGGGCATTTTGGCATAATGTACATAAATTAGGCAGAATGCTGATAATGTCCAAACAACCTACTGTAAAATTAAAAACAATGCAAAACCAGTTGCAGGTTTATTTTACTTGAAGGGACATGCTAGATGATATGGAGACACTTAGACCTTCTGTAACCCTACTCAATGCTTGAGGCTGGAGAGGGATTTTCTGACATTGGAGAGGGGAAATAATAGATGACATGAAGTGGGTGGCAGTGGAATTATATTTACCCTTTGTGTTATTTCATATAGAAAATTAACCAAAAGAAAAGATGTTTTGCTGCTAGAGATGTGAGATTTGTTCAAGTACCCACTGAAATAAATGGCAGCATTTGAGTTTGAGTTACACTTGGTGGATTTTGCGTTAGGACTGTGGATAAAGAGGCATCATGAAGCTACTCTGAACCTTGGGGTACCAGGGAGGGAAGGAGCAGAATTGCACTCAGACATTGCCAGAAATGGGAACTGCAAATGGGAATCATAGAACCAGCTCTTTCCACAAAGGCCTGTGATAAGCACAGTTTGGTGAATCAGTGAATCCAGGCTTCAGTTTCCTCAGGCTTCTGTCAGAAATTAAGGCTGTCCTGGTATCAGTTGCATGAAGATAAAGTGCTGTTATTTGCTTTTTCTGAAACTCTTGCATTTTTTAAAACTTAGACTCATTGAACACAAGTCATCATCTGCCTCCATAGTCTCTTGGTTTTAATTTCTTTTTAGTGCAAAACTTTGAGGTAAATGCTTGTGAGTAATGGCTTTCTAATGGGGAAGTGTGTGATTTCAGTTTAGAATTGCATCCTCAAATGATAGATTGAAGGGGGAAATAGTTCTTCTGTATTTTTTGTGTGGTTTTTGCTATTTCCTTCCTTTCCCATACCTCAACCAATTGGTGTAATGGTTTGAAACTGAGCAGAGCAAATAAGTTGTTTTCCACTTAGTGTTTTTAACAAAAGTTGTGTATCAGCTTGGATATTTACTGCTTTTTTAAAAATTAAATGTATCCATACTGTAAAACTGAGAAATGGAAAGATTGGGTTTTTTCCTCCTACTCTTAGTGGGCTGGCACTTGATTCCCTGTTACTTCTTGGGGTGAGGGGAAAACAAATTTTGGTCATCTAGAAGATTTGAAATTAAACATTTTCAAATACTACTCATGCAGACAAGATGCTCAGGGATTGTATCAATTATATCTGATGTCTAATTTTAAGGTATGTGCGTATTCCTTCTTGCTAAAACCAAGTAGTTAGCAAGATTGCTCTACCTTTAGATCTAGACCTTATTACTAGGAAGAAATCTGAGTAAAATTACAGTTAGAGTTGCAAGTTACATAAATTGGATCAAACACACTGAGTTAAACTCAGGCCCTTTGGATAACACAGGTTGAACTAAGTCTTTTGTGGGTCTCGGGGGGGGGGGGGGAAATATATATATTAATTCCTAAATTCAATATCAATGTGTACACAACTCTCCTTCCTTTTCATAGCCTCTTGTGATACTGCTTTACACAGTCTTCTTTTCCTGAATCCTGCAGCTTTCTTCTCTCTCACATTCTGGGTACTGTGCATTCACTTCTCCATAGTAAGGAAATACTTAGCTTGTTTCTCAATTTCTGGTCAAGTTTGAAGTTCTTGTTATCTATATATATGATAAGAGATTAGAAATGCATGCTCAAAGTGGTCATAAAATGTTCTGTCTTTGCTTTAGATTTACCTCATCTATATAAAGAATGAAGATTGAAACACAAACTAGGCATGTAAAATTGACATATTGATATGCAACAACATTATCTTAAATATCAAGCCTACAATCATTACAAAAAAAAAAAAAAAAACAACACACCAATATAATTGTATTCAGTCTTAAGCTATTACCCCCCCAAATACCTAGATGGTTTTGGAATTACACTACCATCTAGGAATGCCTAGGTGTCCACCTTAGGTCATGCTTCCAAACCCTGCTTTTTTAATTAAAAAAAAAAAAAGCTTTTTTTTCTTCTGTAGTTATGATGTAAAGTTAGGAGATACTTAGCAATACATGTGGGATTGAATCTTACTAGTAGTGTGATTCAAGAGAAAACAATGTCCTTTTAAATTTTTCAAACTTTTGTTGATCTTTCAACGAAAAGTTCTAGATATCTTTATTTTAATATGTTCCTTTTGAAACCTTGAAGGCCCTAATATTTGGCCTGAAAATAATTGGGGTTTGTGTTATTGTGAGTGCATTTAAAATAGCTATGAGCAACAAGGAGAGGGCAAGTGGTTTGTGCCACCCTTGCCCTCGGTTAGCGGCACAGTGGGTCTGCAGCCAGGAGGGGGCACAGCGAGCAGCTTTTCCCCTTAACCCTTTGAAAAGTGGATGGCATAACCAGCGAAAATTTATGCGACATTTCACACAGCACCTTTTTATCACCCTTCTAACCTGTAAGTGAAATACCGGCAAGGAGAAAGAGCCACACTGATAGGTAACGGAAGAACTAAATTTTAATTTTCTTTTCCCTCACACATTTTAGTCTTTAAGCATCTTAAGTCTTCACATGGCACTTAAAACATAGAATGTCAGAATACTTTTCCTTTGGTTATAATAAAAATCAGCTTTGCTGGATTTGTATAAAAACTTGTGTCTTTAATATTGTGTATCTGGAATAATGTAAAAGTGACGTTGTCATTAATATGGCTCACAGGCATGTCATTCACATGAGAGGTGTAATCAGATCTATAGGTCCTGAGGGTATATAAGCTCCAAGCAGCTGTTGGATATGATATTTTTTACTTTGGGTAAAAGTTTTAGCACATTGGGCAATTAAGTATTTGTGTGCCCCAATATGCGCTCAACTGCTTGTATCATTTACATGAATGCTAGATGCACACATGAGTACATAATTAATTGGTTGCCTGTGGTATTAACTGCTGTGGGTGTAGGGTTCTATCAGTTGGCTTTTTTAGGAGTGTTGGTGGGAAATTTAGTGCTTGTTAGGTATGAGTAGAGAAAGAATAAACAGTAAATACGACACTTTGTATGTGTAAGTATGATGCATACGAAGTTGTTGCCCTCCTAAGAAAGTAGCTGCTCTTTTAAAAAAATGCTACTTAATTGCAAAATGTCTAAGAATCCTTTTCAATCAGCTTATCTTCATGCTGACCTGTACAATGCAAATTCAGCTCAGGTGTTTAAACCTCAGTAACAGTTTTTACGAACTACTCTACATCATGCTTTCCAACTTGGTCACATAGTTCTTAGTTTTTAAATGTGAAACATTTGTGAAGGACACTGGAGCCCAAGGGCTGAAGTCGATGCAAATTCCTTCTTTGCCCTCATTTGGCTTTGGATCAGTCTCCTCAAACTCGGAAGGGGCAGGTCACTTGCACAACAGTTATAGAGGCTCTACCCTATGAATGAATAAACCATTTATTATTGTATTTTTTAAAGTGCACATTCACCATACATGATATGAGGGGTTGTTTTTTTTCTCTGAATTGGGTTCTTTGTACTGAAATGTGTAGTTAGCACAAATATTCATCCTGCTCTGCTGTAAGTCCTGAAAGAGTCTGGAGGAAGCTATGAATGTGCAAGTCACACTGACATTTTACTCCTCATCCTTTGCCCTGATATTGTAACTTCACTATTTCTTATCAAAGGCCTAAGTGGGGAACATATCCACCTAATAGGAGAAAACTTTAACTCTTCCTGAGTGTTAAAATTCAGAGCTGAAAATGGTGATGCTATATTAGCTGAATTCCCTGTTCCTTTTTTATATTTGTGAGTTTCAGGAGCAGGAACCTCATGCAGATATGAAGCAAGAATGATGTGTGTAGACTGCTTACTGTTGAAAGCCAACAGTGAGTGCTCCAGTACTTAGAAGACAACTATAATTGCTCTAAGATTTTCCTCTTCTGGGGTGTATAGTACTCTAATCTTCATAATCCTGGGTATTGAGAAACCAAGTAACAGTCGTCTTGTTTAAAGTAAAGTGAAAACAAGAATTGCATCTCTCCTCCCTGATTTTTACACCGGTAGTATTGCCTAGAAAAGCAGTTTTCCTCCAGAACCACTGACATATTAGTGTCTTTAAACATTCAGATGTTTCAGTAGTCCTTCAGATTGTGAAAGCAAATCACCATCAATAGTCTTTATTTTAATATCTTATATCAATTTTAAAAAATTAAAGGATGCAGTGGGGTTTGTATATTTTTTTAAAAGATACATACTTTTCATATGCAACATTTGTGGTGGAATGCTTCTTTCATGAGAATTGAGCTTCAGAATTAAGGTAGCTCTAATAATCAACATGGCCATGAAAATGTGAATACTCCTTACTTAATACTGGTATTTTTCTAGCCAAGATCCCACATATTTTATTGCTATGTCCTTCCACTGGTATTTTCCTTCAAAGTCACATTGGAAATAACTAATAGACAAAATACTTGTGCACATGCTTTAGAGTAACAGAAACAAACAAAGCCCTCCAAGTAATTGTCAACCCATGTCAGCAATTCAGTTATTAGGATCACATAAACTCATGTCTTATATATTCCACCCAGAATTGTTTTAAGGTCCTTGTATGCATAGAATTTCGAAATATATTATTTGAATATAAAAGTAGATTATGTATTTCCCCTGTGGCTGACCAAATGTCTTTCCAACAAAGGGTAAAATAAGAAGGCTATTTTTTGTGTAAAAGAGTGATCTTTTTAGTCATGCTTGATTGCTTTTTCAGGACTGTCTCCATTTATAATGAGATATTCTTGGACTCATTTGAACCAGAAAGTTTAGTAAAATTGTTACATTTTAGCATAAAATACCTTGAATTATTTAAACTGTCTCAAACTCTGTATTTTTTAAATATGTGATATATTGAATTTCTTGCTTCACAGACTGAACATGGCATTAGATGGAAATATATTTAGCATATTTACAAGAAATGTTTGTTTTAATCTTTCATACTTGTCAGCACTTCACACTAATTTAGTCTTATCTGCTGCTAAGGAGTTACACAGCAAAGGATGCACTTGTTATTCAAATCCCTGTTAATATTCCATATCATAGTTTGGCAAGAAAGCTGTTACTGTATTGGACTATGATACAGGAAAGTTTTAATTATCTGTACTTTCCAGAGAACTTGCTCTAGGATGTCTGTGCTAGAGTGCCAAGAACAATGACATGAATTTACATCTATCAGCAGTTTAAAATGGCATTATAAACATGTATTCTGTTAAACTGTTTTTTAAAACATCTGCTATGCAATGAAATGTGTACAGCTTGAGGAAAAAGTGTATCTTTCTTGTAATCGCAGTCCCCAGATACAATGGCAAGTATGCAGTATTTTAGAAATATTTATTTGTAGCTAAAGATTTATTTCACATTGCCTAAGTTTGTTTTACAGTTGAAAGATACACAATCATACTTCCATGCTTAGCTTGAGACAGGTTCTTTCAGTACTCTACATTGAATGTTGTTGATGTATTTTGTAAAATATTTCATAATATTAATAGACCTTACTTAAGCATTTCTGTAAAAAAACCACACCTCTCTAACATGTAGATCAAGTAGCAAAACCCTTCAGCAATTTTTTTGAAAGGAGCAAGTTAATTTATGTTCAAATTTTTGTGGAACAGTATATTCTTCAGGCAGCAAGTAGCTCTTTTACTTCTGAACCCCCAGCAAAAGCCTCTGTCTCATCTCTCCTGTAATTGTCCATTCTTTTTATAAGATTTATTTTTGCCTGTGGTGCTGAACTGAGAAAGTCACCCAGCTAAAATGTAGTTACTTCATTTCCAAGTAAAAACAATGGTGTTTTCATGTCCGTACTTATTATTATTCTGAGAATGTACTAATTTGTTACATCCAAGATGACGGTTAGTTTGGTCCATGAAAGGGGCACTGTGCCAACTACTGCAGTTCAGTAAAAGGACTTCTTTCATGGGAAGTAGTGGGACAGAAAGTAGCCTGCAGTGCATGTGGGTACGGGGAGGCAGATTGCCAACAGAGTCACCCTGGTATCAGGCTTTACTGTGTTGGGTTCTGAATGAAGCTAAAACTATGATTTCACTAAATGTCAGCCTGGGCAGCCAAATTTTCAAACCGCTAGTGCTCTAAGGAGCAACTGATAAATGTTTTATCCCTGCGGGCTGTAGTTGATGTTGCACAAGGATTTTGCATGTGCTCAGTGCATTATCATTCTTGGCATTAAGCTTAGATAATTGTCTACTTATATTGAGCCTGTAATAGCAAAATACAAGTGAAGAGGCATGTTTTACAAAGTAAAACTATGAAATAGGTTTAGCTATATTACTATGGATTTTTTTTTTTGTTCTATCCTACTAAATTTGAATGAGAATGAAGTATGATTCTATACCTTAATTCTGCTCAAACCAGGGTGGTCTCATAATTTTGTTTTACATGCATGACATTGCTTAAGGTCATTAGTTGTAAATCTTAGTATAAAAAGACTGAAAATATATTCAGTACTTTGTAGTTACCGAATACATATTTAAAAGCTTCTATGAAAAGTCGGGACCTACATGGCAGATTTTCAGTTACTGAATGGTCAATTTAAGGCTGTAGATTAGCTGTATCTAAACAGTAAATGGAGATAGGCCGTTGCAAGGCTTTGATGAATCTCTCTGATGCATACCCCTGTTGATCAGTTTTCTAATTTTAGAGATTAGTATTCTGCTTTTCAGTCCTAGTATGCTCTCTGGTTACATTTGATTTGAATTTTAACTTAGACCAGGTATAACTTTATTTACTTTTTTGTTGTTTTGCTGTAGCAATCTAACACAAATCAGAATTGAATTTGGCCTTTCTCTTTTCAGTGACTAATGTAGCAGTCTTGTTTTTTCACTCATTTTCCCGTTGTGTTACCTGACTTCTAATTAGTTATTTAAATCACTTGTATTAGAAAAGAGAGTTCCATATTCTTTTAAATGTTTTAAAGAAAAGTGGATTGCACTGACATTTTGTTCAGAGTAGTTAAATTCAATTATTAAGAGCTCAGCAGCTAAAACTTTAATAGAGAAAAATTACTTTCTCATCACACAGATAACCACTGCAATAGCTGTGCATAGTATGAACAACTTTATTATGTATATGAATTCTGTTTATGCAGTATCTATTGAGATTATGTAGGGAGCTTTGTGTGTAAATGTTCCAAAATATTTAAATAATTTCTCTAGGAAAAATCTTATTCTGTTTTTATTGTTCATGTTGCTGGAGCTGAAGTATTTTCTGCAAGTGTGTGAATTACACTTATTTTTTAAAAACATTTTAAAACGTGAAGGCTACTAGTGTCAATCCATTTGGTAAAATACCCTCTCAGGCACATGCAAACCCAAATAGGTTATCAAATATACTGTTAATTTAGTCTTCCCAAATACAGGATCTTTAACATACAGAATAATGAAATATTTGTAATAAAGCACTTAACTTGAGCAGTTTATTGCTGTGACTTGCAAAACTGCATTGAACCACTTGCTTCTCATTTCATTGATGGTGGAACAAACATTTCTTTAATAAGGATACAGCACATTCTAATTTTGTTGCACAAGCTTAGATAAGGATCAGGCCCCCTCTGAATCACTGCTTTGACCTCTGACATCGAAAGTGCTGAAGCGCTTTGGCAAAAGAAGAGTTAGTCATTCATTATTATGCACAAGACTTTCCAGTTCTAAAGGGGCTCTGTGCTTTCTCTCAGATAGACTTTGTTTGTTGGAAATGAGAACTGTATTTTGGCAGTAAAGGACAAGAACTGAAGCAACTCTGCAGGCAGACTCATTATGACATAATCTTTCATTAATCCTTATTCTCTATTAATAGATCATGACAGAAGTTTTGCTTTGGTTGACCATCTTCATCAGCAACCTGTGAGCAAGCATTAATAGACAAATGTCCAAACTCAGCTTTCAGGGCTGTCATTTTATTTCCAGTTTTAAGAAAGTATGTATTATTACTATGGAGAAGTTAGCATATTATGTGATCTGTTTTCTTCAAGTGCAACCTAGCTGTGAAATGTGATTTATCTATTGAAAAATGGATTACTTATATCACTCACCTGGCAGAAAAATGCACTGTCAAAATTAGGTGTTGATTAAAGACATGCTGCAGGAAAAATATAAGATTCCATCAATAGTGGGGGTGGCAGTGAAAAAGCAAGAGGACTGAAGGGAGAGCAAGTGGCATGAGGAATGAATGTGGCAAAATATGACCTAAGAGAAGGAAAATCTGATGGCTTTTTTTGTTTCAGAGTGAGTTCAGGAGAAAAATGTGGAACATAACTGCACAGTTGTTTGGAGTATACATTTGTAACTGTTACAAAGATATTTTTGTATTTTTTATTATAAGAAAATAAGTATTAGTGAGAAAAATGAGGTTCATATTTGCCTGATGTAGCAATGGATCGTCCTCGGCCATTCTCAAGCCATCATAGACAGGCAGTGGTGAGGAACAAGAAGTGAGGAAAAATAAGCAAATTAAATATTTGTATTGTACTGTTGACAATTGACTACATTGTGTCTCGTTCATGTTAGACCTGGATTTACCTGCATTATATCATGACCATGTCATAGTGTGTAGAACTTCAAGACCAGTTTGCTCATCTGTAGTTTTACTCCTCTTGCTACTTTACACATATGCATGTATAAAATGTTGATAGCTTTGACATCAGCTGCAGTTACATGAAGACCTCTTTGAGTGTTCAGGTCCTGACTAAAGCTCACTGCTTCAGCACATCTGTTTTTCACAGCTGCTTTATGAAGAAGAGATTTTTTGGTAGTAGGCAGCCCTTAATCTAGCAGACAAAAGGCATAACAGGATCCAATGGATGGAAGCTAACACTGGCCAAATTCAGTCTGGAAGTGCGATATCTATTTTTAACATTGAGAGTAATTAGCCATCAGAGCAACTTACCTAGCAACAGGCTGGAATGTCTATTATACTAAACTTTAAAATTGAAACATCATGTATACAAATTGTTGCTATGCCTTGACTGCAAGTAACAGGTTGGAAGAAATATGAGGTAAACTTCCCCACTAGTTTGTTATATGTGGCTTTAAAATCAGTTATTGTATCTTCTGAAGTGCAATCATCATTCATAACTTACTCTTATACTACTGTATATGATTCAGATTAAATTGTCTCTGATTACTGAAGGCTCTATGGTAAGCTAAGAGAAAAAGAATAATTCATTTTGTTTTCAAGTATTCAAAACGGGTGGCACCATGCTGCCTTGTGGCACTAGCATACTTATCAACTGCAAGAACCTGAGTTGATGCTGCCATCTATAAAACACTGTATTGTCTTTTGCATTTGATGTCCCTCTTTTGGCACTGAACTAATGTCTTTGGAAAAAGCTATTCTCATCTGTCCTGGTCTCTTTAGTAATCTTGGAAAATAAGTGGGCTTCAGCACACTCAGCCTTTTACCTAATATATCACATCTTAGTGTTCAGCCTTTCAGTGGACACCACAGCAGGCTCTAGGATGTTAGATATGCATCTGTGTGTCACCTTTTTAAATATTTGTCCTTAGAATTAGACAGAAGTTTTCAGAAAATGAAGTGGTGGGTATTGGGGATTGCAAATTGAATGATAACATGCTGTTGTGAGAAGAACAACATTTGGATCGTATTCAGCAAGTTGTGAAACAGTTTTTCTATGCTGCTTATTGCTGACAAGACCAAGGGTAAGAAATAATACACTTCAATAAAAAAGGTTCTTGGTTAGAAATAAGATCTTTCTAGCAGGCAGGATAGAAAGTAATTAAAATAGTTCACCTGCAGATTTGTGAAGTCCCTGTCATTACAAGTCTTTTAACAGATTAGGCAAACATCTGTCAGGAGGGATGTAGTCATCGACGATCTTGCTTTTGTCAGGGGAGTTGAGGTTGGACAGTGGGAAGGTGAAGGAATTGTGAAGGCCTGAGTAGTATTTGTGGTTTCTGCCATAAATACTACTCAGGCCTTCATATTCTCCCTAAAGAAAACAATAGTTTCTTCACATAATAACTAGGGGATTCCAAGTTCTTCTGTGGGCCGCCTCTGTCAAAGAAGCAGCATAAGCTACAAAGGACCTTCTCTCTTCTACTTCCAGAAGAAAATTACTTTGATGATAGAGTCAGTAGTTATGGGCACGGTTGTAGGACAGACAGTTGGCCAGATAATATTGGCCACCACTTCAAATGACATGACAAGAAGCACCAAAAGCTCTGACATCTGTCTGAACCGATTCTTTCTAGTAGTAGCTATAATAAAATAAGCAAGTCTGGCAGAGTAAAAAAGAAGGGAGGAAAAAACTGTATAGTGCATATTCTCCAGAAAACTTGCAGCTGATGATTACCAGGTATCAGGTCTATGAGAAGGTTATCACCTTCACAGACAAGGTATCATCTAAAGTCATAGGGACTACACTTCCCAAGTGTCAGAGGTTAGCCAAGACCAGTTTGCATGGCAACTTCTAGAAGCAACTGCTGCAGCTCCTCCTTACATGTTAGCAGCAGTAGTCTTGTAGTTTTCATATCACCTGCAACTGTTCATGTTTTCCCAGGGAATTAAAAATGGATCTCTGGAAGATCTTCCATTTAAATTGGTGGAGTTGCTTGACTTCAAATAGAATGATGGATTTCATACAATGAAGAGAATATGAGGCAGCCTATCTATTCCCTAGGGGGTTGTATCACAGCATATATATATATTAACCAAAATTCCAAATAATCATCCACAACCATCATGGATTTTCAAGTTTTCCTAGACAGGTAGCAGGTCTATAGCTGAAGACAAACCATACTAAATACACCCTACCTTTACAGATAAGGGAAAAATAATTTTTAAAGTTGGGTTCACATAGCTATAGGAGCTATCAAATCTCTCTTCAGAAACCTTCTGGTCTACCACAACCAGGTGTGGTTATGAGTGAGGTTGTAGATCATAAACAAGTTCTCAGCTTTTTATGCTGAAGTCGTATCAATCCTCAATTGCAAACTCCATTACTTCTTCATTGTTACAGAGCAGTCGGACACGAGTCTGTTAAGGAAAGAAGTCCTCTGACTTCCTAGTATTGGAGTGAGAGGAGGTTTCTCATCCAAATCAGCAAAGAGGCAGATCATGTTTGCTCTACTACTATTGCTAGGCATGGTGATTTCTGTTTGAGGCTGAAGAAAGTTGATAGAGTATGTACATGAACAACAAAAAGCAAACTAGTTGCTGTAAACAGGTTCTCTCTAACTTAACAGAACACAGGATTTCTAAGCCACTTTGGATTGTGTCCCTTTGCATTCCTGTTTTGTCAGCCATAGATGCCAGATCCCTGTTGCATGTATCAAAACAGTTTTCTCTACAGTGCCAGTCAGGACCCAGCTCCCCCGTGCACTGGGCTCCTTAAAAACTGCATTGGTAGATGTGACAGTCAGTGCTGTTAATTACCATAAAAAGCATCCCTTTCCATGTGTAACTAATGTCTTTACACAGTTACTTGTTGACTTGGCTCCTCTGCTTGTGACAATATATGGAATTACAGCCATATAAATGGAGAACCAAAGTATACATAGAATTTCTAAGCTAACTGCCTATATATATGTGACTGGGCAGCTGATCAATGAGCTAGTAGTTAATAGTCTGACAGCAGAAAGTAGATAGTTTTGTATGTTGGAAAGGGTCTTTTTTTGGCAGTAGGAGTGTTTCTGAATAATTTTAGGCTCTGGGGTTGTGTGAGTGACCCAACACATGGAATATGGTGAATCTAGGTATTCAAAGAAAAGCAAATGGAAATTGCCATTTTTCATGACAGGAGAACGAGTTTGTTGTGGTGCCAAGTAAAAACAAATAGGTGCAGATTTGTTCTAAAGATCTGCCAATATCACTGAAACTTCTGGTGTCCCTGGGATGAATTTCAGATTCTGAAAGGAAACAAATAGCCAGAAAAACCGACTAGAACAAAAGTAATTGAAACCATGTGATCCCAGGTCTTGTGCACAGATTTAATTAAGATCTCTACTTTCTAGTGCCTTTGCCAAGCAGATTTTCCAAACTGTAGGCAAAATAAGTTGGCTAGTCCGCATTTGGAGGCACAGGCGTTCATTTTCATGATACAGAGAGAATCTCTTTGTTCAGAACTATGTTACTTCAAATGAGTATTTCATTAGGGTGAATATTTATGTAAATTTTGGATGTGCTCTGTGTACTGGAAAAACTCTTCCTGAAAATATGCGGCGCATCAGTAATGAGTTGTTGGGTTTTTTTCCCACTGCCTTGTGCTGTTCTTAGAGATGTAAAGCAACACATCTTATGTTTCCTCCCCCTTTTGCACACAGAATAGAAATTACAGCTACAGCTTAGCTTGTTTTGCCTGGGGACCAATGCCAGAAAGCAGTTTTGAAGGTGTTTTAAAATGAAGACATCTGGCAGCTGGTGTACTTACCATTCATTTGCCAAAGACAAGCTGCATGCAGTTGGAATTTTCAATTGAAGGTCATGCACCAGGTAAAAATCAGTCAGGTGGAGCTTGTGTGTGGTGAACCCACACACTTGAAGAATTGTTGGCTCAGAGATGTGTGGGTGGGCTAAACTGTGAAGTATGTTTGTCTATTTTTTCCTCTTTAATATGTGAAACTCAAAGCTAAAAAAGAGGTCAGTAAAGCTGACAAGGAATCACAAGGCTATGATATTTCAGTGGAACCACCATCAATTAGTTTGAGCAGAGAGTGCCAAAAAACCCCACCAAAAATAGAAAGCTAAGTAGCAGAATCTGACATAATGTTGGACACACACTCTGCTGTCAATTGAGTGGTCACACAGTTTTTACTCTCATTTTTTCAATAAGAAATAGCCTAGAGGATTATTTGTACACAGCTTTCTACTGACAGTGAATTAGTAACAGTGTGTCATTGTGCATTCAGTTATTCAGTGACAGCTCTGCGACTAAGCTGTTTACATTAATTGATGTTTAATTGTATTAATGCAGTATGTTTTATTGTTATAAACTTTCTCTCGATCGGTATGTTTTCTTAATAAGATACTAATATTTCTAAATGAAGGAATCAGCACTCAGAATAGCTTTCCATGTGTTTACATGGAAAATGTATGTCCTGTCTGTGTGACATGGGTAAACATTATTCAGTTTTACTACTGAAAAAAAAGAAAAAAAAAGTAGTCTTCTCTCACTTGAGCATATTTTGTTAAAGCAAAAGCTCCTATTGCTTTAATAGATACTCATGACTTGAATTTGTGTAAAAAAGAGGAAAATCAGGCCCAGGATACATATGCTGCAACGCTTCTCCCCTGCTGTTTCTGAGAAGAGAAATTCAGTTCAGAAATTAAATTAGCAACATTAGTGGTTTCTACTGCTTTGAAAGTACATTAAAAATCATTTTTGTCATCTTTTACCCAAAGCTCTTTGGCAGAGGGACCAGAAATCACAGTCATGCCCTGTAGGTCTGTCTTCTGAAGCCCCTAAACTCTAAGGCTGACTGAAAAGATAACTTTATTTTTAAGACATTTTTTAATTTTAAGACTTTTCTGCAAATCTCAGAAAGGAAATGGATAAGTGATGCTTGATAATGGTATGCAGTGCAGCAACATGACTTTTCTGCTTTTAAGGGAGTTATTTGCAACTGTGTGATTGCACTGCAATATGGACTCATGGCTAAAACACTGGAGCATTCATTTGAGCCAGAAACCCCCAAATCCCACAAGAATGTTATTTATGGCAATAAAAAACACAGAGGTAAATGCAGCTCTTTAAGTAGTTTGTTGTCAGCGAAGAGTAAAGTTACATGAAAAAAATATTTTAAAGCCCTTAAATCTGGTTTCTTACTAGATAAAAATCAAGTTGTACCCCTTCTCTTTCTGCCATCAAATCGTAAGCTGCCCCTCTGGTGCTCAGATTTGGGACAGCTGGACTTTACATCAGTCCCTACAAGTTCTCCTGTGATGTCCTCATGCAGCTTGTAGATCAACAGTAGCATAATGTGGCTGAAGCCTTGAGCATTACTGCAAAAGAAATTGTTCAATTACTTTGAACCAAAGACTTTGAGTGCTGTCAGAATTAGGTCTACAAAAAAGACTAATCTATTTAACTTCTTGAGAGGTGCTATGTAAATTGTGTAAATGTAACATAATGTAAAATACCAGATAATTTTTTTACTTCATGTAAGAGGGAATGCACAGTCTAAAGATGAAATATTAAACTGCTTTGAGATGAGGATCTGGAGAAAATGCTGATGATTTGTCACAACTGTTCATCATTGCGCTAAACCTGTTTTGTTTTCCTGCTCAAATTCTTGACAGATAATGGCAATCTGACATTCTTAGTGTTTTCATTTTAGTGCAGAAAAGATCTACAGATAAGGGACTGAAACCAAGTAGTGTTATTACATTGCAAGGCTCTGAGTCTCTTAAGATTGATTTCTTGAGTAACATAAGCTGTTCCTATTGCAGTCATGTGAATATTTTGAAGTTACTCTTGCTTATTGTGTAATTCTGTTACTGGTTAATAGGAGCCCATATTTACCCTGCAAAATTATCACCAGGCATATGAAATTGTGTTGTTTGCCCCTATAGGCAAGCCAGGGGGAATTATAAATTTTGTGTGAGACATCTTCAGAGTAATGCACCTAAGGAAGTGTTCTAGTTTTATTTGTTGTTTGTTCATCTAAGGCTGTTACATTGTTGTGGGAAAGAAAAGTGTCTTTTTTGTAATGTTTATGTATGGTATGATGCTTGCCAGTCTGGTGCTTGAGTGTGGCAAGACTTGCATGCCTTTTTGACCCTTAGATTCTGTGCTACACTGCTTTGTATCTTATCTTCGAACCCTGAGGCTGTTGCAATAGGATACAATCAAGGTCTCAGACCATTTTACAAATTTTAAAGCAGCACTCCCACGGCCTTCAGCAGAAGGTGCTTGAGCCTGGCACTGGCTTTTGTTTAACAGCAGACTTGGTGCTCCATGACATCATGGCCCAAGTCTGTTATAGTAGAGTCTTTCCTCATTGTTTGTTATGGGAATTGAGATTCCCTAAGCCCCTCTTCTACTAGATCTTGGTGTTGCTGACAAATTATAAGCATGAGAATTCTTGATTCTGAGAATCACTTCACCTTGGGTGCCAGTAGATCCAAAGTTAAACCTCCTAGAGCAGCTTTAGAAGCTCTGAGTAATGGAGATTCTCCTTCAAGTGGTGCATCCATAAGGAGTGTTGCCATTAATGATTTCTGAAGCTTTTGAGATGAGGATACTGCCCTCGTATCTGTGTTCTGATTATGCTGAAAGGTTAGCAGTAAATTCAGTGTTCATATTGAAGCCTTTCCTTGGCATGATGAAGTCTTTGGTTTAGTTATTGTTTCTGTTAATTCTAATACTTCCTGCTGCTAAGGAAATGGTATGTGCTTTATAAATTGAATTATAAATATGTTAAAAGATACAAATTCTGGTCTTTTAAGAGTACAACGGAGTATTTGGGAAGTGAGAAGTAAAGTATATTAGAGTGCAATAACATCTTTTGGATAAAACAGATCCAAACACATTCTGAAAACACAATAAGAAATTACTATAACCACACAACTATTGTGAGAATGTATATAAACATATATGTGTGTATATAAATACACACACAAACTGTTTTTACACATTTCTGGTGATACAGTACAGAATAGAAGGGTTGGTGTAATTAAATTTCAGAAACATGCAGAACCTTCCAATATTTTTCCTATTTTTCTTTTATAACTGATTTCCTTTGTCTGAATGTCCCCCATGTTTTATCCTTCTCTGAGATAAAACCTGTTGAGCCTTGGTAAAGCTTTGCTACTTTTATGGGAATAAAATGTTGAAGGTAAGAACTGATGGGTGACATGATATTTTATGTAGAGAACCGTTAGTCACAGAATTTACTCTTCTGAATTAAATAGTGCAGACAATTTAATATTGATTGTAAATAGCTTGTCAAACAGGAACTTTACTAGTAGGTCTTGTTCTAAGGCAACAGGAAGTTAAAGACTGAAGACTGTTTGAATATGATTGAGTTTGCTTAAAGACCATGAAGAAGTACTTCAATGTTATTTGAAGATGAGGTAAAATTCAATAGTGTTTTGAAAGAAAATTAAGACTTTAGGTAGAATGATCCTTTAAGAATGCAATATAAAGATATGCTGTAAATCTAAAACATCTCAAAAATTAAATTTTCTTGAAAAAATTATAATTGAAATACAGCAAGAAAAATGATTAATTGAGGAATATTTCTTGGGAAAGAGAACCTGGGAAAAGAAACCAGAGAAAATTATATGAGGATAACAAAGAAATGCATAATGGTCAGTAATAATTATTAGATAATGTGTGCAGTAGTCACCTATATGGTCGTCAGAAGAAAGCCCCCTGACATATTGTATGTAAAGCTGTAACTTACAAAACTCTCAAAAAATATAAAGAAAGAAATAACCCATCTATTTATTTTAAATATTTTAACCTGCCTGTATTTTTTATTTATTTGAATGTAAGTTCCTTTATTCTTTTATCTCATTTATATTTCTCTATGAACTTCATTCCCTGAATTGAGGTTGTCTTATTCTAGTATTTAGCTTAGGTAGCCAATTGCACCTCTCGTGACGTCTGGAGAGAGGAACCCCCCTACCCAACCATTAATCCAACACCGGTTAAGAACTGTAGTAGGGCCAGCCCTGTTTCCATCATTCTTATGGGGAACAAAAAAATGCTAACTTTGTCATTCTTTCTCATTTATGCATTCATTTCAAATACATTTTTTTTTTCTTTTAAACTTCCTCATATTTAGAGTCTACCTAGCAGTCAAATTAAAAAATGAATTTATATGTTATATATAATACATGATATATAATACACAATGGGTGGCTTAAGACAAAATACATGTCCACTGAGAGTAGGGATCAAGTAAAGGTATTTTTTGATTTAATTATAAATTATTTTACACTGCCAACATGCAAACTGGGTAGTGAAGTAGGTTGGACTTGGTCTGGACTTGGGTGAAGGGAACTAAGCTACACTGACATCTAGTAGTTCATGTGCCATTAACACATGCTTTCTTTTTGGCAATAGAATGTGATAAAGAGAAAGATCATACCTTCCATACAACTGTTCTCTTTCAAAGAGACAGGGGGCATGTTCTTTCCCACATCCAAACAGCTGCTACATGGCATGGAGGAAATGACAGCCATAAAATATGGGCTGCCTGCTTGCCTGAAAAGAGGTACAGGCTTGCAACCTACATCAGATACAGAGAACTGTAGAGAAATTTAGACCTTCAGCTGTGGAAATGCCCAAGGAAGGACTAAGAAGCCTCTGAAAACCAAAGTTACCTGGTTTATCAAACTTAGGTTTGTGTTTCTTTTATTTTTTGGAAAATGCACAATAAGTGTTTCCTGAACTGTATGAATTCACTATTAAGAAGGATTTTCCTTAGTCTTCTCAAATCCATCACAGTCTTGTGACATATCAGTTCAATTCCTTCAGTTGCCTATCTGTAGAGAGACTTCACTGAGCCTGATAGCATAAGAGCATTTATATCTTAACATGTCTGGAAATGATAATTTATTTTCTTATGAGTCACACCAATGGGTCACTTAGTACATGTCCATGGAATTAGTGTTTTCAGCTGCCAGTGAGGTCAGCAGAAGCTGAGGCAGTCCCAGGTTATTAGCCATGTTCTCCTGGACCAAGCCTTTTGCCACCTTCAGCTTAATAGTGATTCTGAGCAGCTTGGCAATTTGGAACCCAATCTCCCTTCCACGTTAAGCATCTTACTCATGTATCAAAGAGGTTCAGGTACATACCTGAGGGTATAATCTGGCTCAGTGTGATTCTCACACACCCTGTTCAGAGCAACTATTTGACAATTTTCATAATCATTATCAGAAAGTTGGAATGAGTGTACACTCTGCAGTGTCTTTACCACAGAAATTTTCTGTTGCAAGCTGCCATGCTCAAGTGTGCATTTCTTTTATCAATGAAGGTCTTTTGTGCATCAAGATTAAAATCCTCTGTCTCTCTGCTATGAAGGGGGAAAAAAAAAATCTCTTTGAGAGTGCAGTTCATGTAAACCATTTCTTTAAAAACAGAGTCCTTATATAGCTCCAAGTACATTTCTGTGTATGACACATAAATGTCCACTAATTGCATGGAGAACTGAGATTCCAATAGCAAATTCTGTAAAAAGTAGATATACAAAGAAAAGTGGAAGCATCTGTTTAATATATACGACATTAGAATTTAATTTTACCTCTGTGATGCTTTTGTGTAGCTGCAGTGTTACAGAGGAGCACATAAGCATAGTAGTGCAGTGTCAGCAGGTGCATGCCACCAAATTACTGCTTTTAATTTGCATATTCATCTGCTAAGAAGCATGTCATTATCATATCAAAGGGATACTAAGCAACATCTAGCTTCGAGAGATGTGGCATAGTTTCAATACGAGCAATTAATGCAAGATGAGGACTCTCTTTTTGTCATGTCTCCTAGGGCTAGCTGTAATCGGGCTTATTATTGGATACCAATAAGACTGAGGTACCAGTTGGCAGAGAATGAGAGAAGTACAGAAAAACAGAGCTGTGTGAGGCATCTTAACTATACACTTGATAGCAAACAAATTCCCTGGTCACTTTTTAAAAACAAAAGCTGCTACTATTTGCTGAATAAGTCTGATCAAAGATAACCATTATATGTAGCATATCTTTAAAGGGAGACCAAAGAGAAAAAGTTAAACCAAAATAGGCTGTATTTTCTATGAAATGAAGAAGTAAAGCTGACTAACAAAATGTAGAATCGGGCTTTTAGAATCCTCTGCTCCTAGAGAAACAGATTTATAAGTAAGCTTTTATTTTAAAGATCCTTATTGCAATAGGTCACTAGTCCATGAGAAAAAGGAGGTAGGTGCAGATCATGTGTTCAAGAAGGATGGCAGGTCTCATGTCACTGTTTTGTACAAGGCATTGTGCTTTGTCAGCTCTCACAATAGTAGCAGGAGTGGTGTACAAACTAGTATTCAAAATAGTTTCTTGTGGGTGAAGGTCTTGTTCTCTGGTGGACTGTTTTGAGAAAATACGCCAGAGGAAAAAAAAAATTGATTACTCTTAAATGAATGAAGAGATGTAGCTAAGGATTTCTTGGGTCAGTCTAGGGTCTGCTGTGCTCAGCACACTGTGTCTGATATGTAGGAAGCAGGAACAAGGCAGACATACAAGGGTATTTCTCTCAGTGTACCCTCTGAGCTTCCACTGTCTTCTGGGGTCCTGACTGAGTTGACATCTGTCTTCAGCAGCTGTGAGTAAACTTTGGGGAACAGTTTAAACTCCAGAAAAGACAAATGGGTCCTAAAATATGACGGCTGGAAGACTCTTTGGAGAGACAGAGTTCTCAGACTGGTCTTTCACAGGGGGACAACTTTAGCCATGAACTGGGTCCTAACATTTCTGATGTAGTTCAGGAATGTTTCTGCCATTATTTATCTCTTGCAGTTTAGATCTTTTGAGGCACCTAGCTCCATAGCTGTCAAAACATAGTCAATTGTCATCTGAGAAGGTGGTCCATGAATGTAGAGAGTTTGACTTCACTTTTGCCTCTGTACAAAGAAACCTGAACTACATTGACACACTTTTTCAAGGAGGAATTTTTTCCCCTTTCTGTTACAGGGCTGTCATCTTCTGATACATACTAGGTGTATAGGAAGTCCTCCTTTGCATCTTTTAGTACTTTTAACTTCATGTTTGCCACTGAGATTAATTTGCATTAATTATTTCAAATAATTTCAATACAACCAGGGTTTTTACCCTCTTTGGGCACTATTGAATTGGATTCATGGCAGTAGCTGCCCCAGTCTCGTTATAATAATCAGTTGTTAGTAGCAGTTAGTCATTATATTGTGGGAATGACAAAGCAGCTGTAATGTTTAAATATCATGATTATAAGGTTAGTAGTAGTCTTTCATGATTTATGCAATTATGTATAGGTACAATGACATGTGCTTCATGTCAGCAATAGGAATACAGATAAACAGAAAGATGTGCCACATACAGGATATAGTGGCTTTTGTTAGTTTCTCTAAACAACTTTCATTGTGTTTCATAGCAGGTGTCAATATTTTACAAAATATCTTAGTACACTTAGTAGAAGATAATTTTGTCGTCCTTACTGTCTCACTGGATTAACTGGATAACCTTAACAATGGTATTTTCCTGCACTTGGGAATTGACTGTTAAAGTTCTCTGCCTGCCATATCTATAGTAGTGATTGTTGTATTATGATTCGTGTAATGGTTTACAGCAGGATAGTAAAGACATTTAAAATATGTATTCATAACCTCAGTGAGATCTTGTCCACTGCTTCAGTGTGTTTCAATGGTTTCAAAATATCATAGGCAAAACTGGAACAAAAAATTCTAAAATTCTTCCAACGTTTTCATTTTTGTAATCACTACACCAATTGTCATTGTGATAGTGAAAAATAAAAACTAAAGCTTTAGATATTTTGGAATAATCGTCATAATTCAACCTGAAAACACAAAAGGAAAAATGAAGTCTAGGGGCAGTTGAGTGGTCTCTAGCTCACTAGAGTTCACCAAGAGAAATATCTCTCACATTCTTTGCATAAAATAATTTGAGGGATCTCTGTGGAAAAACACCAAAACTAAATAAAACTTCAGGTTTTCCCGCCTATCTTATCTAACTCCAGTTGTGGTATAGCACCAAGCTAAAGGAAAATGTAAAAGGTCTGTTCATCCTCTCAGAGATGAACAGCTTCCAACAGAGAAATAACCTCAAAAAAAATTTTAAAGAAATGAAAGTTGCCTTGGCCTTTGACTGAGACTTTGAAATACATGTTGTTGATAGGAAGGAGTGGAAGAGGCTTTAGAAGTTATCGCAGTAAGTAATGTTTCCAAAGCAAAGATTTATTATATTATAAATCCTGATTGTCTAACTTTTTCAGCAAATTATGAGAAAGCTTTTTAAAGTGAAAGTATGTGGGCTTCTCACCAAGGGCTAAACTTTTATCAAGCCTTTAGAGATGTGAATCATGCACTTTAGTCTTTAGCTCTTTTCATTCTAGGAAAACTTTTCTGTAATAGAAGGAAATTACATTGATGAAAAAACGCACATAATTGCATTTTCTTGTTAAAATTTGTAGCCACAACTGTCATTTGGGAGAAGGATAGTTTAATATACTGGATTGTTACTCTTCAGGCTTTGCAGTTAAGAAATTATAAAGTGATTTTGAATACTTTATTTTTCTTGCAGCCTCAGTTTCCTCATCTGTAAAATGATTATATTCTCCACTTCTATGAGGCCTTATGAGCTGTTGTAATGTAGAACTGCAAGTCCTCACATAAATGACAAAAAAGTGAAGTTCTTATACTTTTACTGACATAACAAATGAAAATTAGACAACTGTAGCTGATAAATTGTCTTCAAGGGCTGACTCAAGAATGGGCTCTACATTTTGTAGCACTAAGACAAGGATATTGAAATAGTTATGAAACAAATACTTTTTTGAGATATTATTGATTATATACTTCCTTGGTGTTTAATGCAATAGAAACCACTATGTAGTAATTTTTTGCAAGGCCAAATGGAGATAGGAAAAATTAAACACATTATGGAAAGGGGGGGGTCTACATAATTTTTAATTCTGCTTGTAATTTGGCATACTCTGTCTATGATGCTAAACCTCTTTATAGCCCAGGTAAATAACAACCTGTGTACTCAAAAACCCTCAAAGTATTTACTAAAATGGATCTAAAACATATTACCTTATACTGAGATGTACACTGAAGCAAACTGCACTATAAGGACCAAACAGAAGCAGCTAAACTCATTTCTCCAATGGCATTTTGGACCTGAGGGTTGAAAGAGGACTGAGTTAAAAGGCTTAGAACCCTGTCTGCTTCAGTAACCTCTGAGCAAGGCTATACAGTAAAATTTAATCTAGCTCTGTTACTGCAACCAGTGTTCACCATTGCGTTCACCGTTCCTTACAATCCCAGCTCAGTCTCTCTCTCTGGTGTCAGGAACAAGGTCTTATTGTTTGAAGTGGCAGTTGGCTAGAGCCAGCCTGTGCTCACATGTTGCTTTCTGCTCTCTTAACGTCTGGTCCTGCCTGGATCTAAGTACCCTTAGCTGTCTTTGGTGATTTAAGGGGGATTTGGAGGACCTCACAGAAGGATGCTTAATGCCTTCCAACGTCAGACACTGATAATTGAATCAGGCAAGACAGTGGTACAAGAAAGTTGTTTTCTTTCCAGTTTTACACTGCTGAAGTTAGAGAGACTTTCCACAGCATGTTTGTAAGTACCCAGGGCCAGATCGTACCCAATGATACCAAATATTTGCACTTCTCCTTTGCTTCATTAGGAACTGAGGCCGTTAGCCGATTAGACCTTTTTACTGTACCATGAGCAAAACTGTTCTTCCTCTTCAAATCCACTGAAGGAAGTATTTCTTTCAGAGATCACGATCATCTTCAGATGATGAGAACTGAACAAGAATGATAGTACAGACTACGTAGTATTAGGCACTATTATTAATAAAGTTTAATGTGCATTTAAAAAGAAGCAGAATTTAAGCAAATTATAGCCCAAATTTTTTTGCAGATTTATTTTAAACGGATGGTAAATGCTTTGAAATAATAATTTGCTGGTTAAAATGAAAAGATTGATGTAAGATTGAATTAAATCACATTTTTTTAAACATGATCTTTCAGATACAAATAGAATTACTATAAATAGACTGGTTATATTGTCAAGTAATGTGTTCAGTTAAGCTAGACTAATAACTTTAGCTATGTATTAATCTATATTGTTTTAATGTCAGTAAATGTTTTAATCAGCTCAGCTGTAGCTTGTGGACATAAGACAATCACTGACTGCAAAAAGTACATTTTTAACTTACAAATTTTCATTTAATGTTTGGATTTTTATGCTTTATATGGAACGTATCAGTACTTCTATTAACTTGTTTTCCTATAGCAGATTATCTTTGTTAACTCTGAATTGTAGAAGCATCTGATTTTTCAGTGTCAAATGTTTTTGCATAGTCTTTCATGTATGAACTTCTCAGTTAACTGAGAACTTGGTGATGATTAATAAATTTTCATATTTTCAGTCTTCTACCTTACTAAATTTTCTCTCTGACTAAGATTTAGCAGGTGAGACTGTGTATTTTACTCCACTTCAACAATAAAGGGCTCTTTTTACCCTAAGAATTAACATCTTCATGTCAGTGGTTCCCTGCATTCAAAAGAGATGTTAAGCCATTCTGGAGCTTCAGCCATGAGTAATTCAAAGGAGAAGAAGAATCCAGAAACTGCTTCTGCTGTGATCACTACAAATCACTCATGAATAAATGCTTAGAGATATCCAATATGACTTCACCAGTTGTTCAAGCATTAGTTCTACTAGTGAATTGATGACTTTATTCAACATTTGTGGACAGCGTATTGAAGCCCTTAGTTGAAGTGATTTAGTTGGGTCTGTATATTAGACCATAACCAAGGTAGCATTAGATCCCAGGAGTTCCTGATTCTTACACTTAGACCTTTATAGTACTAGAAAAAAAGGACTACTGACTGACCAGGCGTGTGGAAGACTTGCAGCCCTCTAGGAGACTTAGCTGAATATAACGTCACGTGGACCATTTTGAGTCAATATTGAATAGCATAGTTATATGGCAAGGTCTGTTCCTCTTCAAGCACCATAAATGCCAGCAAAGATGTCGGCACTGGTATTAATTTCTCTGCTGGTACCAGGTTTGGTAAACTTGAGTCAGTCCCAGCTTGAAAGCATATTGCTGTGATTTTCTGGGAATCACCAGGACTGCCTGCTTCCTCTTAGAACTGGAAAGTTTGTAGACTTCGGGGGAATTTTACTTTTTTTTTAATGTGGTAAACTAGAAAGATTCAATACAAGAAGTAATACAAAGTTAAGATCAGGGTCTTCTGTATGAGAAAATTACATGATTGAAAGGAGTGAATCCTTTGCTCTCCTGAAGAAGAGCATAGAGGCAATAGAGAAACATTATCTGAAGTTCTTCTAAGTGAGCCAGCAGAACAGACTGATGGAGCAGCACTCATCTTTTAACTATCTGCCAGATGTGACTTAGCATTAAGATATCCTTGGATAGCTCTGAGGCCATATTATCTGCTCATATGATCCTAAGTTTTGTGATTGACTATGAACTCTGACTATGTATTATACTTCCTCCAAATCACTTCTGTGGTGAAAATGTGATCTGGTATCCAGCCTTCTCATGCTATCATAAGCTGAACTTGATTCAATTTTCTTAGTGAAAGTAGATCCACTTATTCTTTTGTGAGTGGGTTCCACACTCTTCTCCCTTCCTATTTACTAAATGAATGGTCTGTTCCCACAGAAATAAATAAAATCCCAACTCTCTCCCCTGTGTTCTCCATATAATTGTAACTGTGACTTAGGTTTATAACAAGAGAACAAGAATGTCTACACTTCCATGGAGTCCATCAGAAACTTGAATTTTTAGTATTTTTTTTTACTTGGAGGATCCTCAGATATTATGGTGATTTGAGAAAATATAACATCCACATACAAGTAAAGAGATAGTAAGAGGAAGGAAGGAAGGAAAAAAAGGAAAATAAATTAAAAACCTCATATATAAACAAGCAAATAAACCCAAAAAGGATTAGAATGTGTGCCCTCCATCTCTAGGCAGCCATTATTTCACCTCTGCCACTTTTCTTCTGTCCAAGATACAATTTTATTTACAGTATAAGATATTTGAGCTTGACTTTATTTTCGGAAAGAAGCTTATTATAATTTGGGGTGCTGAAAAGAAAGAATAGTAGTAGTGCTTCAAAGTTAGTCTGTGCTGCTACGACGTGCAGCTGCTGTGCAAGCATTGGAAGGAACCAGCTCTGTGGTGAATGACCTTGACAATACACCACCTCACCTTTGAAATGCTGTCCATATCTACACATAGTTTCTATGTCACCACCTTAAAATGTAACTTCCTCAATTGTCAAGATACTAAAGTGATTAGGAAAAATACAGTTGTAAATATTTTCATGACATTAGTAACTAGATAAAACCACTTGTAATATTTGGATTAACTACTTATTTATCTACACCTAATCCACAGAGAACCTCATCATCATAAGCAATTCTCCTTTTTGGTGTTTTCATAACTTTTTGAAAGACAAGCTTAACTATTCTAAGCACAGAACAACCATGCCATTATTCACTGTATAATGCTTCTGTACATGTTGTTCCTCTGATTCTATGTTTTGCACTATCCCAAGGGCTTTTCACTGTTGAAATGATCTTTGAATTATTTCCATCCTCGACTTTGGGTCCAAGTAGAATCCAGCTGGCAGAATTTGTGTTAAATGTTTATTTGACTTGGGTTTACTGTTGAGGTTACTGAAAGGAGAACTTTGAGTTAATTCTACGCTAGTGTGTAGTAGAGTTCAAAGTAAAGTCATAAACAAGCAGATGGTAGCCTCAAATACTGCTACTGTTGGGATTAAATTGGTACTTTGGAATTGGCTGCTAGTGCCAGGAAATCTTTTTTTCAACAATATTTTTTTCAACATTTACTTCTGAAACAGTAGCTTTCTTTTGGAACGTTTTCTTTCATGATGTAGTCATGGATAGGCAGAGAATATGAGCTGCTTGACCTTTTAGCAAAATACATTTCTTCCAGCATGAAGGACTTTGGGATTTATTTAGTTATCTTATCACTGGGAATAGGATCCCATGCAAATTTCTTACAGTGTTGATGTGGCAAAGATCTGTGGCACAAGTGGTTAGCTTCTGAGCAAGGAAAGCGTATGAAAAATTCACTGAATGTATCTATATGGATGAGTAAACTCTGAAACCTCCAGCACCCATGGGCTGGAGTTTATTTGGATTCCCTGCAGATCAGAAGATCTGCAGTCTGTCTGCCAGCAAACACGTTTCTTATTTTGTGCTGACAAACTGTTTCTCTGATAATAAGCCTCTTAATAGCATGAATTTCTAAATCAAAACTACAGTAAATATATCAACTGTACAATACTTTCCATGTCTAAATAAACAGAGTTTTTTCACTTTCACTTTTATCTTCAGGATGTCAAGCAAGAGATTAGAAGGCAATTTTCAAACTGAAGTGGGGGAGGGGAACTGTGATGTTATTCTGTGGAAGTTATTTGATTGCTCTTCATAGTCTTTTCATTACAATTGGCATTTAGAAACTCAACCACACATGCTGCTCCACACCTTTCTACATGATACAGTTTCTTCCTGTTCTCCTTATCTGTAACTGTGATGATGCACAGCTTTCTCCTATTTCTTTCTTGTGGGTTTGTGCAGTTTCTTGATGTTTGTGACAGGCCACGATAGGGGAAGCTTTTATCACTGTGGGGTTTGGAGGCCTCAGTAAATTGAAAATTGCAAATGAAATCCACTGGGCTTGAATTCATCAGCTATTATGTCAGATGACCTTTGGCAGCTGCTGATAAAAATGAGAGAATGTTAGCTCTGATCCAATTTTCAGCACTAACCATTCCTTTTCAAATCCATTCACAGTCAGGCAGCAGACACATGGGAAGTGAAAATGATAGGGTTTCAAGAGAGCTGCATTGTGTTGCAGATTAAGATTTTCTCCCCCTATTTCTAGAGGTCGGCCCCCAGGCCCCTGTCTGGTATCTACCTATTGTCCAATCAGTTTCAATATCTGCTTCAGAGGACATGTTAGCCATCCTTACAGATAAGTGCTTACAGGAGAAAATGTTGGACTTAATAGTTTTGCTTAGGAGGCATCAAGGGTCACAGTGTACCAATATTGACTGGCACATGTTAGTTTAATCTGACATTCTTCGGAATGCGACACTAGGTTCTTTTGGAGTTGTTGATCTCTCTGAGATTTTTGTTCCCAGGTCTAGGTTTTATAAATTTTATTTTCCTCTAACTCTTTGTATTCATGAGCCACTGATATTCCTAAAGAAGTCTGCCATAGCTGGGCCCAGGTGGCCCTTACCTCATATCCCTATCTTATGGGTTGCATAAATTATTAAACCAGAGCTGCACGTTGGCACGATGCTTGATAGGGAAAACTGGTATGATGTAGCTGTTTGTCTGCACTTTGAAACTATGCATACACTTAAGTAAGCTTTCCAACCAAAATTAATGTAATTAATATATTTTTAACTGGAATAGACACGAATTTTGCCTTCAAAGACCTTGAAGTATGTGCAGCCTCTCCCTCTGCCTTTGACTTCCTCATGAATGAGTGGACTCGGCACCTCTCAAAGTTATGCATGAGCTCCAGGGCTGAACCTTAGTTCAGAATGACCTGTTAAACCAGCAAAATGTTAACGTGTGCATCCCATTCCCTATCAGCTTTATTTCTACCTAATTTAATAAGGAAAAGAATGAAACTCTGGACTCTGTTACCTTGTAATAATGTATGTCATTACAATTTCAAAGTTTTAGAATAGTACCTTCTACTGCTTAGTTCTTCAGTCTTTACAGAGGCTTAGCTCCCATTGAATTCTGTTTTTAGAAGGCAATAATGATATGTAGATTGGACTTGTTTGGACAAGAATTCAAAAATCAGATTCCTTGACTGATCACACTGTCATTCTTCAAAACATTACTATTAGGTCTTCATTGGAAAATATACTCCTAACATTCTTACCAAAATGCTTTAAAAGCACAATGCCATTTTAGGATTACATACATTTTATATTTAACATTTTTACTGATTCTTTTAGCTATACTGTGAATAAATATTCGGTGGCTTGGCTTAATAAATAAACAGATTAAGCTTACTTTATATGACAGTGAATAACATTGCTAAAAAAATTAATATTAATACTGCTAAAATCCAATTGTACTAATTTTTCTAAGGATATTAAAGAATAGGAAAATATGCTCATTTACATATAACTTAGTGATCTGAACATCGAAGAATGAGGAACAAACCCACTTCGTAAAAGATTAATCTGGAACACACACATGCATTGTTTGTGTCTTCTTCATGAACTAAGGTTAAAACCAAAGTTAATATAATTTATTTCTCTATATAACATAGATAATAATTTTAATTAGCTATGAGTCCAGCTGTACCCTTTTATCATGGGCAAAACTTATAGTTGACTTCAAAAGTAATTGTGCACTATTTTGCATAAGCACTTTGTCATATTTTACAAATTATCATCTTATGAAAATTGTGTATCACTAATATCATTAGATCTGTGCATATCTGGATCTTCAGGAATTCTGACTGCAGATCCAAACTTTTTCTCTTTTCTCTTTCTTTGCAGCTAGAAGAACAAATTAAAAAATATCATTATCAGTTTTCTTATTCACATGAATTTCTGATCTCTGCAATGGTATCACTAAACCCTTTGTGGTTTTCCCATCACTGTAAAGGAATTTGAATGAAGTGTCAACAAAGCTGAAGCATCTGTCTTTTAAATATGTGCTTATTTAAAATTGTGATGTTGATTCAAGCTATGTTGGAGTGAGATTTTTAAAAACTAAAATTTCCATGGAGGCAGCAATTTATCAAGCTTGCAAGCAAAACTGGCTGCAGCTTGCTGTGAAAGAAATGCAAGGACCAGGCTGGTTGGTGGGCTGGAGGGAGGTTTGATGTATTTGGTGTTTGTGGCTTTCCCCAGGAGCTCTAGAGTTGTGTCTATTCACACTGTCCCAGGAGTTTGACTTGTCTTCTAGGAGTCCTAGAGTATAAAAAGCAGCTGCTCCTGTTCATTAATTTCTCTGGTTTTAGGCATTATTCTAAACTTCCTGTGACCACCTTTTTTTCATGTGGAATAACTGGAATTTATTTCAGTGGAGGAAAACACTCCACATAGGTGGGATTTGGCTAACTACTTCTATATCCTTTAGCTGAACCTTGTTACATTTTAGTTTGGGTCTTTAATTATTCAATTAATGCTGCAATTGAAAACAGTTACCTGATTCGCAGTGAGAAAAAAGAATTTCAGGTCACGCTCACAAAGCATGAATTGGCTAAACTTGGTTTAAATACAACTGTGTCTACTATTCAAAACAAAAAATAAATTGTGAAAGGTATTAAACAATGTTCTATCAAATTTTAGTATGATTTTTTTGAAGTTTTTCCAGAAAACAGAGAATGCAATAATGAAAGCAGTTCTTTTTTCATAAGAGTTTTTTTGAATCTTACTTTTTGATCTGTATTTTCTGTTAAATATTCCAGGATATCTTAAAGTATTTGATATTTTATTAATTTTCATGACATTTGAGTTGCTATATTCTAATACTTGGAAGATAATGCTATTTTCTACCAAACTCTTACAACTTTTAATCTCTCTTTTAGGCAAGTTATACTTGCACAGTATTAAAGGAACTCTCCTTTAAATCCTTTAAGCCTTCCAGTAGTATATTTAGAAGGTGGTGTTAATGATTATGACACCCTTAAGAGAGTTTCTATGAAAGTGAAAACAGCAAACATCTGGTGAAAAGCAGTCCAAAACATGTCTGCAATCCATTATGTTTCTGAAATACCAAGAACACTTGGAGGTCTTGCAGTGCCCCAAGTGACAGAACCAATGGATTTCTCTGTGAATAAGCAACGGTTTCTGTGCAGAAGTGCAGTTATCTAAGGGCTGTCTAACACTTCTCTATCTGTTGCCTCCCTGCCCAGAGAAGTGCCAGGGCTGGCCCAGGGATCATCTCTGTTATGTCCAGTGTCTTTGTATCTTCTCTCAGATTCCTTGTGTACCTGTGCAACTAGTGGACCCAGTTTGACTCTTAACGTTTGCAAAGTTTTTTAAGTCTCAATTTTAAAAAGTTGTATCCATCAAGGCATGCTTTTGAAAATGTTGAACTTCCTGTGGTTTACATATATTAGAGATTTTTTAACAAATACTGAATAATTAGTTGAGTCTAATTATAGTCTAAACAACAGTAGTTTGCTGAATTCTTTGGCATGTGTCCCTTTTATAATGTGATCATAAATGAGGTTAAAACCTGGTGTTGCACACCTATTAGGGAATCTATTTAAATTCTGAATTCATATCCCTCATTTATTACACAACAAAGATTTGAGGAATCCTTGGTCAAAATTAAGACCGTGTGATACTTAAGAAATGTGTGATGGGAAATAATAGAATATTTGTCCTGCTCAGTTTATAGTTTAATTAAACATAAAAAACAATAACAAACAAACAAAAAACAAACCAAACAACAACAACAACAAAAAAAACCAAACCAGAAAAAAGCAAACACACAAACCAAGGAGTGGCAAAGAGTGTTGATGCAGAGAAGAAACAGGCATGCAAATGTATAGGGACATATGTAATCTTTTTTTACATTTCTGTCTCTATAAATGTTTTCATTCTAAGAAAGTGCTGTCCTCAGGAGAATAGTTGAAGAACATTCTTTAAAATAGAAAAAACGTATTTTTGCCTGATCCAACTTACTGATTTGTTAAAGAATGTTTTTGATTTGAAGTTTGATTTTGTCTTGTGTTTTTGTGTCATCTCCTAACACATAAACACCAAATGTATGGCAGATAAGTACTATTTTATTTTGTTTTTCTCAGCTTCCGTTGATTCATGTATTGATTTTCATAAAAATATTGTTTCCTAAGAATGGCAGCTTAATCAATATTTGTTATGGTTAAGATAGTTTTTCAAAGTGTTAGTCATTCTCTCAGATTACTTTTTCCTGCAGTGTCCAACATGACTCACTTCTGGAAAACCCATCTTACAAACAGTGCTTTTCTCATTCTGGTTTTGAAAAAATAAAGTTGAGGGAAGAATTATAAAAAATAAAGTATCATTTGGGGAGGTTTTATCATGCAGGTAGATGTTTGTCTACTTAAAAGTTTGGGTTGTTCAGCCTTGAGAAAAAAAGGCCCTGGGGAGCCCTTAGGGCACCTTCCAGTAACTGAAAGGACCTACAAGAAAGCTGGGGAAGGTCCTTTTTATAAGGGCGTGGGGGAATGGCTTTACACTGGTCCAGTGTAGATCTAGGTTAGACATTAGGAGGAAAATCTTCACTGTGAGGGTGATGAGACACTGGGACAGCTTGTCCAGGGAAGGTGCAGATGCCCTGTCCTTGGAAGTGTTCAAGGCCAGGTGGGATAGGACTTCGAGCAAGCTGATCTGGTGAGAAGTGTACCTGCCTGTGGCAGGGGGTTGGATACTTAGGCTGTTCACTGTTTAGGAAAAGAAATCTAGATGTGTGGCTGAAAATCCAGAATAGCTTCACTGAAGTCAGTGGCATTATTCCAGTGTCCGTTGGTGTAACTAAGATTAGATTTTGTTCACTTACTGTTCCCTGTATTTTTCACAATGTGAGATATGCAGTTGCCATTTGATTAATCATGCCTACATTCACCAGGAACATTACCAGTGCCATGTCAAGTAAGCATCCTGTCTGCTGCACTGGTTCTTGCTCCAGTGTGCTTAACTGCTGACTCCATCAATGAGCATTTCATGTATTTGTTCATGTCTTTTTTGAATGATGCATCAAAGATCACACTTGTACTGAAGCTTGGAGAGCAATTAATGTTGCTGCTGTTAAAGAAAATGTATTTGCATCTCTTTAATGAAGACATCTGGGGGGGAAATGCTGATCCTTCTGTTTAAAAATCTTTCTTTGAATGTTCAAATTGGAAAGGTTATAGACAACGCTGCTGTATGTGCAGACAGAAAATATATAGAAAAAGACTAAAACATCCCAAAAACTGATTTAATCTTGGGAGTGATCAGTCATTTAAAATTAGGCCATATATGTTACTTTGTCTCTCTACTTGAATGAGTCAGGAGTCCTTGAGTTGGACATCAGTGTATACAGAGCCAGCTTTACTTATAGAAAAATTACAAAGGGAAAAATGCAGTTAGTTTAATAATTATTTATTCCTTTGTAGAAAGAATATTACTCATTAGATGGAAATTAGTAGGTTAAGAAGTCTAAAACACTCAAAAGTTCTGCAGAGAAAGTCAGCAGCTATCTGACAAATGTGATAGTTTGTCAAAGTTTCTGCCCCAGTGATATTCTACCCATTCATATTTTCTGATATGCAAAAGGTATGAACTTCATCATAGACATGTACTGGAAAAGCTGCTGTTGGCAATGAAGTGAACCAGTGGTTTCCCACCAGCCCAAGATTTTGGTCTGTGAGGAATATCAGTAAGGTCTTGAGAACAGGCAAGCATGTCTCAAAGCTGCTGTTTCTTTTTTCCCATTCCTCCCTGCAGTTCCACAGGCACATGTAACAGTGCAGCTCTACATGATTTTGTAAACTAAAAGACACAGTTTTCAGCAAGCTATCTTGCTGAAATTATCAAAATTGTTGGATGATCTATAATTATAATTTTCTATCTTCATCAGGTGAATTGCGTTTTTTTTCCTCTTAGAGGATGCAGATGCTTTGCAAATGACTTCTGAAAAGGAATTGTACAAAGGAATCAAGTTAGTATCTTACAAGTCTTATGTGTATGTGATGTTGATGTGCTGGTAAATGTACATGGTTAACAGTGTAGGAAGAAGCACAAAAAGCCAAGATGTCCCAGAATACAGTTCAACAACCAGTAATTTTTATTTCTTTTTCAAAGTGGTAAAGACAGTGACCTGAACACGTGAGATCTAGACTTGTTTCTTCTGTTGGAGTTTATGCTACGTGTCCTTGCTCTGTTTTACTAGAAATAGCTATAGAAAGGAAGTAAGATTTCTAACAGATTTCTAAGATTTGTGACACCAATCTTCTCTGACAAATGGGTTTCCTTACATTTGTGAATGAATGGAAGGAGAGCAGTTTTCAAATGCTGTAGATTTGGTTCAAGATCATCTGCAGTTGACAATTTTTTGTTAACTCTTTGTTGCCTTTGTGTGATCTGCATGATGCTGACTTGTAATAACAAATTAATTTTAGTTAAATTTGGTGAGATAATTTATCAATGGCTGCTTTTCTGGTGAAATTTACTTGGGGTTCTTTTAATCTTATGCTGCTTTAAGGAATGGATGAGCAATACTTGCTAAATCATATTTGCAACATGTTAAATGAAGAACAAAATCAAGGTTTCAATTTACAGATAAATGAGTAATTCCTCATCTCCTGGTCTCAGGCCTGATTAATTTGTTGTACTATTGATTTGTGGTAGTTTTCATTTTTCTTTCTTTTTTTAAAATCATTTTTCAAATTCCAAATTATTCCAAAGCACAGCAAATTTAAACCAGTTGATCCCTTCACTTGGATTTTATATCCAACCTTCATTTTAAAGAAAAACCTCAGGTTTATGCATATATACCTGGGAATTGATTCAATTTAATTAAGATTACCTGAAAACGTGGTATTAAATGGTGCAAAATCCCCTTAAAAATGTTTTTAACAAGTTCAGCATCAATTTTGATAATTATATTTGCTCTCTGTTTAGTTCAGTACAGTGATAATGCAATTTTCAAATAGCGATTGCTTGTAAGAAACATTGATTTTAAGGTATATTTTACTGTTGGATTTTTATACTCACTGGGATTGTTTCTGTGTGATTATTCTGTACCAGTGGAGAGCCCTACAAGGTCTCATTCTGCTCCAGTCAAACGCTGTAAAAGCACATGGTGAGTGAGCCTGGCAGCTGGGAGCGCTGATGCCACAGAGTGTCTCTCTATCAGTGGCATCTGGATGTGAGATTGGCCTCTTTCCTTGGCTGTTGGCTAGCTGCACTGCTGCCTGTTCAGATGTATCTCTACTAAAGCATAAGAAATTTACATATGTTTTGCATAAAGCTTTCAAGCTATTATTTCTATGTTTCAGGTTGCAAACTGCTACATTGAGGAGTAATCAGAAAACAGAAGTATTATATCTACCAAATTATTCACAAAATATATTTTAATCTCTGTGCATTTTTAATAAGTTGATCACTTGTGACTTTTATATTTCTGGTGCAGAAATATAAAACAAATGAAAATTAGGAATTGAATGGGACATTAGTACAAAAAAATAAATTGTAGACTGGAGGTTATTGCAGCTTTCTTTTCATTATTAAAGAGCAAATACTAGATGTACTTAGATACTTATACTTTCTGCTATAGAGCATATACTCATGTGGTTTTCTCCCAAAGTTCCTCCACTGTCTTAATTTCAACTCTAAAATAATGACTAGGAAGTTCATGAAAAGTTGTTTCATACTGAGAGGTTACCAGGTGGCCTAAATGCCATCTATTTATTAAGTCCCTTTCCACAGTTGTCTACATCTAATACAAGAGCTCTTGCAACAACTTATGCTTAAAAGCAGGTTTCAAATCAGTCAGTATTGAGAAATTAAATCTTTCTTTTCTGCTGCTGTTAGAAAACACTGAAATGGAAAAAACATGCTGTTGGTTGATACACTGTGAGTCTGGCAGGAGAAGCCATGGGCCAGTTCCATGTGTTCAGGCTTCTTCATTTAAGGCTCAAATGACTGGAATTTTTTGTGCTGTAGGCAAGGATATATATTGTCATTTCTCTGTGGGAACTGATATAAGCAGCAATTTATTTGCCTTTTTTTCCTTCCCATGTCTTCTGATGTGCTATGTGATATAGGTAGATCTCTGCAGGTACAATATATTTAATTACATTTATTTCATTACTTTGGATAGATCCAGAAGTTGTTCTAAGGACAATATTGAACTTTATTTTTCTAACAGACCAATCTTAATGCTTGACATTTCTGAGTTCTCATGGGCAGAGTGATGTATTAGGTATAGCAAGTATTATATTTTTCACATGCACATGTAAAATTCTGAAGTTGTGAGTTCTGATTTGTTTCATTTTTATTTGGCCTCCTAAAGGGCTTGTTATAAGAAGACAGTGACTTGACTTCATGTTTATGGTTTGAGAATGAAACTGGATGGATTGCAACATCTGCTTTTGTTGTTTTTTCTGAGTCTATGTCCATGTCTTCTCACCTGCTATACACAGGCTTTCTAATACATGACTTTTTGCATAAGAATATATGTACCTTACCTAAATCAGCATGTCTGTAACCATGCATGAGGATGAAAAACATGCTCTATGCTATCCAAAGAGTATCCTGGTATAGCTCTGAGTTTTTCTGGGAATTGATAAGATCCTACTGTGCTGAGCATAGAGCAGTCCCATAAATGGATGACTTTCACACCCCATTATTCTATATTATAGGACTTTAGTAAGTCTAAATCATTGAGATCAAAGTTGTCCTTCAGAATAAATCCATGCATCTTTGGCAGTGGAATGAAAGAAATAGAGATCGCCTGTAGCAGTCACTGTGTCTCGTAACCACGGACATAAGAAATAAAACTAAGTTGACTCTTAAAATTACAGGCTTTGAAAATGTGCCTATACAAATATATAGATACATATATTTGTACAATATTTCTTGGTTTATCTACGTAAGCTTATATATGAATATATTTAAGTTCCTTGAAAGAATATTTAGGAGTATTGCTATTAGCTGGACATGGAACAAAGTATTTGTGACTACTCTAGATTTGTCTGCACATTTGAACTCCGCTAGGTCATCTTGTCAAAACACAATTTGTGCTCTGAAATAAATGAACAGAAGAGAAACAAACATGCTAGATTAAAACACTCTTCCAGTGTTGTCAGATAATTACCAAAAAGAAAGTGCCTACACTGGAAATATCAATAACTAATGTGTGAAATTTGTTAAAACACGCAAACTCGCTCTCCACAGACTGTCACTAATATTTATTCGTCCAGTGACTGTTAATCACACCAAGTTTACAGTCCCATACAGCACCTGTCACAGGTGTTGATCATTAATCAGCTATTACAGCAGTTTATTCTGCTGCTGACAACTTGCAATTTTCTACTGATTCAGCTAGTTTGTCAGGTGGGAATTATGGCATAGCACATGTGACAAAACACATCACACATTTCTCTCTCTCTCTCTCCTCTCTCTCTTCCCCCCTTTTTTTTCTTCTTCTTTTTTTTTTTTTTTAATTTTCAGGCTTCTCTCTCTTCCTCTCTCTCCCCCTTTTTAGACAAACAATATCTGGGAACTCAGAAGTAATAAGGCGGAATGTATAATTAATTACCCAGCTTGCTCTAATTAGGGATGAATAAGTTGTGTCCCTCTCATCATCACAAATGTGGTGATGGGTAATACCAGTTTATGCTGTATTAACTGCAAATATGCAATCCTTCTGAGAGCACTTTTGTTGATGAATTTGATGAATGTGACAATAATTAGCAGAGACAGATGAGAGCTAAATTACTACTGACAATGTAATGCTATCCCGCTCGAGGGTCTGAGAACGTGGCAGGCTAACATGGCAGGGACCGGGGCCTCATTTCTAATTAATAGTCGTCTTTTTTTCTTCTTTTTTTTTTTTTCCCCTCTTTTCTTTTTTTTCTTCTTTTTTTTTTCTTTTTTTTTTTTTTTTTTTTTTTTGCCAGTGGGGGGAAAAAAAAGGAGGAACGGTAATTGTTTTCGTCAAAGGCTGCAGGGAGTTATCAGGGTAATAAAGTTAATTAGCAGAACAAACATCCTTTCACTGCCTTACCAGATTGAGGAAAAGAGGGTAATTCAAACTGCAGAAAGATATGACTAGATGAGATGATAAGGAGAAAAATTTTACACAGGAGGCTACAGAGAAGAATCTTTTTTTTTTCTTCATTTCTTTTGACTTAGTCCACGGAAAGGAATTATGCATTCTCTTCTTTCAGCTCATAAAGTTGCTTATGTATTAAACTTTATTGTTATGATTTCTGCAATGGGTGGGAAATGAAGTTAAGGAAGATCATATTACATTGTTAAATTTTTTCAGAGCCTTCCAAATAGCAATTGTTTTGTTACATTATGTGCAATTTCCTTTTTATTAAATTGACTTTTCCTAATATCCACAGCACTGTATTGATCTCATAATGTTCTTCAAAAAGAAACCTGTTTTTACTTCGTCTCCAGGTCTTCAATGGACCCATTGAGCATGGCCATTGTACTAGGTTCTGAAGTAGCTAGCTCAGAGTTTGAATTAGTTGATGGATTTCTTTGAGCACCATTTCTTTTACTATCCTCTAGTGTAAGTATGAAAAGAAAGTCCTTGTTCCTGCCAGCGTTAATGCATGTGACTAGCTTTATGCATCAGTAGTCCTATTACATTTGCCTCCATTCACTTACTTGTACACATAAGCAGGGCCAAGGTCCGAAAGGAGAGACTCTTTCAAAGGTAGTAACATTGAGGGGTTTAGGTTACTTTGGATGTCAGTTCTTATTCTCATATATTTTCAGTGATGTTACCATTTCTTGCAAGATTTTGGCCGCCCTCCATGATATACCTGGCATCACACTGTACTGTATTAGCACAAGCTATTCATACATATGAGCTCCCAGCAGGTTTTGCAAACCCAGAGGGATCTATCAAAGCAAAAATGGGTTCACATTATAAGGTATTTGAAAAATTACTGCAGAATACCAAATTAGGGTGCATCAGCTGCTCTGAGATGTCTGACCATGTTATCTGCTTTACTGTCCATGGTAACTATGAGGTCACACAAGATAGTCTACTGTCCAGGGAGATATAAGCAATCTACCTTACATGTCCTGTAAAATAAAAGTGAAAGGGTAAGTAGTGACCGAAAGACCAGCTGCTGTCCTGTAAGTCTACACCCTAGGTTACCCAATGATCCAATGTACTTCTGTCTGTAGGTCTGGTTATAGCTACTGCATTGTCCTCTTAAACCATTGTGACACAACTTCTGACAGAGATGATTAGTCTCCTGCCATATGTGATGGACTGCAGTGTGGGAGGTTTACGTAAAGACTTTCTTGGTTGCAGTAAGCTGCAGGGCTCCTTCTTCCAAAGAGAAAGAAATTCAACTGTCTTAGATTGCACAACTTTGAAACAAGAGCCCAAACCTGAAGGTGATCCAGGTCTTGGTAAAATGTAGTTAGAGTTTTCCTGTGTGACTGTACCCAAATTCCTTGACTTGACCTTCTGAACTCTATGTAACACTACTGAACTTATCCATTAAGCAGGATTTTTAGCCTTTGTCTCTCTGGATATTTCTCTCCTTTAGTAGGTAAACATAGGCTCTGGTTTTACTTTCATCTGCTGAACGTAAATACACAAAGATTGTGAGGCTCTCAGCAGTGGACAAATGTCATATGACTACTTACAGTAGACAAGGGCATAATCCTAAGTTTTCCATGAATTTTCCTCATAACTGAAGCTTCAACTTCTGTAATCAGTTACTGTCTCTTCCATGCCACTCTCCGTCTCTCAGGCTGACCTGAGCCAACCCTTTTCAACCATTTCAGTAAGTTTTTACTTCCCCTTCTTCCTCTCTGTGCTCATCTCTCTCCTATTTTAACTTCCCTGTTCCTTTTTTCTTTATTCTGGAGCTACCAGGTGGCAACTTTTGTTATG
The DNA here is from genome assembly GCF_020740795.1 of Apus apus. NCBI lineage: Eukaryota > Metazoa > Chordata > Aves > Apodiformes > Apodidae > Apus > Apus apus. The sequence goes on along the minus strand of NC_067289.1, from coordinate 18,651,074 downwards.
TCAACAGTGCTGGCAAATGCAATTATTGTTGTTGGAACAGCAAATCAGTTTCATTTGCAATCATGTTGGTAACTCTTTTTTAATGTATTTGTTAACAGAACTTGTAAAGGAGAGATCAAATATAGAGCAGAGATTTGGTGATGATTTTTCATGGTTCGTTAAGCATGTGTTGGCTACTGCGAAGGGCTGCATATTCCAATAGGTGCAGAACTGGAATACAGGGACTCCAGCAGAGTGAGTGAGGCAGTTAGTATGGAGCTACTCAGGATCAGATGTTTTTCCACAGTTCTGTTCATGAACAGTCTGTGCAGGCAAAACTCCCTATCAGGAGGTAAAAGCAGCAAACTGTACAAAATAGAACCAAACCAGTAAGAAAGAATTGTGCATTATCTCCTTTAGTAACTCTTCCCTATAAACATACTTAATTTATTAACATAAAGGACTGTAGAGTTGTGTTCCATATGTTTGTTTTCTGCCTTCAAACTCTAAATTATTGGTGGAGAAAAATATAGGACTCTGGTGGCTGTGGTATTTTACAATCCCATCATTTAAGGCTGACATTAACATTATTTAAATAATTTACAATATCATATTTGCAGAAAACTTTCTGTTTCTGTCAGAGAGCTCTTTTACTGCAGGATCAGTGCTAAAGACAAAATACTGTAGTGAGGAGTGTTCACTTCACTTTCAGTTTCTTACTCAGGGGATTTCCTAGACACATCAGCACTTAACCTGAAGTCCTTCCTGTCTGTGCAAACCCACTTTTAAGATGATCCAGTTGTTCTGTCTGTCTTTTAAACCCTTCACGTTCATTGCCCTACACCACTCTGAAGCTTTCTGTCCCTGTTACTGAGTCCTGCATGACTCTGTCTTGCTTTTTTAACCTGCTGTTGCCCAGTCACATCCAGTTGCTTCCCCATCCATCCTCCTCTTTGCCCAGTTATCAGCTTCTCATATGAGTGCAGCTTCTTCTCTCCCAGTCTTTATGTGCAAAATATGTTTTCCTGATACTAAGCAAAAAGCCCCTTCCTCCTCTGCACTTGTGTTTCTTCCTTCAAAGACTAGAGAAAACAGCAGAAATATTGTTTCAATATAACATGGTTTTCAAAATAGTCAGCCAGTCTCAACCACTCTAAGAACATCGCGTGTCTCGCTTCTCAATACTCACATGTCTTTCCATTATAATGGCCTGGAGGAAGGGAACATGTTTTCTTTTTGAAAACTGCCCAGAGAGTGCTGCTGTGTGTGCTGGCAGGTCAGCAGTAACTGAGAGAATATTTTAGCTCAGTAGGGCTAATGTTTTCTTGTGGAATCTTTCACTTGAGGGTGGGAAACTTCCCTGTTATTTCCTTCTTGTTTTTCCTCTCTGCCTACCACACTTGCACTAACTCTGATAAAAGAAAACCATCCTGTCTAAATTAGCATGATCTTATGAGATTCACTGGTTAGTACTTACATGCCTTGTATTTGCACCTTTTCCACCTGGCTCATGAAAGGAGTATCTCATCATGCTTATTGATCCAGGCGTGCTTTGTAGCCGTGGATGACCTGAGTCTTTAAAACCAAATGTATGTTTAAAATGTGAGGAAATTGGAAGTCCTTCTAAATGTAGCAATTAATGGTTTCACCAAAGAGTCTTTAATTGGGAAAAAGGCTGTAGAAATTGGCTGAACAAACTCTAATTATGACTCTTACCTTAATTAGTACTTTTGGAAGTGTATTTGCCACTGCTGAAATCCCATTCTGTTGGTTTTTGACTATTCCAGAGAATAGTGTTTGTCCACAGTGTATTGGAAGCTTGCTGTTAATCATAACTCAGATGAACATAAAAACATAGTTAAACACAAAGGTCTCAAATTTGAAAAAGACTTTTAATGATAAAGTTATTTAAACTTTCTTCTGTGCAACTGAGGTTCTATAGTGCTGTCTATTGAAATTACAGCACTAAGATCATTAAAAACTGCATGCAAACAAATATTTGTACACAAGGTGGTGATGTTAGCAACCAGCTTCTTTTTCTTAACCCACAATAAATAACAATATGTTGTTTTGGCTGAGAAGTATCTTCAGCTTAATTTGGGTCCTTGTATAAGGACAGATCTGAAATACCAGCAACAAAACTGAGAATTGGCCTCAATGTATCAATGAAAAATAACTGGAAGCTTAAAAAATCTTCGTATCTTTCAGGGCTTCTCATTTTCTTGTGACATAATTGCACCATGAGAATCATATAAAACTTCAAAGATAATGATGGTAAAAGCAACATGCATCAGGAAAGGTAGGCAATGCAACCATTTATTAGAGATATCTTTAATATTTTAAATATTTCTCATTCTATAACTAACTGGTTTTAAAATAGCAGCAGTTAAGACTGGGAAGAAGGGAACGACTTCTTTTTTTAAACTGACATAGAACAAGGATAGAGCTAAAACCAAGGAAAGGGGTAATAAATAATGACAACAGATGTTTGTAAACCTTTTGCTCCTGTGTTCACTGTTTCCATGTGTTTTCTTGTCTTGATGTGCTGTCAGCCTCCTCTCACCTGGGACTAGTGATATCTTATCAAAGCCTAAGCAGTTCCTCTTCACAACAGGCAGATAATAGTGCCTTTCAATTTATCATACTAGAAGTCTAGAAGAACCATGGGAACGATTGGTCAGGTGACAGTTTGATGGACAGTTTGACAGCCCTTAAAGCATCATGGGAAATGGTTGTCACCTGATTTTTCAGAACAACTGGGGAGATAACCTTCAGCATGACAGGAAAAACAAAAATCTGAATATTTGTGTAGGGTTTGCTTACAGCCCTAATGCTCACTTAAGTGATAATGGGGATGAATTTAGATTGCTTGAAATGGAGTTATCTGAGCTGGGATCTGTTTAGCCTGTAAATGTTTTTTGACATCTTTAGCTGCTTTTCAACATTCTACTGAATGTGTAATTCTTCAGACAGAGGTAATGTAAGGAGTGCAGACAGATTATTTGGTTCGTATTTTGTCAAACTCTCCACACAACATGTAGATTGTCTGTTGAATGAAATCAGAGAAACCAAACTCCTAATTTTTTTCTTTTTGCTTTGTACATTATTTTTCTAACTACCCAGAAAAAGCAGTCCTTGCTCACTGCAAAGTGAATCTCTGTTCCTGACACTATTTTAGTGTAAACCTGACAGATGTTTGCACCTGAAGTCACCCTCACAATGGCCACTGCTGTGGACTCCTGCTGGGATTAACAAACAGGTCAAATATTGACCTGACAAAGATAGCCTACTCTAAGTCAAGACTGAGGCTTTTGAAAGGAAATTATGTAAATTATTACATTTCTGCCACCCTGATTTTACTGCTGTGTATAAAAGCAAGATGCAGTATTCCAGGAGATGTAGTACTGTTACTCCTCAAAAGCACTGAAAAGAAAAAGCATGAAAAATAAAATCACAACTCTAGGTTTTCAAGAAGAAACTGGATGGCAACATGGTTAAGTATTTATTTTTATCTCCAAAATGTGGATATATGTTGCATCTGTGATACATTAAATCAGTGTGAAGGTCTCACAATTTGTCCTCCAAGAGGAATAGAGTAGGTTGATGTGATGATGGATACCACTTGAGAAAAGCCTACAGTGCATCTCAACTGGTCAATATGATTAGAAGGAGATGCTTTGAAAACCATTCCTATACTTATTTTAAAATTGCACAGAAGGCTTGAGGAAGTTATAGAAGTTTCTCACTTTTAAAATAGTATTTTATTGCTTATTACAGGATCTTTCTGTTTGATTCTATCCCCATCAATCTAATCAAGATGCCATTACATTTCTTCACTCCTCTTTGTATTATTGATGGCCACACCACCTTCAGCCCTATTTGCAGTATTCCGTTTACCATTGGTTTCAAGGTCCTGGAAAACTGAGTTCTTCTTGCAGCTATTTTCTTTTGAGTTTTCTGTTCCCTGATCTCCATTTCCTCTGTTGCACGAAAAATGATAAATACAACTCCTCCTGACTGCAGAGCCTTGTTCTATGCAACTGTCAGCTAGTATCCTGCCATTTTTTTCTCTTTGGATCCCCTCTTTTGAACCACACCTCAACACTTTTTCTAGAGAAGCTTGTAAACCACATATTTCTTCCAGAAGAAGTCATAATAGCCCTACAGTTCACTCTCCTCTGCTGAGGGAGTGACCACATGGGCATATATTTATGATCACTGACTGATACAGAGTAACAAACAAATTGAGTAAATAAGAGGGGTTTTCCAGTGTTAAATACATATACTCTTCTTCTTGTCTTTCCAGAGGCAAACTTTATATATTGTCAAAAGTTTTAACAAGCTGCAGATGCTGTCAAAGTTCTGCCATTAGAAATTTCAAAATTTCATTCAGAACATATTTAGCATTTTTAATGCTATGTAGAATCTATTCTTAGTTAAATTATAAGTAAAAATATCTGTCGTCCAGATAGTGTAACACATTTTCTGCTATAACTATAAATTATAACAAGGATTTTTTGGTTGAAATTCATATATTTAATAATCTGAAGCCAGCTCATTATTAGGATTGCAGTTTAAAAACAGTAGTTTAGGATGTAAACGTGTGCAAGCATCAATAATATGTCTACACACACATCCCATCCTAAGCTGACTACCAGTATAGCAAGGTACAAGATAATTGCATGCTGGTTGTGCCTGTCGATGTCCACAGTACTCAACAATACCCTGGCTTTGGGCAGGCCATGGCAGATGGTGTGTTTGGATGTGGGTTTTTCCAGATGAAGGTAGAGAAATCTCTCTTTAGGCTGTCACAGCTTGCCATGTAAATGCTATTGTTCCCATCAGCTCTGATTTATATCCAAGGCTATGGTAAAATAAAAAAGGGCCCTTACCCTTCTGTCACAAACTCCTCTTTGTTGAAGTTTCTTTTGTCAAATAGCTCATACTCTGACTCATCTTTTTTAAAGTACTGTGTTTAGTTTCAGAACTCAGGACTGTTTTACTCAAAATATACTTCAATTGCAAAGTTAGTTTTCCTGAGTAAAAATCGCACACTTACTATTTGCTTGAGATTTAGAATTTTAAATTAATATCATTTTTGCATATTGATAATGAAAGAATCATCTAAGTTAGGCTTTTCTACATTTTTGTTTTGTTGGGTTTTTTTTAAATACTAGTAAAATCTCCTACTGTAAATGAGTTTAACAAAACGTCTCTGAGTGTATCCAGAGCTTCTACAGAATACGAGTTGCAACTGAAGGTTTTTCCCTTTGCATTTTTGCAAACAAACAATGCGGTTGTCAGAGAACCTAATCAGTATTTGAGCTGACAAACAACCAAACAAAAAAGGTATTTAGCAGGGCCTCTGATTTCCCTAATGACAGAATATACCCATCAAGGAAACTCAGTAGCAGCTGCTCTATTGTGTTAAAGATTTGAAGATGTCTTCGTTTATAGAAAGTTTGGAAGGTTTTCTTTACTTTCACCAGATAATTTGTAAAGAGGCATTTTTCTTTATTTTTTAGTGTGGGAAGAGAGAAATCAGCCCATTAGCCAACTTAATACTGCTTTCTGTGACTCTATATATAGAGTTCTTCAGTTTCAAAACTATATCTTGTGTGTCAACTGTGATCAGATAATTGCTGATTAAGAAACAAGACTTGTTCACTGGGCTCTCACATAATATCCAGCTGAAAAAACTCCAATGTGCACCTTGCAGGAAAGAGGAGAACCCTCATCTGGTTATCAGTGACGGTTTATTTCCTGTACTTTTAACTCACATCCCCTTTGAATATTAATTATTTTATTGAGTCTGCTTTTATATAATAACCATTGCCATCATCTGATGAGGCTTCCAGATAGTTCTAATGAAATAGATATAATATTTGCATGGTTGGGTAAACATTTAGATCCGTTTCCCCCTTGAGGTGGAAAATTGATCTTATGTTAAAGATAGATATTGATGAGAACACTGATACTGAGCTCAGCTGAAATCAATGTTTTCTGACAATTTATTACAGAATTCTGTCAGTAGCAGCTAAAGAAATTCAGTAATAAAAATTTGAAGACCTGAATCATTTGGGTAAAGAGAAAGAGTAGTAACTTTATAATATCAAAGTAAATTACTTGAACAAGAGAATATAGGTTGAGCACAGACTAGCTGATAAACTGAGAAAGGGGAAACAAGAAGTGGACAAGAAGAATGAATGGCTTCAGTGAAGAACAGCTGTGTTGGAAGTAATAAGAATAAAAATTCCCAGGCAAAATCTGGAAGTTCAACTGGGGTGAAAAAGCATGGCTGTCTGTCATAGCTTTCATCCTGGAGTTTTACACAGTGTTGTAGTTACATTGAGTTAATGACTTCCATGTATTATGGAGACATGAACAGAGACTCCAGGTCCATTTATACCTTTCTTAAATTGGTAGCAGTACCTCCTCTCCAAAATAATCAGTCTTCAGAGAAGTCTAGGAGAATGATGCCTGCAATGGCAGCAGGAGTTTACCCAGAAAATGAAGGACTGAAAGGGGTTTCTATGTTACATCATTGTGTCACAAGTAACAACTTTCAGATTGTGAAATTTATAAAAGGTTGGCAGAATCTGATATTCTTATATTCAACTGGTGATGGTGGCTTGCTGTGTTCTGAACTTGCTCTGGAATCAGAGGGTGGATTCTTATTTATAACACTTGACAATTTGATCATAAGGGCTGATGATTCCTTATAACACTTTACAAGTCAAGTGGAGTTTAAGTAGGATTCGTGCATCTTGGATGTGCATTATTCAGAATATTTGTCATTTTGTGAGTGAACTGATCTTTAGAAAGAAGAAGAGAAACTGCATTTGTTTGCTGGTATAGGAGGTAACCTCACAAGAGGAGCTTTGTGAGTGTACATATTTACCTGTTCTTTTTTGTAGCACTTCACTACTGCTCTTCAGCCTTTGGTGTTTCACTGGTGACCTGTAGGCACTTAGCTCTGGATGAAGCATTGTCTACCACAGACAGCTCAAAGGACCTGAATTCACAGTTCCAGTGAGAGTTGAGCTATGAAACAATAAGGCATAGGCATGTCAAAGCAGATCACTTCCTCCCTCTTTCAGTATTTGTTTCCTACTGTAGCTGCGAATGCTTCTCTCTCTTAATCTGGCATATATTATGAGAAACTAATGTATATATACATATGTATTTTATATAAATAGATGTACAAGATCCCTGCATATATATAAAAACTCCTTAGGATGTATTATAGGAGTCTTCAGGATTGGATTGAGTTCACAGGTTGCTTGAGCGATAGAAAATTGAGAGTGCTCTTAATGAGGTGATCATTTCCCTGAAACAGTGGCTGCATTGTGAAGTCTTGTTCGTTTGCATCTAATCAGGAAGTTGGGGTCAATATTTAAATGAAGCTACAGGTTCACCCGTATCTGCCTTTTCAAATCTGATTAAAATTATTGAAGTAATGCATCCTGGAAGTTTCACAGCTTTTGCCTTATCAACATCCCCATCAGTAAGAACTGTTAGTGACTTCATTTTTTAACTCATTATTTCACCCTGAAGTGGACACAAAATCTATATTAACTTATTGCTAGAATGCTGAATTTAAATTAATTTGTCTTAATTGAGACACCTTTTTTGGATTTGATATTTGAAGATAGGATTAATTCACAGCCATCTGTTATCTTATCTTGCCTTGGTTAATGATAGGCCCAGCAGTTTGGGGAAATGAAATGAACAGGCACAGGGGTCACTGTCATTATCTGGATCATTTCATATAATGCAAATTAATTTGGATACATCGCTGTAGCTAATACTGTATATTGTTCATTTAGTGCAGGCTCTTGCATTGATCAGTTTTAATTTTAGTTCAAAAGGCTCACACTGCTCTTTTCAAGGGAGTGTCTTAGGTACTAGTCATGTGCAAAAAGTAGACAGTAGGTGTGGTAGCTACTTTCTTTTGTCTCTTCTTGATTCTTTAGGCAGTTCTTGTAGATTTGGGGTTTGTTAGAGAAATATGCCTACTGATCTCAGATGTTCTGAAGGGAAGAAAGGCTACCCAGTTAGCAAAATATTGTTATGAGCTTCAACTGTGCAACCTCTCTGCAGCTATTACTCGAATTGATATGCAGGAGGGTGATTTAATTCTTTATATGGTACTGGGGGTGCTAGGAGCACAGCAATATAGGGATGGCAATAAAATGATGTTAAATATACTGATTTCAGAAATTGACAATTACTATGCAAATTTTACCAGTGTACCTACAAACACTGCAGTGGCCCAGTTACAATTTATTGTTTATTTTCAATTTCTTTTCACATTTAAGGGCATTTCTCACTTGCTTGGCATCTAATACTCAGATTTTCTTGCCAAAAACCCAAAAAACTAAACAAAAGACTTGGATTTTTTTGCCTCATTATACCTGTCTTTCACCACCTTGGGTGATGAAGGAATCCCAGAGCCAGTGCAATGCACTGCCAGAGCATGATAAATATCATTGAACAGAGAGGAAAATTAGGCTCTGACACATTTCTGGCACAAGGAGAAACTTTCAGACAACATTGCTGTTGTTATTTTGCTTATGAGGAGAAATTTTTACTATAAACTAAATCACTTATCAGACACTTAATTAAAACTTTAGTGTTTTGCTAGGTAGAAATCTTCTCTACTTAGCAGAGATGGGAGCTGGAAAATGAAGCGACTTAATCAGTGCCCTGTAGTGATTCTTCAGCAGTTCTTGGACTTATGCAGGAATCCTGCTTTGCAGTCTCTGCTTAATATCTTCCTTCTCATACTGACTGTAGCTACAGCAGTTCTGTTGCCATTATCCCTGGCATGCACCTGTTTCTCAAGGATCAGCTTTCACCATTCTAGTTCACATTTTATTACCTTTCACTGCAAATGGCCTGTGCAAGTATTTTAATGTTCTCTTTCCTTGACTAAATAGTTTAAGGCTACACCAAATTTATTAATATTATTATATTATTTTGCTAATGCACTATATTGCACATTTGGTAGTAAGCTGGTTCACATCTGTGGCTGAATGATAGAACCTAAAGCTGAGATGGATTTTCTATTTTCCATCACTCCGTATCGTTTGTAAACTCTTTAGTTCTGTAAGAGATCTGCTTTAAATAAATAAACGTATCCTGACTAATCCTCTTTGAATAAGTGGAAAACATTTAATCCCATGATTCTCTAAATCCAGGGTAGCTGTCAAATTGTGTGTTCATTTTTCTGTATTATCTAAATCGGTTTGTATCAGATCTTTCATTGACAACAACAGTTTGTTATTTGGATTAAACACCTCTCATGCTCTATAACCTTTCATTTAAGAGTCATTTGCATCCCCTTTTTTGGCTGCTACTTCAATCATCTGTATTTTAACAGTTCCTTGGGAATATTTGTGGCTAAATATTCACACTGGGTTTTAAATTGCCTTTTTTTTTTTTTTTTCCAAAATTCCTAACCTTTCTTCAAGATCTGAAATTCAAACTATTTTTGTTTGTGTCACCAAGAGGCTGAATTCATTTATCAGTTTTCAATTTAAGAAAATAAAAATAGATGATTCATGAACTTCATTTCAGGATTTTTCAAAGTGGTTCATTAATTGAACAGCAGCTGAGGGGAAAAACTAATCAGCTCATTTCAACTGCAATAGCTCATTATCATTTTGTCTGATGAAATCTTTGGAGGCTGGTTTCATGGGAAATGGGTCCTTCATACAGTTGCCACCCCACTGGCTGGAAAAAAGGTCAATTGCCCCCCATATAGCAATTAAAACTCATATTAGGTCATGAACTTCCATTTTTTAATTGGTAGGAATAGAAGCCCTCTTGTTGCCTTTTGATGTGAAGGAAATGTTTGGGTTCTTTCCGTTCTTCAAAATAGTTTTTAATGGCTCAGACTGGAGAATATTGATTCCTAAAAACATAGTAAATACGAGACATCTTGTTCAAGTAGCTGAAGCACTTCTTTCTGGCAGTAAATCTCTTAATTTTGGCCTCAGGGATCTAGAGGATTGCATCTCATTTTTAGCTTGCAATATCCAGAGTTGAGCAAGACTTTAGTTTGGGAATCAAGGAATCACAGAATCATAGAATGTTTTGGATTGAAAGGGACCTTATAGTTCATTTAGTTCTAACTGCCCTGCATGAGCAGGGACACCTTCCACTGGTCCAGGTTGCTGAAAGTCCCATCCAAACTGCCCTTGACCACTTCCAGGGAGGGAGCATCCACAACCTCTTTGGGCAACCTGTTCCAGTGTCTCACCACCCAAATCAAGGCCATATGTTACCTCTTGAACTTTGTCATCTTAATACTATCACTGTAGAACTGACTTGGTTTTCAAATATATTTCCCAGTAAAATAATATAGACTCATACATGAAAGCAAAAGATGGAGAGTTAAGATTTCTGGGTACTTTTCCCCAGTGGTGTTTGACCCGGGACTTCTTTTGCCTCATGTTGAGACTGTTAAAATGAAAGTTTCCTATAACCAGAGTTAGATTAAAGTCCATTATTTTTTGAAAAGTATGAGATGTGAAGGGCATTATATAACCATAGTAGCCATAATTTTAGTATTATTTTTGTAAAAATTTTACCAGTGATCAGTGATTTACTGTAGTGAGTAACAAAGCTCATTACTCTTTAACTTTTAGAAAGTAAACCCTAACTCTTCTTTCATGTTAAAACATCCAAACATATATTTTTATACTTCTACTATCAGAATAAAAATCTTATTGTTCATGTGTAGCTTTTGAAAATTTCATAATAATCTAATTATAAATTAAAAAGTCCTTTTCTTTCATTGTCTTGGAGACTCAAGTTTATAAAGCAAGATATAAGCAAGTGCTTCATCATATGGTTTCTCAAGTCTGTCATGTGTCTGTGCAGTTTTTCAAGCTGTGCACACCAACATAACATGATTCAGGTCGGAAAATTAATTAAAATTTCAAAACCCCAACACACTTCTTAGCCAAGTAGTCATTTTTATGAATTCAATTTATTGTAGATCTGCTGTTAAGAAGATATTCTACAGGTTTTGTAATTAAAAATGGCAAGCACTGAAATACTGGGAAATATTGAAAAATTAATGGGTTTTTTGAGCTTTCGCACTGGCACAGATTTTCAAAAAAGAAAGGTAAGGCTCACTATAAAACTGAATTCTAGTTAAGATTGTTTAACTCCAGTTAGGGGGTTAAAATATTTTTCTAAACTTCATTCACAATGAGAACAGATCTCTTAAAAAAAAAAAATTATATCTAGATACAAAACATTTTTTGCAAGTGATTAACTTTATTCAGGAAAATTAATATAAAAGCAATTCTTTTATAACTTTACTTTTGTATTGTGGGGGGAAAGATCTGCTTTAATAATCATACTATGCATATGACTTTTGTTTATAAAAGTCTGAGGTATTGTTAATACAAGGTGAAAAACTTGAAAAAGTTTTTTCTGCTTCTCAGAATTATAATTATAAAACTTCATAACAACACCAATTTTTCACAACAATATTTATTTTTATTTGTTGGATTATATTTTCTAATTTCTCTCTGCCACCATGAGGGCAAAAATTTACTTTTCCAGGACAAGTTGCTAACTTAACCTTACCTAAGAGCTGAAAAGTTGATAGTGTTTGGTGTGCTTCATAAATCTGTGCTAAAACTCTGAGATGCATCAGTAGCGTGATTAAATCAAAATCCCTGGTGAAGGTTATTGGTCTGATTTCCATCTAGTTTCTCAGTACTAGAGAAGAAAATCAAGGCTCTTCAGTCTTCTCTTGGAAGCTTCACACAAGAAGAATGAGCCTGTTTGTCCTGGGTAAATAATAAACTCTAACTCAGCCCCAAACCCAAGAGGTACAAACTGTTTACATTTAAGATACCATTTTCTGTGTAGTAAACATGGGCTGAGGAATAATTATGGAACACTGTGTCTGGAAACTGTTTAAGTCTGTCCCTTTATGTACACACATGGTATGTTTGCCTGATATAGTGTGGGTTTTAGTCTCTTCTGCTGTTAGCCAGACTTACTGGGTTTTGTAGGCATTTTCACAGACATTTTAGTAATTAATGATCTGCTGTGATTTTGTAAATATGTAATCTAATCCTACAAGCGAACTTTGAGCTTTATGTATTCACAATAGGAACCAAACTGCTATTTAAGCATGGGAAGATGAACTAGAACTCAGGGATATTTCACAATAAATCATTAAATTTGTAGTACATGTCTCTCAAAACAAATTATCAGTTGTGCTATGAGTCTAAGCAATTTGTTGCCATTGATACACAGTTCCATTGTTGAGCTGCTTTGCAGCCAAGTACCTTTTCCACCTTCTTCCATAAACTCTGTAATTTGATTCTGTCCTCATGTCAGCAGTTGCAGAGGTACATCTGTTTTATTTAAGTGTGCTCTTCAGAAGACAGCTTTGTGTTTTGAGCATTTTCTAATAATTTTTTTTTTTATATTTATGTTGGGGATATGAAAAACAAGCTTGAAGAGGATAACTAAATTTAAGAGAATAAGTAATAATAAAGAGTAAGTAATCAAGAGTTTTTCAGTGAGTTTCTTGGTGTAAGTCAAGAAGCTTGGTATGAACTTAGTTCTCTCCTTATCATTACCTTAATAATTAATAATTCCTGGCTGGGAGAGCAATATTAAAGTCAGTTTCATACTTTGACAGAAGCCAGTTTTATGGACATGACTACAAAAGTGTGAAAAGATCATATTTCAAAACCGTAAAGAAATAATCATATGCCATGCCCATGGATGTACAAATAAAAGCCAATTGGAATTGATCTCTCTTTTGGAAGTAGGAATATCTCTAACCTAGTTAATTTTTTTAACTGCAGAGTCAGTGAAAACTAGAAGCTGTATTCAAATTCTGTGCTTCTCCCTATACATTGCATTACTCAAATAGCTTTACGTTTTTCAAAATTTCAGAACACATTTAGTACAAGAATTCTGTGTTTTATACTACAGCCTTGGAAGCCCATAGTGGCAAATTGGTAGTGGTCACATGAGAGAATAAAGTGGCTTAAAACGTTCTGCTTATTTACTGAATATGTATGAATTCTGTCAAGACTACATTTCTTTGAAGACTACTTTTGTTACCCATGGTTTAATGCACCTCTTTTCTTTTAAATGCATGTCAATTTCTTAGCATAAAGTATCCGTAATATAAACAGTGTGACCTCGTCTACTTCAAATGCCATCATGAAATCTCTTCACCAAAAGGCATCTCTTTATTTAAAATAACAAGTGTTCATTTAAATGCTACTGAGGTGACGGATGCGAGAAGTGTGGCCAAAATCTGTGTTCTTACGGAATTTCAGAGCATCGTATAAACAGAACTTTTGTATTTTTAAATTTCTTTAACGTTCTAGTTTTGCTTTGCTATGGTTGGGTTTTTCAGTAAGCCAGTTTCAACATGACATTTGTCAGGAGCATCAGAGGAATTGGTGTGCCTGTTGGCTTCATGTTATTGGCTCCCATTAGCCAGGGACTGCCCCTAAATGTGGCTCTGCAGCAGCCTGGCAGACCCCAGCTGTGGCCCCCTCTAGTGCCGCTGCAGTCACACCGTGCATGTGAAACTCAAACAAGACAGATCTGTGGAATAAAGATGACAGTGACAGATGTGGGACCAGTGACTAAGGCAGTGCAGTGTGATGGCTTGATTAGGTGCCCCATTGGAGAAAATTACCTGAAAGGAAATGGCAGTTTTGTCCCCAGGGAAGATGTTTGAAAAAAAGACCTCTGGGTTTTAGTTATATCCATATTTTTCATTTGCTTGTTTGCTTTGATGGGGATTTCTATGAAGGGTAACTTCTTCCCCTTCTTCTAAGCTAATAGCTATGCAGTCCCTGGTTGCCACCTGGCTGTGGGCAGCAGCCAGTGTGAGGACAGCCTGGAACACACCACAGGGGCCTCCCTGGGGTCTTGGTTGAGTTCTCCAAGGAAACAATGTGATACACAGGATGTCATGGCTGCGAAAGGCACAACACCCAACTAACATGCACTCCTGGTCAAGGAGTTAACTAAGGATTTTAAAGATGCCTACCTGCCCAAATGCTCTCCATGTTGAAGTGTTTCTGTCATTTTTATCTACAGCCTTTTGTGGCCAAATCCACACCACAAAAACCATCAGACAGCAAAATGCATACTTTGCACTGAATTGGCACTTCTGTGAAAACGTTCTGTTGATGACAGACCCACAAGGTGTGCTCCATAAATCAGCTCCCAGTAGCTGCACCAAGCATTGGGTCAAATTAACGTGTCTCATTCTTGTCAGCTTGTTTTCCCACATTAAATCAGAAGCCATGCTTTTTTAATTAGGATTTTTTAGATCCAATCCTTAGATTTTGTACAGATGAAATTTTGCCAAGGCAGAGGAGAAATTGAATTTTCTATATATTAAATAAAAAGTCAGTGGGCGTAATTTTGATGATAAATGAATGCCATGCATTCTCTTCAAGAATCTGAAAGTTAAACACATTACAAGTAAAAGCAAAAAAAATATAATTTGTAATTGTTATTCACTCTGGGAGGGGGGAAAGAACAGCAAGATTCAGAGTCAAAGAAAAAATTCAATTTTAAGCAGGTACAATAGTAATGAAAAATGGATATTTTTATGGAGAAAAAGCTCTTGTGCTGCTAGGTTTAGTTGGGAATTAAATTTGGCTGTATACTAATGTGGGTTTTTTTCTTGAGATATATTTCTTTCATTGTGTTATTTTAAGTGACAATAAAAGAATCTAGGCTTCTATATTTTTAAAAAAAATAAATCAGTAATTAATAATCTAAATCAATATTTTGTTTTAAATTCAGAGAATTACAAGTTGATAGTCCCCTTTAATGAATTAGAGTCCTTTGAGGATGGAGCTTGTCATTAACACACATCATCAGCTGATGCATTTTAATAATACATCAAGTTGGAAGAGAGAGGAAGTGTAAGCTACTGAAGCTTGCAAAACCAATCCCCTGAAGCTTTCATGTTTTATTTGAGCATATGTTTTGGAAGTGGTGGTGTTGACACTGGTGGCACTAATCTCCTCTTTATCTTGTTTTGATTAAAAGGATTTTTGAATATTATTTTTGGCAAACTTTTATCTAGCCTCAAAGGGGTTCCCTTGTAGCAACTGCAGAGAAATGGCTATAATAAACACGTTGTATGATACACTTACATCACACATTATAGCCACTGCTGATGTACTCCCAGAATGCAAAATACTCCCAAAAAATCAAAAGAGCTTGTGTTCAATGCCAGGCATGTGAAAATACAGAATTATGTTCTGTCATTTTTTGTTTGTTTTCCAAAACAAGCTGTGTGAATTACTTCAGCTGTGTAAAGGAACTGCATTCGATTATTCAATAATTCAGTTACTAATCTACATGGATAGGAGACAAAAGGTTACAGCAGTTTTATGACAAACTGATATTTTTTATAAAAGCATAGATTGCCTTTTCTTTACATATTTTTAATCACCTGTCAGATGTCTGGGTTAACATTCCATCAAACCTTACTTTTTATACCTTGAGTCATATTAACAGTATTAAATTTACTTCTCTAAATGCTCAATAAAAATATTTGTTATCATTTTCCTTTCTAGAATGTGCAGGTGGATGTCACTGTCCCACAGGCAGTCTGCACTGTGCAGATTCCTGCACTCTTAGGTACCAGACAACTTTTAGGGTAACGATTCATCCATTTGATAAAATACCATAGTCAGCAAAGATACTTGTGTTCTGTTGCCATTTCACTATTTTTCCACTTTAAAACAAAGGCCAAAGGGTGCACACTAGACCTTTTTTTTCTGTGTATTTGTGTATGACAAAGCCTCTGATTTCTTAGGTGCTTGATCAAGCCTCAGGTCTCCATTTCAGCCCTCAGCAACATTAGCATATGACTTGTCTTCTTCATCCCTGTGTAATGTGTTTATAAATAATATTTTCTGGTTTTAGACCTTGCCTCTTCAGTCCCCATGCTGCTTATGTTGGTTCTTAAATATGGATTAAAGTGTCTAATTTTAGGTATTAAATTACATATACGCTTCCAATCCAGAGCAATAGGATTTGCAGTTGCTATTTAAAATCAGATCACTTTCTAATGCACTTTATTTCAGACAAGTCACTTTAATTATCCAGAGCAGAAACACATCTCCACCTAAAGTCTGCCATATGGATTCTTAATACTGGGTATTATTGTTCAAGGAAAAATAGAATCACATAGTGTCAAGTGGTGGAATTATTGGTTGCAATTTATTTTCCTTGCCACTCTCTCAACATTGTGCTTCTGTGATTTTTCAAATAATTTGTATTTCAGCAGAAATACTTACTAATACTATTTCTTTTTCCAAACCTGCAAGTGACTCTGTCCTGTTAGTTTGTTTTTTTCACAGATGGGACCTTCTTTCTGTTATTTAACTTCTCGGCTCACAAGGGTGATGTTGTGCTTTCACTGACTGATGCTTCTCTGCACATGGCACCTCTTCAAAACCCTTCATATTGAGAAATTCAGAGTTTGTGTTAACTTGTTTTTCTTTATTTCATTTTGAAGATTATGCCTTAAGGACTGGCTGCTGGTCACATTCAAGTGTTCTGGGTGGATATGTTGCTGTGCTTCTCTAAGTGGTACACGATGGTGACAATACTTCTTGAGAAATGTTTTCTCCAACTCAGAACTCCCCTGATTTTGTCATTGCTGCTGTTTCATAGAGTACTTCCACAGGCAAAATGTTCAATTGTTCTGGTTCCCTACATTGTTGTCTTACTTGATATGTTGCTGTAGTTATGCTCCTCCTCAGCATGCATGTCCTCAGACTCAAGGCTCACCTGAGCTTGCTTTTGAGTCTCAGATGTTAGGAGGAAAGTGCTCAGGTTTTCTGCTTCCGTACAATTATGTTCTTCCTCCTTTGGTACATCAGGGAAGTCTTTTTCCTCATTAAAATGTGCTTTCTAAGACTCTGAACATGCCCTGTTCTAGTTTGTTGAGGATCTTTTAATAAGTTACTCTCAAAAACAAAACTGCAAAGTGTTTTGAGTCAGGTTCAGTGTTCAAGTTGTTGCTGTTCAGCCCTTGGTACCTCATGGGGTCCTTTGTAGGGTGCAGTGTCAGCACTCACATCCTTCTGTCTTTTCTGGATATTTTTTTGTAATAGCTTTCATTTAAAAACAAAGCATTTGGGGTTGCTGGTGCCAAAGACTGTTGTTTTCTAGAGGGGTAATAGCAGATTTTGAGCTCATATTTCAAAGGAATGTTGAATCAGTGGCACTTGTAAATATTCTTGTCCCCTCCT
Source organism: Apus apus (assembly GCF_020740795.1). Lineage (NCBI taxonomy): Eukaryota > Metazoa > Chordata > Aves > Apodiformes > Apodidae > Apus > Apus apus. Next base: position 18,633,804 of record NC_067289.1, on the reverse strand, counting down.
CTAACCCATATCTCAACACCTTGACTATCAATGCCTTTGAATAATACACTTACATCCTCTTGCTGTCCTAGTAGTCCTGGACACTTCATCACCTGTGCAGCAAAGACTATGTCAGTATTTATGAACCTGTATTGAGTCATGACACCCAATGGGGACTATCATTTTTTAAAGCTATGGCACTACATTCCCTAAAAGCAGCAAACCCAGCAAGGCTGTTAAATTTTCAAACAAGCTGCAGCAGCCCTGAGGACATTCCCTCTCTTCTTTGTTGACAGTTGTCACTGGTAAGGCCTTGCTATACATGTTCTCCTTGTTCATACTCTCAAACACAGCACAGAGAAGGAGCAGAAGAAACACACTTTGTTTGAGGGAGATGATGGCACAGAGAAGAGAGTTTAAGGGTATATTAATTTTCAAGTACTTTAGTATGATTAAAAATTAGATCATATCGAAATAAGAGCTATGACTACTGTCTGAACTTCCTAGGCTTTCTAGGAGATTATATTGAAATATTTCCATTGGCTATATCATATTGATTGAGTTGAAGCCTATAAAACATTCAAAAATCATAGTGATGACTGTTAGTAAAAGGGTTTATTTAGATTGATACAATCTTTTATAATAATGTTTGTAATAAAATCCTCCGCATTAGCAAAGAGCAGTGGCTTGGCTTCTCAAAGCTTCTTTTGGTTTCAGATCCTTTATGGAAAGCACTGTTGTTTAGTTATCTGTTTGACATGGAATAGTCTGCCAGTCCACTTTGAGGAGCAGTCATTGTTCAAGTTATTTATCTACTCCACAAGGATGCAGTTAAAATACTTGCTATTCCTTCAGAATTTCTCTTCACAAACAGTTGCTCTCCTGGAAATGACCAGACCCTTGAATTGGCTAAACAAACTCCAACCTACCAATCTATATTTTGGCCTAATGAAGATTTTCTTTTTTTTTTTTTTCCTGTTTTCGAATTTATCTCCTTATTTAGTTTATATACACAGACAAGGTGTTTTATAGGGCATGTGTATCCTTTATATGAATCATGAAACCCAATGAAGCATCCTAAATGAAAGCAGAGGTGATAGGTGCCTTTCTGCTTCTATTCAAAACTCTTGTTGTATCGTGGAGTACTTACTATGAATGCTTGGCAAGAAAAAGGCAGAGATCTTATATTGTATAAATACTTAAAAGTCTGCACCCGGAGATGAGAGAATGAAGCTAAAGGGGGTTTTATATATGTAGTCCCTGCTGTCTCCTTCACCTCTCCTGGGAAGTAGTTATGACATAATAGGATTTGAAGGTTACTCTTCAAATATCATTTCACCTTCAAGTGAGTAACCCATGTCATGCATCACAGAAAGCTGTCATCTTGACAGCTAGTGATGCAAAAATGCCTTGAAATCAGTCTTTCTGTTAGAAAGAACTGGAAATCAGACTTGCAAAAGCTGAAACTTAATTTTATTCTATTATTTCTTGTTTAAATTTTCAAACCATCATTCAGGTTAAGAAAAAGCTGAACTTAAATACTTGTGTGTAATAGCACATAACAGCTTTGAAAGCCTCCAGTTTCAAGTTCTCTTGTATCAAAATCGGTTGTACCTTCCTTTCTTGCATCACTGAAGTGCTTTCTTGCTGGGAAGAAAGAATGCCATATTATTTCAAAGCTATTAACATTTAATCTCATCTCTTAAATTACTCAGTAAATATTACAGGTAAATATTTGCGGGTTTTGTCCTATGAATTATTGCCAGAGCCTTTTTTCTGCCTCTGAGAAGATAAAAGGTCTAGGAAATATGCCTATTAGAAATATTGAGGGATAAATTTATGCGTGGACAAAATTGTTTCCTAGAAAGAATTATTAATCTGACAAAGTGTAATTTAAGACAGTTGTAGCTGATTTTTGTTACAGTTCTTCCCAGCTGAAATTTGTGTTACGATTGTGGTTGTTTAAAATGCAAACGTAAATCAACTAAGATGACCCTCACTGTATTTTCTTTTTATTCTCTGTTGTCCCTTTTCAAGTCATATTTATATACTTTATTAGCAGTCCTCCTCCTTTCTTCTAGTTAGCAAAGCAGTACACTAGCTCTGTAATCTACTGACCTAGTATCAGCTATTTCTTGCTGAAGATTGGTACATGGGCATCGAATTATTTGAAAAAGTAACAGCATGAATAATATGAATTTTACATCATTAATTTTCTTACTAGTTCTCTGATAGTCCTAAAACAACTGAGGTGCATTGCCTTCTGCATTTTCTTATACCTCTTCGTCCCCTCATGATAAAGAGTTCTTTACTCTCAGGGGTATTTTCAGTAACAGGTAATTGCAGACCATGGTTAGTCTTCTTTTAGCTGAGCTTTAGTCTTGTGTTGGAGGGTAGGTTTTTCAGATCAAATCTCTTTTTTTTTGCCCATGTCTTTTGGATACCAGTACATGGAAGAGATTTCCAGAAGTAATCCTGCTGATGGATTCAGAGGGTGAAAAAAAATAACTGAAAACAATATTTGAAAAGGCTTTGCTCTGCTAGATAACCTGCTGTTTAGACCTGGCATGAGTGATGTCTGATCCAGAGGAGAGTTAAGTAACCTCCATTATGGACACACCTCTTTAGGAAAGATCCAGCCAAGGTAGCATAATATAAATTACAAAAAAACTCCTTTCCTGATTAAATTTGTGAAGACGACTTAAAGAGTGGATGGTCCCCATGTTTGCTTATAGCCACAGTACAGGAAAGCTTATATTTAAAAACTAGTGATTCTGGTGATCTGAAGTGCCAAAAGCTCATAAAGGTTATCAGCCTGCAGAAAGTAATGCAAGTTTTAAAAGACTAAGTATGAACTGGAGAGGATCTGGTAGCAGTTGTATTATGTTCTGCAAGTAAACAGGCTTTTATAGCATTACAAAATCTTTTGGCCACACGAAAACAGAGTTAGATTTCTCCTTTAGTACTTAGTTAAATAATGAGTCCATCTTTGTTTTTATTTTAAAGTGCTCTCCAAAAGCAACGAAACCAAATAAATCATGGTCTATCTTTCTCAGCACTATATTTTTATCCTCTGGAAATTGCCCACAGTTGTACAGCAATCCAAAGTTTTCACTGTCTTTCCATGCAGGAGCTAAACTTTCTGATAAAAGTGAGAGGGATTTCGTTTTCGACAGAATTGCATCTCTTTTCCATCCCATTGTCACTAAAACCAGCTATGGGAATGGAGCCAAATTCTATTTTAATACACTTCAACTATTGCAAAAATACAAGGACAAATTTATTTTATTTTGCAGTGACAAATGCTTTTCCCTCCTAATTCTGTGGGAGTATTTTTCACCCTACAAGGAATAAATTGCACATTCTGGAAATAAGTTAGTCATTCTGAAGTTCAGAATTCATGAAGCTGTTCCAGCAGAGAATGGATATGGAATTGCAGCAAAATCTCAAGGTCACTGGGAATATTCTTTGGGGTATTCTTATGTGGCTTATCTGTGCTCACATGCCTAATTTTTTTTTCAGTGCAAAGAATAGCCACTTGCAGAGAATGGAAGCCTTAGCCCGGCCCTGTGCCATCCCTTATTCAAGTTCTTTTATACTCCTCTTTTTAAAGAAGCTGTCAAGTTCTTTTCTGAAGCTGACAAGAAAGGCCAAATCTGCAGTACAGGAAGAGAGGCAAAAAAGAAACTTTTTGTGTTGATGTTTTACTAAGTGAGCTAAGGAGAATTTTAGAATCATGTAATTTACTCTGGAGGCATTTACTGTACATAGCTATAGTGATGGTAATTTCTTTCATTGTGGAAGTGAAAAGATAACCATCAATCAGTTGTCAATTGGTCAATTGCAGAAGTGATGAAAAGAAACTGGTAGGAACAATCACTTCTGTGGCTACCTAGACTATTTGGGGTTTTAAGGAAAATATGGGAACTGGAGTATGTAGAAGTGGAGTGAAGTCAGAATATAAAAAATAATCTGTGCAGGGGTAAATGGATCCCCTATAAATACTGTATTTATTTTTGTGTTTGTGGAGTATAAGTGCTGCAAGAATAGGCAGAGGAGAGTTTGCACTGAAGAACCTGTGAACCGGGCATGTTGAGAACTGGAGATGTGATGTGGTGCAAGTGTACAGACTGCTTAGGTGGAGGTTTGAAAATGGGAGCATTTTTTTTTAAAGCAGCATATTATTTCTAATATCGTTACATGCCCGGCAGTAATTGCCACTATAACTTTATGTGTAAAGGAAAATATTATTTGTGTTGTTACAGAATAAGAGAGAGATTATGTTTAAGTTGCAAAGTGTTCTAAGGAATAGTGTGAAGCCAGATAGAGTACTGTTTTTAAATACATAATGTGGAAATTGTTTTTTAAATTAGCCTCATGGCACAGAATGGCATGAACACTGTGCTTTTAACAGTTATTTAAGTAGTATGAAAGGCACGTATTAATTATATATGCATATGGGGGGGCAAGCTTAGGACAGAAGTAGGAAAAAGGTTAAATTCATTTATTTATGAAAATTGTTCAACATTATCGATATGGGGTGGTTTATGCTGCGGTGTTTTGTTTTGGGTTTTCTTCTCCCCTTCTGTGGTAGGTAATAAAAAGGATTACAGGCCCTCCAGAAGGATGAGATATCATCAGTTTGTAATCCAGCCCATGGTTTCCTAGATACCGTATTGTCTATTCTGTTCTGCTATGTGAAAAATGTTGAATATCAACAATGGGTTTCAGTGCTGTATTGTTGAGTTTTGTATGAACTAATCTAGCTTCACTAAAAAAAAAAAAGAAAAAAAAAAAAAAAAAGAAAAAAAAACCTACAGCTTTGGACAAAAGTCTATAGCCAGTGCATTCGTAACTCCCCATGCACAAGAGCTGACTGTGGCTCTGGGAAGACATTTTACTCATTTGATTTCTTTTTTTCTTGTAGTCGTCTTGTTTAGTTCTCAGGTGTTTACCACGTATTAGAATTTCACCTGTATGGGTCCTGTGTTTGAGAGAGTCCCAGGACTTGTCAGCTGTATAGGCCTCATAAAAGACAGCTCTGTTCAGGGTCTGAAAGGTAAGCTTTTGCCTAAGTCCTCTGCTGTCTGTGCTTTCAGTTGTTAACTTTATTGGCCTAGTTCTGAAACTTTGCTGGTTATCACTCATTCGGAGCTTTTGTAGAGGGTGAGTGAGGGGAGCAGGTTTCAGCTTAACAGGGAAAATAACCATTCTTGGAGCTAGAGGTGGTGGGGTTAGGGGATGGATTTGAATGAAATGTGCCTTTCTTCTTATAGAAACTGTATTGTAACTAACTAGTGAAAGTAAGGGGTGTGTTATCTGCACAGTGAGGTATTTCAAGAGCAGGTATTCTGCAAGTAAGTGTGTTTCAAAGACAGGGTAAGAGTAAAAGGGAAAGTATTTGACCTGTGGACATGATATTTCCAGGACACGGGTAGCAGAGGGAATCGTATGTTTCTGAACTGCACTGCCAGAATCACTGGGTTGTTTTCTTTACTTGCTTGTTTGCCTGCTTTCCTTTTCTCATTCTTTTTTACTTTAGTGTTAGAACAGTCTTAATGTTTTGTAGGAATGCTATTGGGGGTGCTGTTTGCTTGAAATAAAGCGGGTAAAGAACAATTGAGGGTAAACATGATGCGTGATCAGAAATATCCTGTCATTAGTCCAATTTCTGAAAGACTTGTGGGGATTTTTTCTCTTTAAGTTTTTCCTAAATTTATTAAAGCAATTCAACAATAAGCAAAAGACCTCACAACAGCAAGAATGTACATATGTATAAGCTGCGTTGAGCTAGATTAGATGCACAGTCAATATTCAGTTGTGAATTTAAAAGTGTATTGTTATATGCTTAACTTGAATATGTATTTTTTTATGTTAAAATACTTCTAGCTTTATAATTGCAAATTATTTTCTGTATACATTTTGAATACCATTTTTTATAGATCTATATTTCTATTTGGAACTTTCCAGTACAGAAGATTGGGAATTATTTTAATTCCACAGAAAAGTAACTTCATAGGCAAATACTTTTGTGCTTACTGTGAATGAGGGAGGTTGTTTTTATGGAGTGACAGAATTTCACAATTGTTTCACACTTGCTTTTTTTTAATTTTAATGTTAGTAATCTACTGATATTGCAAATGTAGACAAACTTCCAAAAATCCTCCAGACATTTTCTTGTCTCTGTGAAGGATTTTTGCAGAAGACAAGCCAGTTTTCAAAATCTTCTCTTTACCCTGCTACAGGGTGAGTGTTTTTCCCATCCCCCTTTTAACCTAGGAATTAGAAGAAAGTACAGATGATGCTTGCTTAACCCTGCATTTAGTGCCAAGCAGTGATGTGCTCCCTATGAAACCATTTCTGACCCTCTGCTTGCAGTGGTGAGCCTGAATTTTTCCCCTTCCTTGCCCATCATTGTCAGTCAATTATGGGATGGAACTGAACCAGAAAATCTGGTACAGTCTGGCAATTAGTACAAAGGGTTTCCAGTCTAGTGTGAAGACAGAGATGCAAGAGCCCCAGCAGCTAGAGAAATAGTTTTGATTGGCCATAGACATTGCCTTTTAGTGCTGCTTGGTTACTTCTTAAAGATACTGGCTCTTCTACCCTACAGGTCTTCTCCTTAAAGTACTGCATTACGGGCCTACTTTTTATAAGTCTTTTGGGAAGTGGGGGGGTCTCTTTTTTTAGCTCTAGCTTCTCCCATTTGCAGACTGTCATTTTAACCCATCAAACAGACACATTTTGACTTGTACAACAAAGAACCGAGTTATCAACATTCACAGAAACTGACATTTTTAATTCAGGCTTCATTATGTCTTTGGTTTATGACAGTGAGCTACAAAGACATTTAAAGTATTTTTTTTTCTTTTTTTCATTTTAAATTCAGCATTGGGATGTTTATCTTTCTTTTAATGCTCGTATTTCCATTGCTACCTTTATTCTTTAGTAATATATAATTAGCATTATCAAAACCATCAGCTATTATTCACTATGACTTTTGACCTTTGTTTTTATCTACCTAACATTTTCCAAAATAAATTGCAATACAAATTCTCTGTATTTACATCAATACAGTAAAATGTAATTAGTTAAGCTCACTAATACATTCATCATAAAAATAACCTCTTTTGATATTTCAAATTTTTAATTAATTATTGCCTGTATTTGTTAAATAACTAGTATTGTAAGGTAAGAACTAATAATGAAACAAAAATTGTGATTCAAAAATAACACACAGAACTCAGGGCTTTTCTTATGTAACCAGCATTTTCAAGAGTTATCACTAAATCTGTAGTTAATATTTCCTGCTATCCAAAAAGAGAACAAAAATCTGGTATAAGTTTGATTGAAGTTCAGAAGAAGAGCTAGTTATGCCAAATAAAAAAATCAGACTGTAATTCCCAGGAAAGCTGGTAACTTTGCTGAATATATGAAGACAGTGCTCAGTCAAATCTTGTTCAAAGCTAAAATGCAGTATAATTAGCACTGCAAGCAGTTGCCAAATAATAGGAACATTGAGCATTCAACCATAACCATGGTGTTTTGTTTCTGAGAGTTTTTGTTTTTGTAGAAGTCAGCAGTTTCTGGTTTATGTTTAGATAACTGTGTCTTTGGAATGTTGTCTTCTGTAGCTGTAAAAAAGTAAGTACGTGATCTAATCTTCTTACCTATCCGTGAAATGTTACAAATACACATTCAGAGTTTGTTGTCATTTTTTCATCAGTCTGTCTGTCTCTGCACAGTGGTGCTATGGGAATCCCTGAAGGTGGCTTTAGGCACATGATAGCAGAATATTCTATTCAGCAGTTAAATACTCTTTGACTGTATTAATGGCAAGAAGTAGAGTAGCAGGGGCTGTAAATGTGATGACAAGATTAGCACATTGCCCACTTCAATCAGATACCTCTTGTTTTTGTATTTATCGCTCATCTTTCCCAGTTGACTGATGGCTGTCACTCAATATCTTTCTTTGGCTAGAAAGAGGAAGAGCTTTCTTTAAAGATGTCAGCAGTGCTGTTGAATTCCATAATAGGTCATTTGCACTGGAAGTCTACATAGAGTAACAAATGAGTAGCTTTTCTTGTAGATCTTTTGATAGCGTACGTGGGAAATGATGCGATAGTGTTGCTTATTACACCAGGAAGATGATAGCACAGTGTAGGTCAAAATCTAATCTGGTTTCCCAGAAAGATGTTGTCCAAAGACAGACTGTTGGTGCTTCAGACAGGAATTTTGTAGAATAATTATCCATATGTTAATAGCTGCCAATTTTCTGTTTGTTTATCAGAGACGCAAACAGAATTTTAACTTGCATTCAAATGCAGAGGAAAAGAAAATTATAACAAATCGTGTCTGGGCCTAAAGAATTTGTTTTAAAAGGCACAAAAGCAATTGAAATTTTTCACTACTTGCAGTATAACAGACAACCAGTAGTGGCACTGAACAATACATGCTCAAAATGCACTTGAAGTGTATTTTTGCCATTGTTTTTAGTTCTGTTTGTCTTCAGTGACCAAGAAAATTTGACATTGAATAGGGACTACCTCATCTTGATTTGTAGCTCTTTGGTCATGATCTTATGGCCTTCAGGTTAAGTACATAAGCAGACACAGTTGAGCTATGAGCTTTCAGAGTGAATCACTGGGTCAGATTGTTTAATTGTGAAGTTATTTTCAAGGAGATAATGACCTGTTCCTAGCTTTCATCAGTCTTCTGCCATAGAGTAATTTTAGTCCTATACAAGTCTTTTGCTCTTTCCCTCCAAATGAGTTTCCCAAACACTCCTGTGCCTCTTGAATATTTTTTACCTGTAACTAAAGTTTCAGAGTGTTGTTTTTCATATGAGAAAACTGAGGCATAGAAGGGCTGACAACATTACATCTTGGTGTGGGTTACTGCTTTGGCAGTATGTTCGGGATATATTTGAGATCTCCCCTCTCAATGCATTGCAACAGCTTTTGTCAGTGGTGCCTGGTTCATAACTGCTTCCTAGATTTCACAGTCTTTTTAAGTTGCCCTTCAGCTCTTAATAGCTTAATAACTGTAGTCCTCTGATTTCAGTGGGATGATGATCAGACCCTAATGATTCTATGGTAATGCTTAACCCCCGCAACAGTCCGGGTCTTGAGACCCATTGGTTCGTGGTCTGTCATTCTACTGAAGAAATTTGGCTCAGTTGTTGGTTTCATAGCTGTTCTAGAAAATCAGGCAGCATGTTGGTAGAGCTCAGCTGGGAGGTAGCTCTCTGCCATAAATTAAGTCATGGAAATAACATATAAGTAGTAAATATCATATATACATAACTTCTGTAACAGGAAACATCTGTTCTTGGGTTCTTCTTTTCTGTTATTCCGAGCCTGGAGGGGGGGGGGGAAGCCAACCAAAAACCCCAACCAAACCCACCATCATCACAAAGGTAAAGAGTGTGTAGCTGTGGTGTGATTTGGCACATATCACCTTTTGTGAGCACCCAGGAGCAGATCTCAACCTTGTCATGCTGAGTACCTTCAGTGAGCTTGTGTCCTCAGAGAATAAGGCACTTGGAGAGCTGCTCCGTGGTTTGTCAGCTGCACTCCTTGTGCATTTTGCTTTTTTCCTTACTCGATGGTTAAATGTATCTGGCAACTGACTCAGGGTCTGATGACTTGGGAAATTATTTGGGCTAAATGTATCAGTAGAAAATCACAGATTTTTGAATATGGGAGAGAAGAAGAGATCAAGCCTGTTGTCTGAGCCATGATCTATTAGTTTTCCTGCTTCTGGAAATGTTTCCTTTGCATGACAGGTCCTACTCATGCCTGTTCCTCAGAGTGGAAAAGCAGCTGAAAACCTTACCCTGTAAGAGCTTTTTAGACACATACCAGGGTTTTGGGCTCCCAGTTCCCATTGACTTTCAACTCAGTTATTACTTAGATGAAATTCAATAGGAATAAGCTATGCAATTGCTTTGTATCATTGAAAATGTCCTGTCCTGAGTCTTACAGTAGGCTATGGAATGAGTGAGCACTGGCTGTTAGTGGGATGTGACAAGCATTAAGAAATAAGAGATTGGATCACTGTATTTCGTGGGACTTTATACAAATCTAAGCAATTGGCATTTCATAGAAATGACTGGTTTCATATAAAGGAGAAAGGAAAAATTACTAGTAAAGACATGGTGATAGCAGTCTCTCAAAGAACAGATACCAAAGGCACAGCAGAAACTATACCATTGCAGGGGATGACAGGCTGTATACTGAGAGACTTCTTTTGTTAACAAAGACTCAAAAAGGAATTTTACAGGAATCGGATTATTAATGACAAGCCTAAAGGACTATTGAGAGCCTACAGAGATAGAATTCAAGTAATCGAGACAGAGAAATGAGATGTGACCAGTAAGATGCATGAAACTGCTCTGTAGGAGCATTTAAAGCAATAGGGAAACCAAGGCACAGGCTTGCTAGTCAGCAGAAGAAGGGGATATCATTGACAAATGAGGCTGAAAATGAAGAGGTACCTAATACCTGCAATATACAACGCTTTACTTCTTAAAAAAAATCAGCTCTGAAGGGATGGCTATCACAAATCATAAAAATTACAAGAAGACTTGGATGACTTAAAATTTTTTGTACATGTTGTGTGGACCCTTAGGTAGTACATCTGTCACAGGCTGAAACAGTAAATGACACAAGCAGTCAAAGTTCCCTGCAGACCTTTTTTTCTGTCATTGACTGACATTGCTACACAGACACGAGTTTCCAAGCTGGCTTCTCCCTCACTTCCGTTTCACCTCTTCCTAATTTCTAAAGTTTTTCATTTACCCTCTGTGTCTGTCTTAGTTGCATAGCGGATTGTAATTTCTTTCTGTATCTTTCTGTACTTATAATTATCTTTTCAGTTCAGTCCTATGGATTTTCCCTCACCCAAATTGTTTGATTCTTCAGTATGCTCAGTATAATGTTCCTTGTTGTCTTTTAGCTCCTATTCATTAGATATTTTCTTATGGTAGTTTCTGAATTGAGGACATAGCTAAAAAGTGGTGTTGGTTTGTGTTATGTTGGCAATGACTAGAGGAAAGATAAAGTAACCCTTGGCTTCTGCAAGATTCTGTGTATTTGCAAACAGACATGTTTGTGAGGACTAAGGAGGTGTTTCATTCCTGATCCATGTATCTGTTCTGACACAGGTACTTCAGCAAAACAGCACAGTTTATATTTTCATTTTGTCCCTTGTAATTTTTTTTAAATTGATAACAATCCATATATGCTAATAATTTCTCATTATTAAAATGCCTCTTTCAAGCAGTCATTTCTGTAACTTATTGGCTAAAAATGTTCAAGAAGTTATTTTTTAAAATTTAGAAACACTGCTAGAATTTTAAAAACTTCACAGATCCAAACAGTCCAAAACACTTTAAAATTTCCTTTTTCTTTCTTTGGAAGAATATTTGTCAGCTGCTTCTGCCAGGAGAGGTGTGAACTTCTTTGTGTTAGAGCCATAATTAGATTAATTTGGATCACACTTAGCATGTTCTCCTAGGCTAATTTGGGTGATCACCATGCTATAAAACCTTTATTAGGGTATTTTGTTAAAGATGCATCACTTCACTCTTGTTATTCATCTGACAAGATGAGTGGATTCAAATGTACCTTTCTTTCAAAGCTGTGTTTGTCACTGACCTCAAATGTTGAACCAAGAAGAGAACTAGTTTCTGAGCACTGCACCGTGTCTGCAATGCCAAGAGAACTGGAGAGTTCTGACTGGCATCCTTCTAAGAGAGGTGATTTGAAGACCTTATGCTCTTGTGCGTTACAACCACCAGAATGAAAAATGCTTGGGTGTTGTTAAAAGTTGACAAAGACTCAAAACTGACTATTGTCTCTCCAGCAAGGAATTGTCAAGATGAAATGAAGGAGGCAGCACTGCGGAGAAAGAAATCTTGGGATCTCAGATTGAAAGAGGAGGTTATGCCTACAGATAAAGAAACTTCCTTCTTTGATTCATGAGGAAAGCAGAAAAAGAGCAACTAGTGAGGTGGCAGTGATGATACCAGGTTTTTCAGGACAGTAGAGATGAGGACGCTTAGCAGGACTGGCTGGAGAATTTTATAAAGCACAATGAGTAGTCCTTAAATATGGCATGGAGTTTAGATAAGCGTTATAGTGATGCATCTGAGAAGAATAAAAACTTTGTATATAAAATGATGGGCTTTCATCTGTCTTATCACTAAGGAATGAGGTCTTGGCATTCTAAAGGGCAGGCCCATGAAAGAATCTGCTTCAGTAGTTATTGGTGTTCAATGAATGTTAGGAATAAATAGAAAGATAGAACATAAGTACCGAATACTTATGCCAGCGTATAAACCTTTGGTGCATCCACATCTTGCATATTGCCTGCCCATACCTTTTCAAAAGGTTCACAAAAGGGCAACAAGGATGATCACAGAAACAGAGAGATTTCCATTAAAAAGAAACTAAGCAAAGTAGACTAGTCTAGTCTAGAGCAACATGCAGAGAGTCCCTACATCTGGTTTGTGCACTGTCATTGTCAGGACAAGGAATTAAGGCAGATCACAGATATGACAGCTGGAAAAGAAAAAATAACTTTAGACATCACATAATTAAGCAACCATGGGGTACTGTCAGAGTTTAAATTGTATATGGGCTCAAGGGAAGCTTTAACAAGTTCCCAGAAGAAAAATCCATAGAGGTTAAAACTACTCATGAACTTTATCTGGCTCAGATAGTCTTTGAGACTCAGATTGGTGGAGGGTGGAAGAGTAGTTTGAGGAAGTGGAACTACATGCCTGTTCAGCTCTTCTCTAGGCACTCCTGGCTACTCTTTGAGTCAGTGCTTGACTAGATGGACATTTGGTCTCACCCAGTACAGCCATTTTATGTTCTTACTATACCGTTCATTCATGTTGTGAGTTTACACTCCTTCAGATTCAAATTAAGAACAGATCATAAACTATAGAAGTAGCCTGGGCAAATAGTTTCAATGCTGGAATTGATGTATTCTTTTTGCATGTATCTTCCTCTTCAGCTGGCTAAGAAAGGGTCTCTCTTCCGTAGTGCACCTAGTTGGCAAGCAGAGGGAAATACTGACAATCAGAGGCATGTTTTTAAAGCTCTTAAATTCAGATTAATATGATTTTTTTAAAGCATGGGGAAACCCATGAAAAATTTATCAGGATCTAATAGCTGAACAACCTCTCCAGGAGACTTTAATTTCTGCTTTTAATCTTTTCATCTCAATCTGCTGGGTCAGCTTTGCATGTCTTCTTGTGTGCACAATGGGGAACAATGTTTAGCTGATGACAGAAGTGCAGGATGGGGATTAAGTACCCCCCAAGCTCTCTGTATTTTAGTAATGGTATTGAAAGTTCCCCAGTCCCTGATTTTTCTTCCCTCCTACTCTTCCAATAAATTAATTCCTAAACCTCAAAATCAAGACATAACTTCACTGGGCAGCGAAAATACACCCTGCAAGTTTTCCTAAATACCCTTTTAGAAAAGAATTACATCTGATTATTGTAATTCATTATCTTAAGCCCATTAGCGTCACAATCCTGCAGCACACTGAGCATGTAGTTTGATGAGAAGCTGCATTTGGCAGCAGCCATAGGTGTCATCACCTCACCACTTACCCCCAGCCCCTCATTTCTGGCCCATGCTCCAGGTTTTGGCCCATTATCCTAGGTACAGGTTCAGAATTAAGTTAGTCTAAATATCTACTGCTGTTAAAAGCACTAATTACACTCTGAGCTTGATCTCTGTCTTCCCATCTCCCTGAGACAGCACGAGTGCCATGGGACTGTGTGGTCAGAGAAAACTATTACGTTTCTTACAAGAGTTAGTGTTAAGACCAAACAGCTCATTAGTATCACTGAGCACTCATGCCAGCACATGACAGCTGGAGGGATTGCCTGGTTTGTGGATGGGAAGATGGCCTTTTGTTAGGTGGTAACTCAGAGTTGGGAATCTTTAAGCCTACCACAAAGTTGCACCTCCTGTGGTGTATTGCTTCTAAGGCTACAAGGTAAGCCAGAGACTTTAGTCCATTTAGATAAAAGTACCTTAATAAACTATCCAAAAGAAGTTTAGTTGAGAAGTAATTTAGACACGGAATACAAAGTAATAATAGCCTGTTTTGGAAACACCTCAGAAGCATGATTACTGCCAGAAAATCTGTAAGATGCTCAAGTCTTAAAAGAAGCATTCAAAATACAGTGGCTGTTTTGCATGTCTGCTTACCGTGGAGGGACTCCCATCTCAGAATCTTAATTTAGGGAATGCATTTTAGGATTTGTTTCAAACTGAGTTATCTATAAATAGTTTGTAGAGTAAATAGACAAAACAAGTTACAACAACTCATCAAGAACAGAGATATTCACTCAGAAATTCCAAAGAAAGTCAGGAGAGAAGGAGGTTATTGTGGTTTAGAGCTTCCCTATTCAACTCATTTTGAGCCAAATCTGACACAAATTTTGACACAAATCTGACTAACCCAGTACCAGATTTTAAAAAGGGATTCAGTCAGATCCAGAAAACTGCAGTCCAATAGATCCAATATCTGTGCTGGGAAAATTAGCAGAAGCTATAAAAAATAATAGAATTAGTGTAATCCGAATAATTATGCCATATTGAGAAGAGTCAACAAAAACTTGAAAAGAGAAGTCCTGGCTTAAAAATATATTGCAATTCTCTGAAGGAATCTACAGTAGGAGAATGCAGGAGACCCAGCTGATAACACATGCTTGGCTGTTCAGAAGATGTTTAAGAAAACACCTTTAAGGAAATAAAATCTAGATCTTGACCAGTTCAAAACCTTGTTTTACAGCATCACAACAGAAACTGATGCACTAGCACAAGTGAGATTATGGACTTCCAGTATGAAAATGGGAATGAGGCAGAAATCCTAAAATTAGTGTCTTGCTGAGCTACAACATCAGAAAGTTAGAGGAACAAACAGGGGACTAATGCTTAAGAAACTGGGCATGCAGAAGTATTCACAAGGAACTTGGTTTGTCTGGTTGAGTCTTGTTAGAACCTTTAGGCAACTGGATCCTTTCTAATCAATGCAGAGAGCAAGTGTATCCATTTGGGACATGAGGAGTAGCTAAATTAGTATTCAATTCTGGGCTGGACTCCAAAGGACCCTCCCTGTCTCCATTAATCTGTGGGGTAGCACAAGGAGGCTGGCTAGCCAAGGAGATGAAACTGGGTGCCTAACAGTGGGTAACACAGATACCATGACAGGTCTGAGTGGCTGTACTGTTCCTATGGACAGGTATATGGAAAGCAGCTGCTGTTGTGTTGTGACTCCTGTAAATGGATTTGTGTGGAGGACAGAAAGCTCCAAATCCTGTCTAGAGGCTCTTCTCATGGCATATTTACATAGTTGTGACCAGAGATTGAAGATTTGGTTGTGGGAGAACAGCACTAAAACCATGTAGAGGTGTTCAAAATCAGCAATGTAATCAAACCACCAGGTACCTGTACCCCATGCCAGACAGTAGATAATTTGTCTCTTCTTTTAAAATATCATCTCTGGAACTCAACATATATTCCATTCTCCAGGGATTGTTCTTAGCAACATTATAAGCTACTGACATACACCAGACATGGAGCATTCAGTTTTCTATCTGAGCACAGTGGCAGAAAACAACCCATTATGAGACCCGTGGAGGCTACCTGGAGTTAAAGGTGAGGCAGCAGTGTCTCAAACTGTGTTTCATTTTGCAGCATTCACAAAGCCAGTGTGAGTTCAGCAACTTCTTTTATCCATAGTTTTAAGCTGTGTATTTTTCAAAGGAGATCCAATTTTTCCACATTTTTCTAACTGAAACAGTAAACCTTTAGTATGTATTGAGGGAACACTCTCCAAATGTCTAAATATACTCATGCAGATGAGCCAATTCATTTTGAAGTAAATTGCATTTATTTTTTTAAAATACTTGTCTGCTTTCTTTTTAAGTTTGTGCTCCTTCTGTTGTTTCAATTAATTTCCTCTCACCATTTTATTTTTGGTATTTTTTCTCTCCTTTTCCCTTTTGCTCCTCACAAACCATAAACCTTCCGATAGAGAAAATGAGGGCAAAGGAAGTTTGAGATCAGGGCAGACTTTTGAACCATGAAGTCTGAGTGTTTAATTTAGTGCAGACAATTTTGTCTGTCTAGTAGCTATGCCCTTTTTATGTACTGCTTATAGTTCTGATAATGTGTCTGAAGTAAGAGTATAAATACTATTTAAAATTACACTAGACAGACAAAAATATGTAAATCTTAACATTTCAAGGCATGCATTAGTTGCAGACACCACTGAGGCCAGTTATTCCTTTCTGCAGCAATACAAACAGAATGGAATCATCTTTCATTATCAGTATCAGTAAAGAAACTTCTCAGCTTATCATTAAGTCTTTGTTTCTTGGTCATTATTTGCAGGCTCCTCAGTGTGTTGTTTCTTTTTAGAATCCTCAGAAATGGTAGTGAAATATGTTGAATTTAAAGAAGTTAATGTGGTTTTAATATAGCTCTAGTGAAGTTATTAATATTGTAAAGCTTCTGTGGTTCATTTCATTTCTCATGCATAAGCTTTACAGGGCAAGCCCTTTTTGTTTTTTGAAATTTTCATTACTGACAACAAATTTTTGCAGTTAGTGCATGTTTGATGTTAGCTTTTGTAATGACGTAGGAAGCAGCCTCGAGACAAAACATTAGCTCCTACCTGATTTCCTGAAATAATAAGTAACTTGAAGAGATTTTGTTAGCAGACTTTTAGATCATTATTTTTTGCTGCACATCTTTACTGTAACTTACTCATTTTTTTTTTGTATCTGAAGGAGAGGGGCAAGCTCTAATGAAGAAAAGTCTCTCTTGGCCATGTATTAACATCTGTGATGGCTCATTTGGGTATCAAAGAATGTTGTTTATAAATCTCTGAATTATAATTAAAACAGGTACTGAAATAATTTGAAGTAGCTGAAAATTACTATGTAAAATTCACGCATGGTGTCTTTTTAATAAACAATAACAACAACAGTCATTCAGGTAAATGAAGCAATCTGCTCTGAGTGCTTGAATTTTCTTTTAAAAAGTTGAGTTAGTCTTAACTTATTGATTTTGAAGACGCTATAATAAGGAATTACTGGAGGAAATATTGCTTTTACTGTTTTCAGATAATGCTTAATGTTGTTGCAAATTATAAAATTTAATTAGCTATATAAATGCCAGAGGAACAAATAATGTGCTATTGTCTTGATATCTTTCCAGAAATTAGTCTTTTAAAACAAATTTGCCATATTAATCATCTAAAAATATTTTTGATCACTGAATTAATAGTTTGCAGCCTGTTTTCAGGTATTCATTGCCATAGGTGATTGCCTCTTAATTACTACATGGGTGCTTTCTATTCACTCTTATTAATTCATGTTTTCTGGCACAGTCCCAAAAGGCAGCCTTGCCCTATATCTTCTAATTACTTCTATAATTGAATTTGCCCACTTTTTCTAACCTATTTTTTAAACTGACTGTGTTTGTTCATGGTTTATTGTGTCTTTTTTGTGTCAGTTCTCTGCAAGCAGAATGTACATTGATTCTTTCCTCGTTTCTCATTAATTTTCAAGAGCTTTGCTGCATGTCTGTTTTTTCAGCCTGTCAGACCTATTGCTAGACCAAAAAAAGATTCTTATTATTAAAGGTTAGGTAAAATAGACTGAAGTTAATTAATTCATTAGTAACTCTGAGCCAATTACTGAAGCCTTCTCTTATTTATATACTTGTTAACAAGACAGAGATGAGAAAGGCCTATTATAGGCACATGTCCTTCAGAAGTTGGGCAAACCCTCTGGAGCATATGCATTTAGTTCCACCAAAGAAAAAGAATTGATTCCAAAATGAAGACTTGAAGATCTAGCTGGCAAATACTTCATGACCTGATGGACCTTCTTGCATCCAAATGTATTTTGGATTCTATATTTTGACCATAAGGAATAAATTTTAATAATCAGCATTACAAAGTGCACACATAATGTTTGGATATAAATATATTAACTTACCAACATCCCTAGAATTATTTCTTGGGATGTTTGGAAATAGTTGAACAAAGAGAAATTACCCATGCATATCTATGCAATTAAGACATGAGTTGCTGATTATGACTTCAAACAATTTTCTTGTGTTGATAAATGCAAGGAGATATGTAGCTGGAAAAAATGGATTTTTGGTAAATACTCTGCATGTTATGAACCTTACATGACAGCTGAAGTCATTCAGAAGCTAGTGTCTTATAAATAAAATAAGGAAAGTATCTAGCGGGTCACTGATCAAGGTCAGATGTTTATATTAATGACATCAAAGCTTATTTTATGCTTTGTATTCAACACCTGAACTTATATTTATTGACGCTAAATCGTTACAAAGCACTGTTTTCTCTCACTGAATTCATGAGAATGCAGCTCAGCTTGCAGTTTTGAATATAAGATTGGTGGTTTTAGAGTTTACTTTATTGGGGAAAAAAATTAACTTTTTTTTTTTTTTTCTGGTAATTTAACAGCTTAACCAGAGATCATTAGAATTAAAAAGGCTTTGTAAGAATTTTTTGTCAAGTGTCTTGCAAACCTCTGCTGATATCTAGATTTAGATGATAATTATGCTATGATTGAGGAATGTTATTTGAGCATTTTAAGAGAAGAGACAAAGCGCAGTTTTAGAAACATCCACTTAGGTCCTTTTAGAATATGCAACCAAATCCAAATAAATTTAAACAGGAAGAAAAAAGTCTTAGAACCACTGAGGACCAGAAAGTTTGAGCTAGTCAATTATGTTTTGAAGGAAAATTGATTCATAGATCCTAGATTTAAAATCAGACAAGAAGAGCAGTTACTGAGTTATCTGGAAGCCCTACCGTTGTGCTCTCTGCTAGAAATAACTTTAGATTAAAATCTTCAGCTACCACTGAAGGAATTATTCTGTTTCACAGTTATTTCAAACTCGAGAGACAATAGGAAAAAGAGGAATAATCTAATACAGCATCTGACACAGTGTGCTCCTCACTCTTCCCAAAATTAGCTAGGAAATAACTGGCTGGTTGGAACTGATGATATGTTGATCAGATTGTTATTATTTCTGGTGTGAAATAAATCAGAAATTAATTATGGAAGTGCTTTGGCTGCTCTGTACTTAAAAGAGCCTTGAGATTTGAACTTAAAACAGATACTCACTTCTACGTTGTGTGCAAAAGATACAATGTTGCCTCGCCAAATTTATGTTGTTTATTTGTGGAATGGAATGTTACTGGGTTTGAGAACTTTTCAAGTACATCTTTTGATTTATTTTTGTTATTGTCAGTTACCCTTAAGACTGTGTGTGAGTTAGAGGCTTCAGATACTTGGAACCTTTCAGTAGAAGCAGTACAAGTGGGTATTTGAAAATGTTATGAGAAGAGTGGTACATCTAGACAGTTTGAAATTGTAATGAAATTAAAGAGGTTCCTGTAACACTTCATTTTTCTACTAATGAACTGTTATCAGAATGAGTCCTATTTTAAGTCACAGTATTGAAATATTTTTTCTGCTGTGAAATGTATGTCATGAGGAGTTGCTCTGCTGCCCATGGTAGCATTTCTTGCAGTTTTGGCAGAACTGAGGTTTTCGGTAGCTTCCTATCGACAAACCCCCTGGTAAAGTCAGTAAGGTTTTAAGCAAATGAAAGATGCATTTCTGTGTTATCAGCTGTGTTGTCAGAACCAGGGTAACTTAGACATGTTGAAATTCAAGCTGTTCATTGAAGTATGCTATGGGCTTTTTAATAGTGTGTATTGACAGTGACAATACCATCAAACCAAAACAACTGAGAGTTTGTGGTGGTTACCCCATGGAGAACAGCTGTGGCAGGACGGTTTAGTTTTTTTTACAAGACAGTGCCACATAACTCTAAAATTATAAGAGCAGCAGTAAAAAAATGAAGGGCTTGCTGTTTGAAAAGTTCTGAGTTTATCCTAGTTTGTAGCTCTTGCATATTTTATAAATGTATTTCCATTCTTTATTTCTGTACAGGTTATGCTGCATTTGACCCTACCCCTGACATGTATGCTGAATTGAATAATTCACTGTTAGCTATTTTCTATCATAGTTATTCTTGCTCTTCTTTTCTCAGAGTACCCTCTAGCAGGTCTTGCAGATATTCCTCTGCCTGCTGTTCTTATCTCACTTCATGCGAATGCATTTCGGTTTCTGCACAAGTCACTGTAGCGCTTTTTACTTCATTCCATATCCTTTCAGTAACTTCATGTAGTCATCCAGGAACTTGTAAAGAGAGTATTGACTTCTAGTAACATGCTTGTTTTTTGTGGCATTTCCTTTAATTCATTATTGGTTCTAATTTGCAGAACATCCTCTGATCACAGCAAGTGAATAGGCTGAGTTGAAGCTGTAAATCATACTCACCATTTACATAGGAGGAAGCAGGGATGCTGAGGTTTTGTGACTTTCCATGTGACAAGGGAGGACTGTGGCAGAGCCAGCAGCACAGCACCTATTGCCTGGTTCACAGGCCTGGGCTTTTAATGTTGGACTGGCTTTTCAGTCCTTTCTACTACACACGGAGGATTAGATGGCCAATACAAAGACATTAAAGCATATGTACATTGTTATACTGAGTAGAATCTTATAATTGTCAGTGGATTTGAAAAAGTTGTAAAAGAGGAAACATTTTAAAATATTTTCTGTTACTTTTCATTAAATTAGAGCCTAAGTGACATTGTTTAGAATCTTGGATATTAGAACTTTTTCCTGTATATCAGAGACTGAAAATGAGTCATCTGATTGAGCGACACAGTGAACATCAGGAATGTTGATCAAGAACACTCCTGTTTCCTGACCATGTGCTCTTGGGTGACTTTCAGTCAAACAGTACTTAATTAGAATAAATAGACAATATCAAATAACACTGTGATGTATTACAGGGAAAAAGGACAAAATTGTGTTCAAAGATTTCCTTCATAAACAGAGACTTCACATGAAGCTCAAGTACAAGGCAGGGAATTCAGCATCCAGTGTTGGCCCTAGGCTGAAGCAGGGCAGTTGGGCACTTAGGGTTGTGTGCTGAAGTTGACCTTTCTTTCTGGATTGTGAAGGAAGAAAAGCAGTAGATCTCCAGTGATAGATGACCAGTGATAGGACAAGGGGTAATGGGTGTAAACTGGAGCATAGGAGGTTCAAGGTGAATATCCAAAAAAATTTTTTTACTGTAAGAGTGACAGAGCACTGGAACAGGCTGCCCAGGGAGGTTGTGGAGTCTCCTTCTCTGGAGACATTCAAAACCCACCTGGATGCGTTCCTATGTGATGTACTCTAGGTGACCCTGCTCTGGCAGGGGGGGTTGGACTAGATGATCTTTCGAGGTCCCTTCCAACCCCTAGGATTCTATGATTCTATGATTCTCCTCTCCTTCAGTGCTAGAAGCACAGCGTTAATGAAACTTATTTCCTAGTTTTGCCCCCCACAGCAGCAATCTCAAGCACTAAGTCTTGTAAAAAAGGGAGCAGTTTCTGCACTAAGATGTATTTGATAAGCTGTTTCTTACCTGTTATTTCATTATCTTGCTGAGTAAGCTGCAAATGTTTTAAGAAATGTATTTTCTCTTTAATTCTGAAGAGGAGGAGACATTAGTGAATGGTTTTCTTTTAATTCCAGACTTAATGCTAGTTCTTAGATTTCAAACAAGGCAAAAAACTTGACCTTTTAAAGCCTAAGACCGTTCCTGGGCTTTTGGGTCAGTTTGTAAGAGCAGATAAGATATTGATTAATAGTAAAGAAAATATATCATTGCAAATAGAAATTAATAGTATTTTTAACACAAAGTTTTAGTGAAAAACATCAGCCCAGTACAGATCATGTGCACTTTGGGGGGACAGGAACAGTCCCTGTGTTTGTAGCATCTGTTTCAGGACATCTAGAAAGTCAGTTGTGTTCCTTATGGGCATCCAAACTGCTAATCTGAAACAAATATGAGTAGTTATTATCTGCATATTGCCATTATATATTTTACATCTACAGTAAGTGCCACCACTCAGATGCCAGACCTGTGCTTACCGTTCTGCCAATTGGTCTCCTCACTGATAAACCTTGACAGTACATTGTTCTCTTGTCAAGGGGCATTATCCCAGCAATTCAGCAAAAATTTTTCTTCATTTGGACAGTGCATCTTTCAGACATTCCCTTCTTCTATTGATTTGTTTTCTCCTGTCCCTTTCTCCTTCTTTTGTTTTCTTATCATAGCTTCAGGTTATTAAGTGCAAAGTATTGATGGGAATGGATGGTTTTGGTCGATGGAGAGCTAATGCATCCTTAATCCCACCATTGTTATAGAGTTATGCTTTACTCTGGTTCCTGATGGAGGAAAAGGTGCAAAGCTCTTGATCCTAGTTTTATTTGTCACAAACCCATCCATCAATCAAGCACAAGCATGTCTGAATGCTGAATGACATGTGGGTCTCAGCTGAAAAAATTCGATAACACTGTATTGTTGGGTTGCTCACTCTTTTTTTTTTTTTTTTCCGATAAGAAATACATTTGACTGAAATAGATAAGCATGCAACTACTAAAGACTTGAAGAGAGAGAGTGACATACATGGTACCAAAGGTTGTCAATCTTTGGTATTAATGATACTTACGAGTAAATAAAATAGAAAAAAAAAAAGGCTTCAGGCATGCAACATACTTACATCCTGTAGGTTTTTTTATTAAGTTGGGGTTTCAAGTTTTTTATCTGGACATATATTATAGCCTGTTTCCTAGGTCCAAATGCTGATAGAATCTATTACTGAATCTGTATGTTCAAAAAATTATATTGGATAATATAGGAGATATTAACAGATTCTTATTTTAATATATATAAAGAAATCTTTCCAATAATTATTTCTGAATGAGCATGAATATATATAGGAAAGTATTATCCTTTTAGGATTTGAAAACATTTTAAATATATAGGTATAATACATATACACAGGTATTTTATGCTGCACAAATATGCATGCATGTCATTTCAAAAATGTCCTTTTAAATTGTAATTGTATTCTTACATATGTTTTTGGTATCTCTTTATACTAGTTATTGTGTGATGTACATTAATAGATTGTTGAAAGCTTATCCCCATATATACAATTTTCTATTTGTACTCACTTAAGATAATTGCACTTAGGAACTGTTAAAATGTTGCAATATTCCATCTGTAAACTGTAAGTTTGGGAAAAGTAAGCAACAGATCAGAACAATTTAGAAAATCCTTTTTATTTTCTTGCCAGAGAAGCAAACATTTTAGAATGGAGACTTGCATTAAATGACCTAAAAAAATCCATCAACAAAGGTAACAAAAAGACAACCCAAATCAGAGGCTCTAAGATAAACATGATGTAGCCCCAAGTACTAGTGCACTCTATGAGTAAGCCATTTTTATTCTGCTCTGTGACTAGGGGCTACAAAACTGCAAAAATCAATGTGGGAGTGCTTTAGGTTTGTTGGGTAAATTACATGTGCTTGGCTGCTCTATTGTATCTGGCCCATATTCTATACCAGATACTTTTAGATGGAACTGTCACATAATACATAGACTCAATATGGATTTTTATAGCTTCAACAGAGCTTGAACTGAACTCTATGGTAAGCAAGGAAAAACTTAAGAAGTGCAGCTTCTCAAAATGAGGAAGAACATGCAAATATAGAAACACTATTGAATGTTTGTGTCTGGGAATCTCCTGGCCAAGTTTTAATTTAGTATGGGCAAAATCAGCACTAAGTAATGAAAAAAACCTGGCACTAAATATTTGCTGTTTATCTTAAAGTTATTATTGTAATGATAATTTGATTATATTTATTCGGGGGGGGATGGGTCTTAAAATCTGTACCAAGAGCAAGCAACCATGGAGATTTTTTTTAAAGACATTCTGGCTATTGTCTGAATACCAGATGATGCCAGATGAAATCCAAAACACCTCTGCTAGTACCAAAAAGCACTTTGGGGCCTCTATGTATGAACAAATTATTTTAGATCCATTTCAGAACATGCAGTAAAGACCATGACTCTCAGGTGCAGGACACTAAAGTCTACATTCAGATATGTGTTTAGGTGGTCTCATTTCAAATTGCATGTACCTTTTTATTAAAAAAAACCAACCAAACAAACAAACAACAACAAAACATTAATTCAAATGGAACATGGAAAATGTTGGTTCCTTTGAAAATCTCCATGTTAGTTATCAAATGTGAGGTAATCGAGTGTAGTTTGCTAGATTTTAGGTCACAATCCCACAGATTCATTTTTTTTTCTCGGGGGAAAACAAAGATATTTGTACCTTTTACAAGGTAAAGTAAGACTGGAAATGTTGGTTTGCCTTCATCATGTTTGTGAACAGTGTATTGCTAATGATATGTGTACAAAGTGGTCACATTTTTGAATGCTGCTCTCCAGAGTAATTTGAGAGCAGATAGTAGTTTCTGTAGCCCGTAAAGAAACAGTTATAATTACTTTAAAAATGGATCCTTCTGGTTTCATATCCAGCCAGCAGTGCCACTGAAACTCTGCCTGCACTTCTGAAGTCACAACCCAGCCTGCACTGACCATGATGGCTCATAACCCAGTTACAGGAAAAATGGGTCCCATAAGGGGGGACTTCTGGTCACTTCTGCCATTAGGGATGCTAAAAATGTATTTAAAGGAAGAAGAGCAAACAGATCTTAAGTTTCAGGGCAATTCTTTCACAGAACCAGCTCTGTTCCTTGTTCCTCACCTCTACCCTGACCTACTGGCATGGGGCTAAAATTGCAAGATGTCTGAGACACTTGAGCAAACCTGGCTACCTAGGGCTCTGAAGGCATGGCAGACAGGCAATGTGGGGTCCCTGGGGAACAGGCACCCTTACAAACATCCAGCTGGAACCACCTGCAATTCCGAATTCTACTTTTAAACTTTATAAATCTCTTCATGGTTTTGTTGAATTTAAAAATTACAGGATGTTCTCAGCTGGTGTTAATTGACATAATTCCAATGATGTTTATGTTAGACCAGCAGTTTCCACTAATGAATATCCAGCATGGTATCTCTGCTAGCATTCAGATGTGGTAATCAGACCAGACAGCCTCTGTGGGTGAAGCAGAGCCTTGTCAAGGGCCCTCCACTTTAAAACTTTGCCTCTTGGTCTGTCAATGTCTGATTTTATTATTCTGAGGGCATTTTGATAACCCCTCTGTGTTTGGGTCTTCATGGTGTGAAGGCCTGACAAAAAATGAGGGTACTTTCTCTTTTATCTTTAGAGGAAGGATTTACTTATTACTGCTGATCATATGGGTCAGATTTTCAAAGGTGTTTCAACTTCACCTCTGTGTTTGTGCTGCATAAACACTTGCAATTGCTTTTGTATCCAGTGACTTCTACAGATGATCATTTACCGTTATTTTGCTATGTGAGTGATGGCTGTGCTTGTGTTCTTCTGTCTTGTTTCTGGAGATAAATATACAAATGAGTATCGTGCTTCTATAGGACACTTTGAAATGCTTAGTATTAAGAGGACTGGACAGTAGCACCATTTTCGTTGTCAAAATATATGACGAGGTTGTGTACATTGAGGAGAAAAAACAAAAGACTGTGAATTCAACTTTTTCTGTTTTTTTTTAATTTTGTACTCTGTCTCATGTGGCAGGAGGCCACAAAGGATCTATGATCATATGTGAAATTCCCAATAAATTAAATGTCTCTCTATATCCTATCTACTATGCTACCTAGTGGTACTGATCCCTCATTTTTATGAAACATAAATTAGTCATATGAAAAGTAACTTTAATTTTCATAAAACTAGTGTGGCTCTGTTCCTTAGACAATAAAAAAAAAGGCCTACAGAAGCAGTGATTACTCTCCTCCTATTGAAAGAAAAATACATGCAAATAAAATGTTATCAACAAAAAGTGCACTTTATGGTCCAGAGTTCAACCTGCTTCTGTAGCCCTAGCCTTTTAACACCATGAACTTCTGACTGCTGTCTGTTTGACTACTGGATGCCAGTGAAGGAAATGCTCTTTTGTACCCTGGTAGCAGCTGTGCTATATTTTCAGTTTACTCTTAGGCGCTACAATAGAGTCTGTGATAGTATGCTTAGATGCAAATCAACTGCTGAAGTGAATGACAGTAACATTGTTGACATCCAGTATACGTTAGAAGTCAGCACAAGTGTCATGTTGATCTATGTCTAGTGGATGTCCAGGACCACTCAAGAGGTTAAGGACATTGTTCATCAGCTGGGAATGCAACTTGAGAAATGTAAAGCAAATGGAATTGGAAAGGAAGGGCAAAATACTGTATGATTTGTCTGCTTAAGTGCCATATGGCATCTCTTTAAAATGTATAATACTAGGGAAAAAAAAGAGATTAGTGCAAAACGTAAGAGCTGCTTCATAGGGCCTTAAGAACCAGCAGTTCAAAATGCTAGAGCATCCAGACAGCTTCACCTGCATCTTAAGGAATAAATGATATCAAGCTACAGAAAATGAGGCATGCAGTACTTCTTGTTAGCTTGACACATGTCCCGGAGTGGAATGATCAGCATAGTGCTGTTGCATGATTGCTACACGTCTGTGTTGTACTGCGCAGCTACAGCTGTTGTACAGCTGAACTGCTCTGCTGAATTAGCAGGAGTGTTGTCCTCCTCTGTAGCCTACAGCTGAGGTTACAACTTGTAGTATCTTTCTAGGGGCTTGCTTCAAAGAGAGGTTACTGAGATCAGTCACTGTTTTCTTAAACTGCTTCAAACTATATTTTGGCTCTCATAGATGTGTGTTATTAATTTGCATCTTCATGCTAGTTTGGTGGGATTTTATTTGCAATGAAGGTAATTGCTGGTCTGAACACTTGCAGCTCCATCACACCCTGTGCCGTGGCTGCTCCCCAGGCAGGCACCAGTTGCTCTGCTCACTGAGTCTCACGTGTCCTTGGGGCACAGGACAGGGTCCTTTGCTCTGGGTCTCTCAAGAGTAGCAGAATTTCTTAATGATTAATCCTGTGTCTGACACCTCTCCTGTGAACTGGGACAGAATGGCTAGAACAGTTTCTAACTCTCAGTTTCTGAGACAGGTCTTCAATTTTCATTTCCTTTTTATATCCTAATTTGAGAATATGTCAGTACAGCAAGGAAACATGTTTGATATTTTGCAAATTTAGACACATTTTCTTTATTCTTAAGACAAAAGGCAAGCTACTGCCAGTCAGCATTTCAGCACCTTAGTGTTCCCAGATCTGGTTTAAGCAAAATAAATCATACGTATATAGACACACACAAATATGTTTTTATATATTGGTTTTCATCTGAGCCAGCTGAACTGATTTAGCTGAACTTCAAGACACATGAACGTAAAACAACAAAAAGTAGGTTCTGATATTAAAGTGTATTTCCAAATGAATAAATTTGAGAAAGGGAATCTAGGAGATGACCCCTGCTAAATTCCACGCCTCAGTTTAATTATGTTTTTAGAACAGGGAGAATGTTATTCACTTGTCTAGATTTTTCAGGCATCCCTGAAGCCTTATATTATGAATTTTTTTTGCATTACTAAAGGGGTTATTTCTTCATTTAGCAAATGCCAAATTCTAAAACTCTGTTTATGAAATACAAATATATATGTATTTTAGAAAGCCACAAATTATTCAAAAAGAAAAATAGCTGTGAAAAAAAATCTAAACAGTTGCTCCTAGCTGTTTGTGGACCTGATTCTGTCTCCTTTATTTTTGCCAATTTGCCAATGATTCCTCTGAAGGAAAAGAGCTCAAAAAGGGATCTTCGAATTGGTCCCTACAGCTGTGAAACTTCAGATTTGAGATAAAAACTCATGGAGTGCTGTACAGCATTAACTGAGAAGAGATGAAATTGTTCCATCAACCTGAAGCGCCCCTGAAAGCTATTCATTTTCCACTCTTTATTCTCATTTAAGTCCCAGTAATGTCAATGACAGCAACTTGCACTCTCAAAGCAAAAATCCACCCAAAGGCAACAATTCAGAATGAAAAGAAGGAGGGGTGGGGGAAAGCCCAGGAACAAAAATTTTCCATCTTGAACTACAAAACCCTTAACTTCACCACATATGTTTGATTCAAACAATATTTTGTTGGCTGTAAATTGTTTGCAATTGAAATGCTGTCTTTTTAGAGGAAATAATCCAGAAAAGCCTTCCACCCAACTCATGTTAATTTGATTGCATAGTCCATATTTGGAGCATATTAGCATATTCACTTGTGTGTACAAATATATAAACTGTCATCTCCCACGCAGTGAGAAGAAAACTGACAGAGGAGGTTCAGATGGGGGAGAAGGGAAAGAGCTGCCAATGAGGCCAAAGGCTTGCCAAAATCCTGTAAGTGAAGGAAGTGAAAGAAAATGAAAGAAAACACAGAGAATAGACAAGGAGAATGAGTGGCTAATTACTGTACATCCCACTCAGCTAAAAATGAAGCATACAGGCAGAAGACATCAGAAAGGCACATATTGCATAGGCACATCCTGACAGCAATGACAAAACAGTGTAATCACAAACAGAAAACTAGGAACCTTTTCCTTTTTGTTGGCAGTGTTGGTTGAATGTATTCTAGCAGAGATGCTGTTACTCTCCTGTCACTGCCAGTCCCTTTTCTTTCCTGTGAGGAAATAAACGGTGCTGGGAAAAGCAGGACTCGGGATCTGGCAGGTTTCTTGTGCCTTCAGGGTCCAATTTGTTTCCCATCAGGGCTAGTGCTTTCCCTCTCTCTTCCACAACCCAGGTGGCAGGTATGTCGTGTGCTCGCACTAGGATCGGTGTAGGTTGAGTCTTGATACGAGTCACCAGTTAGAAATTTGGGATGGCTGAAAGATCCCGAATTTCAGCATGATTTATGGTGTTATGAGCAGGTGGCACCTCTTGGTGCTGAAGTTCATAATGATTTTAAGATGTAGCCATTGGTTTTATTTAACCATTTGGTGCCGCTTTATAAAAGGCACAATACATGGTCAGAGACTTATGATTTCTCCAAGATGTAGATGATAATCACCATACATTCCTGCAATTCACCAGACTGATCTGTTGCTTTGTGTTGCCATGAATATGAAGAGGTTTAGTAGCTGGATATTTTATTATCTTAATCTAATTGATCCAAATACACCCAAATTAAATTTTTCTGGAAGATAAAACTGTAACTCAAAGCTGAGGAATCTGAACAGGGCAGGAAATTCCTGAAGCCCGTTTGCACGTGCTCATCTCCCTTCGCTGGGAGCCTGGCTCCTACTTAGAGATGTGCACAAACTGGAGTAGTCTCTGTGAAATGGGCTTTATTCTCACCTATAGCTGTAGAGTCATATGAATGGATCATATAGACCAAACAATTTATGGGTCAGTTCAAAGCGGCATAGATTTGAGGAAGGAAAGGAATT
This sequence comes from Apus apus, assembly GCF_020740795.1. Lineage (NCBI taxonomy): Eukaryota > Metazoa > Chordata > Aves > Apodiformes > Apodidae > Apus > Apus apus. The sequence goes on along the minus strand of NC_067289.1, from coordinate 18,604,401 downwards.
GCATTGTATTTCCTGACAAATTCAAAAGGAGTTTGTTGCCAACTGAAACAGAAAGGAATTACAGCTGGAAGCAATTAACTAGATAATCAAATGCATCCTGGCTGGTGAGGTTTGTAAAACTTATGCAATTCAAGATTATTTAGTGAAAATATGTTTGTGAGTAATGTTTTCTACCATCTTCAGTTTGGTGTGTTAGTGGTCTACTGTTATTTAAGTATGCCATAATTGCCTTCCAGTTGTGCTTGCAATGCACCCTGTTCAAGCATGACTGTGGAGAAAACTAGTGTAAATGTTCCTTCACCAGTACAGGTTACTGACAGCCTTAGATGTTGTATCATGTAAATGCTGTACCAAATACAGGCTATCCTAAAAAATCAGATTAAAATTCTTAGTCCTCAGACCATGTTCCCAGGATAACTTAAAAAGAAAATCCCTTGAAACTCTAGGAAAATGTTGAGAATCAATCATCTCAAACCTCATGGAAATTGCCATGAGAAGAGCTAGACCATCCAGAGAGTGATCCTCCCAAGGATTAGTCTGTCATTATATCAAAATTTCTGAGAATCTCAGTCAATAGCACTCACCATTTCAAATGAAAGGATAATTTATTTTAACGACATTGATAGTGTAAGTAAATAGAAATGGCTGAAGTTTGGAATATGTTGTAGGTAGCAAAATTTGTTTATAATTATTGGAAAGTCACACTAAGAAGAAATAATATAATTCTAACTAATTATGCTCAGACATATATTGTGTTTGCAGCAAAGTTCAGAAGTGAATAAGGGACATAAATGTACAGCTGTATTTTATGCTTATTAAATCTCTACTTGTGTTTCTAAACCAAGGAAAACAAACTTTTAGCAAAGCAGTGTTTTAACTTACTTGGAAGCTTGATAACAAAAATAGAAGTCTGTTTCAAATTTCACATATTAAGCATGAATAACTTCATTTTCATTCGATAAGCTTATGGACAAGAGAGTTCTCATAAAAATGAGATCTTAGCAACATTTCAGTCTCTCAAAAGAAAAATTTTTAAAAATCAGTGATATTAACAGTATCATTTTTACTGATTTTAATATATAGCTCTGGGAAAAGGTAGCCTAGAAAAAGTAATGCAACTCCAAACCTCATCCTTCGGCTGGACAGAGCGATGGTTGGCTGCCAACTTGACATGGGATTGGGAAAAAAAGACAGGAACTATAAAGCCACCTTTCAGTCCTATAATGCTGTAGGACTCCAGACTTCTTCCCTGGCAAGCAGCGATCACTGGAGTATAATGACTTGGTCAACTCTTCTAGTTTCTTTTAATTTCTGGTACTGGAGGAGAGATAAATAAATTTTCAATCTCCTGCCTGCACTGTCCCACAATCCTTGTGCAGAAAGGGAATCTTCACAGTGCAACCCCTCTGGCTTTCTGTAGTTTATACCAGTAGAGTATCCAGTCCATCACTACTGTGTATGCACAACTTCCATTAAGAGAGCAATAATAGCTCATGAAAGCAACCTAAATAATTGGTAAACAGCATATAGCAAGAAAGCATCTTTATAACTTCATTCCTTTCTCTTGCAAGTTCCTTATATTTTGCCAGTAGAAAAAGCAGGGCATTGTGTCAGGTACAGTCAGGGAAGCTCTGAACCATGGGATGTGTTGCTGAAGTGCTGGGCTGCAGATGATACACCCTGCTGCTCTGTAGACTTAATAGCTTAATGGTAAATGCTATGGAAGTGTGTGTTCTAGGGGAGAAACAGTTTTATCTGACTAGTTCAGAGCAAAACAAAAACAGACAGTTGTCCTTACTTGGTGGTACAAACACGACCAGCAAGGGGAGGGTGTGCTCCATGCATTTTTTTTTCCTCCAGGATGTCTTCTCAGAGAGAAGAGAATTCTTCCTTGGGGAGAATATTTCCATGACATGACTCAATAATCTTTTTAAAAGCAAGATTTATTAGAAAAGTAAGAAATTCAATGAGGCCAGGGTATAGATAAAGTAAAGCCAGTTTATTCTGAATAAAAGTAATCTCACAGTGATTTATTTCAACTAATGCTCTAAATTTGAGTTCACCCCTTAATTTGACTTACGCAGTCCAGATGTCAGAAGGTAGACATGGTTAACTTTGTGTTCAAAAAACTTTTTTAAAAAGTGTCCTACTATTGTTTTCAACTGGTAGATCATCTTGTTTCAGAATCTTTTATGTTCCAGCAGGTGTTGGCAGATAAAAGACTAGCTCACAGGCTGGAACATAGTAGTAAAAGGAAAAATACAAAGTACTTTCTGAGAAAAAAACTTGAGAAAATATTGCTATATCAGTAAGAGCTTTTGCCATTCCAACCACATCCAAGGTTTTGTTGGTTTGGTTTTTTTCAATGTCAAAAGTCTATCTTAAGCTTTATGAAATACTTACTTCTTGACAAAGTATAAATTCTGCAACATCATCTCATCTCAAAACCCAAATGAAGAAATTAATGACCAGTGACAAAGTGAAATCCAAGCTAGACACCCAGAAATGAAAGCCATTCTCCTCCTCTGTTCCCAAAGGTTTGAATAAATGATAAACCAAAGATGGATAATATGATATACCCAAAGGCTCAGCAACCTTTAAGTAATTTGGAACAAGGATCAGAGAATTTGCACATCAGCTTCTGCAATAACCTGTGCCCTGGGCAAAGAGCTTTCAGTGGCGTTCTCAGAGTTAAGGCCATTAAGTCCACTAATGGGAACATTAGGTTCTCTGTCAAGTCCAGTGGAAGGTGTTCTATATAACAGCTAAAATAAACATTGCTGTTCCTCTACTTAAACTTTGATAGAAGAAACAGGAAGGAAGAGGTAGCTGGATGGTATGGTTACCTGCAACTTAACTGTAGACAGACATTGAGGATTCCATTGTGTATGTCTGGCAGACAAACCATTTCTTTCCAATGGTGTGTAAATTAATTTTTTCCCACTTTTGGCTAGCAAGTAAAGCTAATCCTGCAAATAAAATCCTTCTATTGGGAAAAACAAACCAACACAAACCAAAACAAACAAACAAACCACCCCAGGTATGTCAGAACCTTCCCTTTTGGAGGAAAAGCAGAGGCCGGGACAGTTGAGCTGTTTCCAGTAAGGACAGTCTAAAGACCATCTGTGGAGGAACAGTCTCATCATGCCCTTCATGACAGGCTGTGCCCAGGTTTCTCATGTTCTTTCCAGCCAGCGAGCTTCAGAGAACCACCCAAAGACTCCTTTTCCATCCCAGCAGTTTTCCATGCAAATTTCCACTTGTTGACATAGTAGACATACAAACACAATGACATATTGACTCTGACTCCTGCAGGCATGAGAACAGGCACATGAATGTGCAGCTCCTCATGCTAGGAACATGCTGCTGATCTGGGTGAAACGTTACCAACCACTTTGTGTCCCTGTTACTTGTCCCTTCTGTTCCTTCTCCATCCACACTTATTGCAGCTTCACGCTTGTTAGCATGACTGTGTGTGTCCTGTCAATGTGATTCAATTCAAAATAAACCCACCAAAAAATAGACAAACAAAGAAAAATTACTCGTAAACATTTTCAAGATAAACCAAAGAATTTCAACAGAAAACTTGTTCATGGAGAGAGTGTGGTTGTGTTGGAATGGGAACTTGTGATGGAAAGCAGCCAAGAAAAGGTGGTGACAGTACCTCCCAAGCTGAATCAGCAACAGCCAGAGCAGGGAATTATGTCAGTGAATAAAATTATTAGGTAGGAAATTAAAAACCGAAAACCAAACAGAAGTAGTATTTCACATTGCCCATAATTTACATGTGAAATTCATCACCATGGAATGTTGGTAACACTTATGTGATTGGGGGGGGGGGGGGAAAGGAGGTAAATAAAGGGAAGAAAAAAATTATGAAAATCCTATCCTTAGACTCAGAAAGTTCTTGAACTTCAAGTTGCTGGACATTGGGTGAACATGGCAGGGAAATAACACTTTATTCTCACTCTGTCCTGAGAGTCTTCTCTGTATTTGCACTGACATTCACTGCTGGAGGAGGATACAGGGCTAGATGTAGCTGTAGTGCAACCAGTCCTATGATTTCAGGTTTCACACAATCAGGTCTCATAGGTGCGTGGTGTGAATCTGCAGTCACACACACTAAAATGTATAAAGATCATAGCTTTTAGAAGTCTATGGAAGATACTTGAAAAGTCTGGTTACAGTCCAGAAGCTGCTAACCTGGCTTGTAGGTATTGGAAATAAATTGTTACCTTCTGCAATAGAGCACTTCCATTTCTCTGTTATTTTATAGTGGAAAGGAGAAGTAATTTGGCTCAAATGAGGGTTTGTGTGATTTGACCATATCAAATGGTCATATAAGTGGCTAACTTTTTCCAGTGTACAATGTGTGTGCATGTATCATTCTGTTTGTGATTGGGCTTCTTAGGGATATGGAATGTTTAGAATCAAACTAATATTCTTTCTTACTTTCCTTTGAGAAAAGTGAGGTGAGTCAGTTAATCTGCAACAAGTGATCTGACTAAAAGAAGGAAATGTATAATGTTTATGTTCATAGCAGGACTTAATTTAGTCATTGGGAAATGCAGAATAGCTTAAACATTATATTCTCAGTTATCATCCACTGAAGTACTCTTTTTCCAGAGTTGTAATTGAAATATAATGAATGGCAACAACAAAACAAACAAACAAACAAACAAAAAGTGTAAGGAAAAGAAAATTATGCTAGGTCCTCTGAAACTGAACATTTTGATGGCAATAGGATGGGGAGGAGATGTATGTTGCAAAAGACTTTTCACTTGTATTATACTTTATTTTTCCCACAATTGGAACATTCTAAATGATGTGATGATATTTAATATGTGAGAGTAGATTGCTAGAAAAAGGACATAAAAAGACAAATTTCAGGCATTTGGCACTGGAGGAGCAGTACTGCTAAGAATTGACTCGTCAAGGCTCCAGTCCAGTAGTTACCAATGTGTTCAAGTTCACATAAGTGATTTTTTTTTTTTTTTCTGGAACTATTTTTAATTGTTAGGCTGGACAGGATCCTGGGATCTTATAATATTTGGGCTAAAATAGTCTTCTACAGAATTCTGGTTTTCTAGTTTGGTTTAGTCACTACCTGAATAGTGCTACGGTGGATTTTTAAGGGAATCTCAATTACTTAAAAAATAGAATTAACAGACCAGTTCCCTTTTGTTTCTCCGGATGGTAAGAAGTGTCCTGGACACAGTCACTATGCACCCAACAATGAGAGCCAACAACAGCCCCACATAGTGCATGTGCATTACAAATGAAGGATAAAATTAAAGATAGAGAAGTTACATCATTGTCATCTGATGATGAGCCAGCATCATTTCAATCACATCCAGAGATCTTTGGTCATTTAACTCCATTCTGTGTCCCTGTCCCCACAAGGTGTAACATTTTAAACAATAAATCAGATATTTGAGAGATTCATATGGATTAATGTCTTGAGGAGCCCAAAGATCTTTGATTTCCCAGTGCCTTTGCAGGTCTGGACCATAATGTTGGCTATGATCAGCTTATTGAAAACAGCATTAGAACACACCTCTTCCTAACTACTTTATTATCCCTAAATGCCTACTGCAGAGAAGAAAAGACAAGATAGATCTGCACAGCACTTGCCATGGAAACACTGATCCTGGGGAGAAAAAGCCACTCAAGATCAGTGCTGTCCACTCCATGCCAGTACAGAAACATTCTGGTGTATTGTATGAAAAAATGTTTGTAGGTGTAAGAATTACAAGGACAAGTACCTGATCATCAGCCACTGAGAGGGTGAATGTAGCCATTAACTAATTAGCAACAGAATTTGCATAGCCTGCAACTCTCAAACATTTTTATGAATAAATTGATGGTCATCCAAATACTTGCTAATTAATTAATTAAAAGAGATGATAGGATTCTGTAGATAACCAAATGAAACTAACCATTTTTAGTAATTAAAACATTTTACCCTTATGATTATTCACCTAATTCTACTAGGGAGATTATTTTTGTCTAGTTGAGTGGAAAAATCATGACCTGCTACTGAGTGGTTTTTTTTATTCAGCTCTTTATTTTCTCTTTTACCTCTTGATTGTGCTGGTCTATCTGATATACTAAAAAAATTAATGCATTAGCTTGATAGTGATTATCTTCTTAGGCAGGACTTGTGAAAATTTAGAGTATTTAAAATTGTCCAGCTGGCTGCTACTGTCTGTTTTGACTGCTACAAAATTCACCCATGTGCACAGCATATTTTTCTTGTCCTTTGGTAATTAATAGCCTTGAAGTGCTAGGGGAAAAAAAATAATAAAGAAGAAAGAAAAAAAAGGGGGGAAAAAAAAAATCTATGTTGCCCTGGCACTATTAGAACAGAACTATGAGCCTCTCAAAAGTATGAAATACTTTATGCTATGTTTAGAGGTGATTGTATTATTTGATGGCTGTAGCCTTGAAGTATTTTGATTTCATCTTAGAAAACAGGGCTGATCTGGATGAATTCCAGCTGAAGCTACAGGAATTGAAGAATTAAGCTACAGAGCATAATGAAATGATTCAGTCCCATGCAATCTGATGAGCATCACTGTGTGTAATGGGGTGTGTGTGCAGTTGCATCTGAAGCTGGTTCTATACCATTGATTACAAAAGTACCTTTTACACATAGTGTAAGATAATTACTTTGTATGAAAAGCAGACTATTTTAAAGCATTTATTTTAATAAATACATTTAGCACTAGTTTTCTGTATGTGGGTATATTGTTAGTGGGTAGCATTCAAGGCTAAAGCCCTTACCTTTGTGCTGATGCTGAAAACTATCAATTATAAAACACCTAACAATGTTCTACCAATGAGTGCTCCCTGGTAGCGGCACGTTCCTATTCCTCTCTTTAAAAGACAGATATTGCTGCTTGCAGGAGCACTGAGACTGGGGTACCATTGTTAGGGTTGATTAAGGGGAGGAGGAACTGTTCAAATTTTAGGGTTCTTTTCTTATCGGACATCTATTGAACTGAATAGCATTTTGTTTTATATCACACTCTTTATGGCCTAGGTATCTCAGAGCTCTTTACAAAACAGTCTGCTTCAAAAATAAATATTAAGAGCATAGTGAATTGTGTAGGCATCTATTATGTGATCTGCAATAGCTCACGTACTCCTTGGCATTTGAACAATGCATTTAGGTAGAAGGTTGATGAGAATATGTAACATAGTTTTATTTGCGAGTGTTAAAATACATGCTTAAGATTCTCAGCATGGAAACCAAAAGGAGGAGGAAAAGATCCTCCAGCTTGTACTTTGGAAAATTTGCTTGGTGTCCACCTAGATACAGAGTAGTGATAGACAAGACAAAACAGAGTGGTAATTGTTCAGTGGAGGGATGGAGCTCTTGAAAGGAGTAGTCTCACCCTACAAACATCTCACAAGTGGCTTTGGACCACAGTAGAAATGGTCCTTGTCACTAAATTGTCATTGTTAGTGGTAGACCTCAAACTACATGGAGTAGGTCCACAATTTCAGCTAATTTTGACCATGCTTGAGGAGCAAATAGGAGAGGGCACATAATAAATGCTGAAGAGGCAGTGCTAAACACAGAAGGGGAAAATAAGAAAGCAAGGTAGTCAGTTTCCAGTGAATGTCTTTCCAAAATTGTTGGATCAGTCTCAAATAGTACTGGTGCAGAGTTGTCCTCAGTAAAATCACTGCATAGCTAGCAGAGGCTATGGAAAAAATAGGCATCTGCAGCTCAGCCACCGCAGTTCACAGTCCGGCAGGGTGGAAAGGAGGCAGTAGAATTGGTAAAATCCTGTATTGTCCCAAACTGTATAGGTTGTCCTGAATGTGGTCTTTCTTACATGTACGGATACAACAGACTTCCTGCTACAAGGATGTGTTTCTCCGGCTGTGCACCCCAGATGCATTTTCTCTTTCTTTTCTCTAGATTTCTGGCTCTCTGTGCCCTAGCTATCTTTTCCTGTAGTCAAGGTCTCTCTCTCTTCTTTCTCAAGCTCCATCTGTTCTCATCTCTCTTTCAACTCTTCTCTGGCCCCCCTCCTTCAACCTGGACAACACTGAACCTCTTTTCAAAGCCTTTATTTTTAGAAGAAAATAAAATACATGAAATCTGAATGACTTCAAAACCACATTCTGGTCCTTTCTCTTGCTTCTCAGTCCACTATTGTTGTTCAGACAGTGTATAGAGCACTGTATCAAGTAATTGGGTATTATCTTCTGGACTGTAGTTCAGGCACTAAAAATAGCATATTAGTGACCACTTTGTTCCATGTGCCTCCTTTATAAAAAGAACTAACAGCACTTTTTCAGGTTTTCCACGTTGGAACCTTAACTTCTAGCAGAGGTGCTGTTCTTTTTGTGGTGAAAGCAAAATAAGTATGAGCTGGATATGATTGTCACTTCCAAGTAATGTTGTAAAACTCATTGTCACATGATCATTTTCTGTCACAAGGCTCATACTTGCAAGTTCAGACTGACGTGGTCTCCACTGCTGTTGTTTGACAGCTTTGCTTTGTTGTTCTACTGTTCTTTATCCTGTGCTCTAAAAGACTGTGTAGGGCACTGACAAAATCTCCCTCATTAAGACAACCACCAAGAGGGCCACTGTAGCCAAAGATGGCTGATGACTTTGTGTTTTGGCTAGCAACATCTCACAGGTGCCTAATTATCACAAATAATAAGCAATTGCCTCATATAAAGTGTATTGCCTGGGCCTCCAAAATCGAGGAACTCAAGATACCTGGTCAGTAACTGAAATCTTCTCTGTGCTGTCCACAGTCAGGTAGATGATTTCAGGACTGGGCAGTGGTTTCTCTCTCTTGATGTGTAAAAGGACCAAATACGGTCCTGAAAAGTTGGCTCGAAAGCCTAATTATTCAGTGTCTCTTCCCAGGTATCCCCTTCTGTTCAATTGTTGCGGGACCCCTGGAACATGCTTTTATTTCTGGAAATCCTGCAGGTTATTACCCCACTCGCTTCATTATCAGCCGGTGAGGTCACATGCCTGTGCATCCCTGCAAGGTGATTTCTTTTTCTTACTGCAGATGTTGAGGAGAAGGATGACCAGCTGACAGTAAAATTGCTTGGTACTGATGAGCCCTTGGCTTTGTTACTGTGGTAAAACATGCATCATTTGACAGCTGCTTGTGCATGGAAAAAACCATAGATGATTAACGGTTTCCTATCTTTTCTTGCTACTGATCTTCTTTGCTTATGACAGATGAGACTCAGATGTCTTTTTTTAAGAGACAGAGAAAGGGAGAATATTGAAACTTGTTCTCACCTAAGTCTTTTACATTATCCAAAGGACCTTATTTGTAATAGAGATTTTTTCTGAATACCAGCTCTCCTAAAATGATCAGATCTGTCTTTCAGCTTTAAAAGGGAATGTATATTCTTCCCCTTCTGGATTTTTCTTTTTTTTTGGAAAAGGGTAATTTACTTATTCAGAAATTAAAATAGCAAACAGTTTACACGAGGTGTTGATAATTACCTATATTACTGTAATGCTGTGACAGATGTTGGCAAAAAGAGGCAGAAAATGCCTACAGCTGTGCACTCCATGACATCCAGTTTATACTCAGACAGAAGGCTAGCAGATGTTCTGAACTGTCACTTTGCCTAAATGTTTTTAAAGTCTAAGGGCCTGCTTTATAATTCACTAGGGCCTAGTTTGGTTTCACAGAGGTCCTCAGAATTCCCATCTGTGACAATTAATGTAGAAGACTTTTATAAATCAACCCCTGTCCTTATTAGCCCTCAGCAAATAGATATTGTGTATCTGTATACTCCTGAGACTACTGTTTTTTGTGACCTAGTTATTAATTTCTACAACTTGTGTATAACATAACTCTTGTTTTGAGCAGAAAGATAATTGGATGAGATGAATATGACTAGGCAATAGTCGAGAGATTCCTGATGTACATTTGACTGACCTCAGATTACGTATGTTAAAATATTCTTTATTCTCTTCCTGAATGTTTAGTCATTTTAAGGTGGCTGTAAAATGCTAACAACTTCAAACTACTTGTTTTCCCAAACAGAAATAGGAATCCTGGTGGTACTAAAATACAGCATTTAAACGAGCATTTCCAGCTGCCAGAGATATTCCTGTTCCTACAGAAAATGAATATTTTGGAATGGAGACACTATAAAAGTGCCTTGTATGTAGCAGGTGCATGTAGAAAAACTGAGTTTTAAAATAGTCTTCAATCTTGAAGCTCCACCCGAATTTTCCAGCATACCTTTAGATAAGCAAAAATGTTTCCAGTGTAAAGCAACTTAATACTTTATTAATAGTTGCCATTTATTTTTAAAAGCTGTATTCCAGTAGTTTGGTAGTTTAAACATTGTACTAACATAGTCAGTGTTTGGCCTCTTCTGTTCCCCATTCCTGTATAGAAGCAGAACTCCAAATTGTACATCTTTCTGGGTTTGTTTCTAAATTACTCCCCACACTTAATTACGAGGATGAGAGGGATGCCTTATTCCTCTTTGTTATAGGCTAAGCTCTCAGTAATCCCAAACAAAAGAGCCAGTTCTGGAAGATATAGGATTTGCTAGCAGGATTATGGTCTCATAGATAATGATGTGCAGTCAGCAGAAGCGAAGCTTTATTTTAATTCAAATAAGCTAGTAAACAAACCACTGACAAGTCTGCTGGTGAGAGTAACTGGCTTCTGTTGCCACATTGGAAGCTAAATTATAGAAAATCTATTATACCCTGTTCACCATATGTTTAATTTAATACAGATACAAATTAAACTATCCACAGTACCTATTAAAATAACAATACGTTTTTTAAATATATGAATGTTTTAAAATACATTCTTCTGACCTTAAGAAGGGCAATGCTGATTTGGGAGACCACAGCAAAACACATGCTATAGTCAACAGATTCCCTTCAATAACAACAACAGTAATTTGAAAAACCCAGAATATTAATAGTACAGTTTTGTAACAGATAATGAGGTTAATTGGGGTGTTTTACCTTCTAAGCGTCTGCTCTTCCACACATCCCTCCCCCTAGGTTCCTGGGCCTTGGATTTGATAGAAGTGGTTCATATCTAATCCGTTGTATACTTTTTAATTCAGTGCCAACTAGAGTGTGAGGTTTTTGCCCTTTTTCTGCTGCAAATAGCTATCCCTCATTTCTGCATGCTCTCATTTATTAATGTCCTTTCAAATAACCTGGATTTCCTGACCTGTCAGGAACCTTGGAATTGCTACTCTCTAATACTGGTGGGGGGCTTCAAATCATACTGAGAGATCCCTGCTCAGAGCCTGTGTTGTTCAGAGGCTGAAGTGTTGAGCACAACTTGTTGTGGCCAACTACCTGCCCTGATCTGATTGGTATCTCAAGTCCTACAATGGCTAAAGTGAAAACAGGTATTGAAAAAAAGATGAGAATAATAGGAGGCAAATATTGTGAGGGTCTATCTAAATCTGGGTGTTTCCAAATAAACTGAACTTACCTTGTAAAGTCACAAAGTCTCTGCAGGTTATGGGGATCAGCAGATGTTACTGTGATGAAATGATGATAGCAGACTGCTTGAAACCATACAGAAACCACAGAGAAAAAAAAAAATCATGTCCCCATATTCATCCTACATCTTAAGTGAATGATGATGAGGAAAGTGGCAGGCAGAATGTTACCAGTGAAGAGCCCTCTGGACTTCACTGGGAGCCTCCTGCCAACATTGGCTCTCTCCCTTCCAGTTCCAACCTGTTAACAGCAACAATAAGCTTGTAATGAAAATGCAAGTTTTGAGAAATGACCTGTCTGTAGGTTGTGGATTGTTACCTTACTCCATAGTCATATATCCAGAACTTAGCTTTCAAAATTATGTTTTTCACATCACGTAAGAGGTAAGAAGACATGCAAAGTCCATGTGTCTGTGTGGAAGTGTGTGTGCAAGGGCTCTCTAACTCCTGTAATGTAAATATTCAGGATTATATGCCACATATGTTCCAGGCACTAGATCATACACTGCCATACGTGTAGTGTGTAGCATGGGTATGAGACATCCAGTGTAAAGTGTAAGTATATATATAAACACACACACCATGTGCACATGTATGCACATTGTCTATTTTTTTAATTACTGTTGTTAGTTACCAAAGCATTTTCAGAATCAATATATACTTGTAATGCAGACATAAGATACACGGGAATTTAATAGTTATTGTAAACAAGTTTTGCTTGAAAGTTGCCATCTAAAGGATTTAATGTGTGAAGGTGTCAAGTACCAGAGCTATCTGGCCAAAATGTAGGCTATTACTGGTGCTATACTTTCTCCACCTCTTCCCAGGAGAAGTTTATCCTATACCATGTGGTCATCTCTCAGTAAAGGCATGTTTGGCACCACAGCTACCCATAGCAACAATATGGCCATAAATGTTGAGATGACATATTAACAGGTCTCGAGTTTTTCATAGCAATCATGAAAAAAACTAAACAGTTGAAAAATCTCCAATTTTAGTTGTTCCATATAGGATCATAGAATCATAAAGGTTGGAAGGGACCTCAAAGATCAGCAAGTTCTAATGGCCCTGCCGTGAGCAGGGAACCCACACATTGACAGGTCTGCCTGCTTTGCAAGCCTGCAGCTCCTCAGGAGCTGCTCTTGTGACCTACAGGTTCTTTACCGCCACATCCCGGAGGGGTTGGGGGGAGCAATGACAAAAACCTGCTATCGATGTGTCACAAATGTTATTTTAAGGCTATAAGGTGGTGGGAAGCTTGTCAAGCCTTCCCGAGGGCTGTGTATCCATGTGTGCACACCACACTGTGCATAGGCAGAATTCTCAGACTTAGCTTGTTTCTTATAAAAGCCTGACCATTGTTCAAATGGAACGAGAGGATGAGAACTTCTGGAAATGGTCATTTGGGAAGCCCTTTTTCCCGGGTAAAACAAAAGCCCCAGAGAAGAGGCGGCGTAGCCGTGAGCTCCCTGCGGGCCCGGCTCCCCAAGTCCCCTCACGGGGAGGGACGTGGCAGCTTCTCCCCGCTCGGTGGCAGCCGGCGGGGGCTGCGGGACCCGCTCTCCCCAGCCCTCCCAGGCCGATCAGCTGCCCGCCCGGCCCCGCGGGGCTCTGCGGAGGGGCCGCCCCGCAGCCGCCCTGCCCGCCCCCGCCCGGCGCAGGTCCCGCCTGGCCGGGGCAGCCCTGGGCAGGCAGTGGCTCAGGGCAGCCCGCTGATATGAAACTTTAACCCTCTTGTCAGCGAGGCAGAATGAGAAACACGGGCACGTCCCGTTTCGTGTTAACCTTAATTCCTCCGAGGAAGATTAACTTGGGCGCGAAGGCAGAGCGGGGGTGGCCGCAGCCAGGCAGCGGTTGTGGCTGAGCGGTTGTCAGAGCCTGTGCGGGTACAGCAAGTGCAGGAACACTGGCCGGGGGCGAGAAATGCAGCAGCCTGGCTCTTCCTCCCTCCTTTAGAGCAGCGCCAGTGGTTTTTCCGGGTTAGGGACCCCAAAATGCAAAATTTTTTTCTTTTTTTGATACAGCTGTGAGTCAGACATCTGCACTCAACCCTCTACGGGACAGCGTGGCTGGCAAACACCTTGCTGGTCTTTCCTGGTTTGATATGCAAGATAGAGATGCAGATATCTTTCGCAAAATTTGAATGATTCTTTATGTTATCTATGCACCTGTGTACAGGTGTTTGTTTGTTTGTTTTTTCCCCAGTGTAAAATTAATTGTGAAAGCCAAAATCTAGGACATTAATTTTCCCACCCCGTGGGATCGGTCACAGAGGCTTCAAGGTACCGATGTCCTTGTGGGAGGGAGCCCAGCCCTCCGCAGACCAGGGCGAAAATACGTGTTGAGATACGAGTTTCTTTTAGAGCCCTTCTGTCCTGGGGTTCACTTTTTTTTCTTTCTTTCCTTCTTTTTAATCCCTCCAGAAAGTCTTAGAAATTGCTGCAGAACCTTAGGAAGTTGCAGCCACCCGGTCCACGCACTGATGATTTCGTTTCCGGTTATCTGCAAAATGAGCTTTAAGCCAATTTCGTGCTTCAGGCTAAAGAGGGGAATTCGTATTTCCCTCCTAGATGCGTGGCATTCCCGAAATCTCTTTGTCAGCTTGCCGTAGGACGCTGCTGTAATTTGCCTGGAAACTCTTTTCAATATTTGTATAATATAGCGGTTAAGAACGACATGAAATTTCTGAGCCATCTGGATGTTTTGTCTGGAAAGAAAAAAAAAAAACATCCTGACCTGATAAGTAGGTATTAAACTGCTCAGAGTCTGCTTCCCATTTAATTCAGAGAACCAATGAAGGTAGCAAAACGCGCATTTCCTACTAATCCCTTTCCTTCACTGCTCTGAGAATTAGAACACCTCTTCAGGAGAAGCGAGACTTTCTATCCTAATGTTACCAGTTTAGAAAAGTTCTTGAAAGGTTTCCTGAACTTTGACATGTTCGGCTCTTTCATGCCACTTTCCATCCCCCCCCCCCACACACACACACCTCTCCCATTGCAAAATCACAGGAGGTTGCTTGAACGGTATGCGTGGAGGTGAGTCCTGCCACCCTCCCTGGAAGCCTCGTCTTGGCGTTAAGCCTGGTAAGAAAAGCTCCCCCGGTCCCCTGGCAGCACGGCCCCCCTGTGCGGGGCCATGCGGGGCCGGGCGCTGCGGGCAGGGACGCAGCCGTCGCTCCATGGCCGCCCCGGAGACGCTCCCGCACCCTCCCCGCTCCGGCGGAGCGAGCTGGCGCGAAGATGTTTATCCTGAGATGGAAAATGGGTTGTTGAAAAACAAGCCATGTGCAAATAGTTTAATTTTCCGTTTTGATGCTTATCTTTGTCTCCCGAATTTCATCGGAGAGGCTTTAATTGGCGTGTGGGTAATAGTTCCTACATAATCCCTTATTAGATGACTTCAGACGAGTTGTGAACCAATAACGTCTTAGTCCCAAAAGTGAAAGTAGAATTTGAAGGCGCAGGTCAGTTTTTGTCAAAGGGCTCATTTGAGCATCTTTAAGTTTGCTGAAAAAGCCAATTAAAGAATGTTTGAAGGTTAAAGTCATTATTCCGTGCTGTTGTCGTGCTACAAGTGAGCCGAGTTTTGTGAAAACACAAAGGGCAGAAGTCACAGAGGTGGATTACTGTCAGTCCAGGCTACAGAGGCACAGAGAACTGTGGCATTAATTCCTATAGAAAGGTAGACAAACACAGTCACTGACTAACAACTTTCCCGCAGAGCTCTATTGTCTAAGCACTTTCTTTTGCTATGGGGCTCTCTCTCCGAGTTGCTACAGTCGTAACTAGATCCAAAACTAGGTAACGGGGAGACTTTCGGGCGCAGAACTCTTGACCTGTGAAACAATTTCCAAGACAAAAATAGCTGAGGGTCTTGGCGTTTCCCTCTAGTATTTATTTCCCCCTTCAGCCGTGCTAATTTATTCATTACTTAGCAGAAACTTAGCAAAGCACAAGAACTCTGCTAGACCCCGGAGCACCCCCGGTGCCCGCTGACTCCCCTTGCTGCCGCCCGCCGCGCTCCGCAGGCTGCGGCTCCGGGGCTCCGGAGGGCGCGGGTCCGGAGCCTGATTTGCGGGGACGACGCCGGAGGAGCTGAAGAACTTTGCGGGAGGCGGCCCCGCGCCCCGGCCGCGCTGCGCGGAAGCTGCGCGCCCCAGAGGGTGCTGGAGCGCAGGGACACGCCGCGTGTCCGCCCGTCGGGAAATCCCGTGGGCTAATCCCGGTGACCGTTAGCACCAGTTTGCGCCTTTGTGTGTGCGTGGACAGCAGGTTGCAAAACAACCCACACAAAGATACGAGCACTGCAGACCTGGGGCTCCTCAGCCTCGCCTCTCCATCGCCCGCTGCCTTCGCCTCTGAGCTGGTTTGCCCCGCTCGCTCTTAAAATCCAGATTTTGAGGTCTGGCTAGGACTACAGATCTCCCCAAATTCAAAGAAACAGATGTTTGGGCTGATTAGGGATGGGGCGCAGGGGGAGGGGAGGAGGGATCCCTGCAGCTGCAACTCAAAGAAATATATTGATAAAATATTTCAGTGGTAATAAACACGCAGAGATCAGCTCGACCTCGCGAGGTCTTTATTTTAATTTTTCCCCCTATATACAAAAATCTGTATCAAACCTCTATTCTATGGCTTCAATAAACAGAACCCATTACCTCACGGCAGCTTTTGTTGGCCTGTATACAAGCGAGAACAAAATGGTTATTCAGGAGAATGCTTTCGATTTTTATTGTGTGTAGTATGCACAAAGAGCAGTGTTATTGTATTAAAAAGAACCATCTGTAGCAGAAACAATGGCATCAAATTATCTTTGAATACCCATTGCAAAAATATAAAGCTTTTTTATTATTCTTCTGCTGTACGGTGGGGGACAGAGAAGTGACTTTTTTGTTGTTGTGGGTGCATTCTTATAACACACACACAAAATCAGCCATTTGGAATTTTTAAGCCATAAACGATTTTTTCCCCTCTTGTTCCAGGGACCGCAGTTAAAAGCTAGGGCTAGGACTCGGAGGATGTGTAAGCAAACGGAAGGAGAGCCGGGAGAAGAAAAAACGAAATGGATTCATTCTCTGTCCTGGATGGAGGAGGAGAGGAGAAGAGAAGGGGACGTGCGAGCTTCCTTCAACTGCCTCTGTCCGGTGAAAAGTGCTCAGACCCCCGGGGCTGAGCCGGGCTCAGGAGTCCGCCGCGGACTTTCGCTTTCAGCTGCCAATCAAACCGCTAACGAGCCACCACCCTGCTCTGGCACCGACATGTAAGTAGCTGCAGCACAACTTTGACATTCACAGTTTTTTTACCTCCCTCCTCCCCCGTGACCTTTAAAATTATCTGGAAATGTAGCTCCCACCTACGAGCTGCCGCTCTGAGCTCCGCAGCGTTAACCCCGGGGACCCGTGAGCGGGTTTGGGTTCGGCTGAAATTGCGCGCTAGCCGGTCGCTACCGCACCGCGGGGCAAAGCGCTCCCAGCCCAAGGGCTGCCTCTGCCCTGCCTGCCTGCTCCGCGCCCCGGAGCCCACGGCCCGGGGGGAGCCGCTGGGCTGGATTGGAGCCGGGACACTCCCCCCCGCCACCCCGGAGTGTTTCAGACGGGGCTGCTGTTTTCCGTCCCCCGGTGGGAAGAGCCGCGGAGTGGGGGCCAGGTCTCAGCCGCGCAGCGCGCACCCCGCTTGGCGGCAGGCACTCAGCCACCCCGCCGCTTCCAGCGATGCCCGGTCGATTTCCTTGGCCGGGAGGTGCCTCCGGCCGGGGGGCTCGGCAGAGGCAGCCGGGGCTGTGCGCGGTGCGGCGGCCCGGGCGGGGGTTACCTGGGCGCGCAGGGGCGCGCTGCGCTGGCGGAGCGCCCGCGGCCGCCGCTCTCTGCCGCCCCCTGTCGGCGGCGCCGCGCCAGCCGCAGCTCCTGCTCCCCTCCCGCGCCGCGGGGCTCCCGCCCGCCCCCGGGGCGGGGGGCTGCGGGGTCTGCCCCGGCGGGGCTCCCCGGGTCCCGCACGCTGAAGCGGGGTCACAGCGGAGGGGAGACGCAGCGCACCCCGGGGCTGGGTTGTAAGCAGGCGGGGGGGGCCGCGCCCGGGGAAGTCGAGAATAAATCAATGCATGTAACTGCCTCAGGTCTAACGCTGCCTCCTGATGCACGGCAATTTGGGTTGGGAAAAGATCGATTTCGACATTTTGGCTCATTATAATACCATTTAAAGGGAAGCTCTTTCCAGTTACAGTTAGCAAAGTTGAGGTTGCATTTTCCCTCTCTTCTCCCCCCCCCCCCCCACCCCCTCCAGTATTTTTGGGGTAAGAATTCGGTAGATAAAGGTTAATCTTGGGTTGAATGATAGAGCTGTGATTGACAAGAGAAAAGGTGTTGAGGGCAGGTCGAGCTGTCTTATTTACAGCCCACTGCTTGCTATAGAGCCTTTGTTAGGGCTGGAAAGCTAATTTAGTGCTGATCAAAAGCACCACAGAGTTAAAGGACTGGTAATGACTGCTAATTTCATTTCAGCCTCATACATCCCCAACTGCTGTAATTAAAGACGTGCTATTTAAATACAGGTGAAGAGTTTTTGTAGTAGGGAGAAAGTGGGTAGCCGGTTACGATTTTATTTATGCTTAATATGCTAAAAGACCGATACTGGATTTCTGATTGTAGCGAATTGCTTTTGTGCGGTATCCTGCCTCTCCAGAGCGGGGCTGTGCGGAGGGGCAGGGTGCGGGGGGGCAGGGTGCGGGGGGGCAGGGTGCGGACAGCGCTGCGAACCAGGGACGCGAGCCCCCAGCTAGCGTGGGGTTCTCTTATTTTTAATTATTGCCATCAAACGGCAGCCAGGAAACATCGGGGGCGCTCGGGAGAGGGGAGACGGAGGGGCATGTGTCGGCTTTTAAGTGCCTCTGCGGAAGCTCGGGTCCTCATCTTATTCTTATTTTTAATTAAATTATTTTAGCACTCCAGGGCGGGTTCGCTGGGCTCTGAAGCGATGTAATTTCACCACCGATAGAACAGTTTTCTTTCTGGGAAACATCAAAGGATAAAAGCTCTACATTTTCGTAGTTGGCTAAAATTGATGCCAAAAAAAAAAAAAAAAAAAAAAAAAAAAGGGGGGGGGGGGGGAAAGAAAAAGAAAAAGAACTTAGCCTTTAATCTCTTTTTATCCGCCAAGACTAAAGATCCGCACTCGACCCCGCTAAGCTCCGGGCTCTCCCCCTCTTCCGGGGCCGCGCGGCGCCGCTGGCGGGTGGCGGCGCCCCCTGTCGGCCGCGCGGGGCCGGCGCAGCGCGCGGGAAGCCCCGCAGGCTGCGGGTGGAAGCGGGAGCGCGCGGAGGGGCTGGAGGGGCTGGGAGGGAAGGCGAGAAGCGGCGCCGGGAGGGGGTTTGGAGTCGCTGGAAGGGGGGCGGGGGGTGCCGGGGGCTTAAAGGAAGCGCGGTGAAGTAGGGACAGGTGAGGGGAGCTGGGAGCCCAGCCCTGGAGTCACGGAAGGGGCATCCGCGTCCAGCTGGGGTTGTTTGCACTGTGGATGTACAAACATTTTTAAAAAAATAAATAAATAAATAAAAGCAACCGATTGTTTCTAACCGAAGCTTTCCGAAAGCCTGGGCCCTAGAGAAATGTCGCTAAGTGTTGCTGTCCCACACCCAGAAAGAGCAGCGGTGCTGCTGCCGGACCGCCCTGCCAGCTCGGGATCTGCCCGCGGCCAGCGGGGCATCCTCATAGCCCAGCTTCTTCCTTGGCAGCGTTAGGCACAAAAACATCCTTGATTTTTTTCCTTGTTGCCAATTTCGGTGTTGCAGTGCTGTCTGGAAAAGCCAGCCTTTCAGAGGCTCGTACTTGTATTTTCCTCTCAAGGTGTCTTAAATAAGTCGGCATTGACAGGTTTTGCTTGTGAGCAGCGTTGAATGTTTCCTTTCCATGAAGGAAAATTTTCTAAAATGACATGTGTTTAAACCCGAAGCAATAAGGTCGTTTCACCTCCCTCTACGCTCTCCCCCGAGACACCCCCCCAAAAAAAAAAAAAAAAGCCACAAAAACACCCAAGCACAAAAACTTGAGCAAAATAAACACCCCCTCCCCCAATTCCTGGAAAAGGAAGAAGCCTTCTCCTAAGTGAATGCCTGGGGTGGGTTTTTTCTTCCTCACTGTGGAGATGACAGATTTAAAAGAAACCTGGGTGATATAAAACGATTAGCCAAAATATGTGAAGTGCTGCATTGTCACCAACTTTTTTAGATGAATTAGCTACTTATTTTACAGGCATCTGCACAGCACTGTGCAGCACATTTAACGGCGGTATTTGCGAGCTGCGGTAACACCCAGCACCGTTTATGCGTCTTGCGTGCGAAGAGAAACACTAATGGAAACCAAATTATTTCTCCTAAATTGGGCTTATTTTGTATCTCCTGTTGACAGCCTGGATGAAAGTCATAACGCCGCAGATTTGTTTTTTTTATTAAATGAATCCTGTGGTGGTTGGTTTCACAAGAAACTTCTCACTTAGAAATTATATACTAATAGATTTTTATAGAGGACGATTTTTGTCGCGCTGAGTTTACTTTCTCCATTCGCTCAGTTTGATCTCCGCTTGAGACTCCTAATTCGGCAATTCTGTAGTAAGAGCGCCCAAAATAAAGACATAGCATTTTCTATAAATAATAGCAAGAGCCCTGCACAGATTTCCTGTACAACGGAATTCCCAGATTTCCTTTACCGTTTCTCTAGTTAGCGTGCGTTGGGTATATATAACTGAAATTAAGCAAAAATATACATCTGTATAGATCTGTCAAGCTAGCTATAAACAGAGATATTATGTCAATTACCACAGGAAACGGAAAAAATACAGAGCGGTTGGTACACAAGGTTTAACGTCGAGGCACTTTACAAAAAATTTAGTGACTGCTGCTGAAAGGTGAATTATTAACCCGGTTCCAGGAGAGGGGCTGTTAGTGCTCCCCTTAGAAACAGCAGTTGTGAGGGGGGCTGTAAAGGGGTCGTAAACTTCCCGCTCCTAAGGGCAGAAGGTAGCACATAAAATCAAGCGTCCCGAGTGATTGCTTTGACCAAAATGCGGTTTTCCCGGGGTTCAGTCCGTCACTCAGATGCCGGTTTTATTCTGCGGTCGTTACTTACGGGAGCAAATGCTGCAAATCGGGGATAGGGTCCCAGGCTTGTCAGACAGCTGGCAGCAAAGGCGGGGGCTTAGCTCTGTGGTCGTTCTCGTTCATCTCCTCATAGAGGCAAACTGCATTTTTAGTTTATTTGTGTATTTTGGAAGGAGTTTTTTTGGGCGCCGGCACTTCTACAGCTCTCTGTCTCGAGCGGTGGAAGGCGAGACTTGAAGAAGCAAACCAGAAGAGCCACCTCAAATGTCAGTTTCCCATTTTACCTTTTTTGTCTTCTTCTTCAGCCTCTCCCTGGCACCTGCTGCCCTCAGCTCCTGCTTCCCCTCAGCAGCGCCCTGCCCTGCCCTGCCCTGCCCTGCCCTGCCCTGCCCTGCCCTGCCCTGCCCTGCCCGCCGCTGGAACCAGCCGAGCCCGGTGGACACCGCGGGCACTTCTCCCCACCTTCCCCTGGCCCGGCCGGCAAGACCGCCGCGGGGACCGGCGGGGCTTTAGGAGAAGCCCGTGATTTCCACGGAAAAAGGGCTGTGGCAGCCCCTCAACACATCCCCACACCCCTAGCCCAGAGGTGCTCCAGATCTTTGTGTGCCTAAAATGCTTCTCACGGCCCCGCTGGTTGCACACGCATCCATGGCCTAAGCCTGGGGTGAGGGGGCAGCCGGAACCCCCTTTGCTGCCCCGGGGGAGCTGCCCGAGGCCCCCTCGTTTCCCTCACATTGCGATTGGGCTTCTTCCTCCGGCAAATGCTCTTTCAAGTCTTTGGGTGGAGGACAGTGGATAGACACATGGCAAGTGTTGTTGTTATTATTTATAGCACCGTCTCTCGCTCCGATTAAGCGCCGTCTAAATATGAATTCACAGTATAGACAGCTAGTCTATAATTTGAATTAAAATCTCCCCAACGAGCCCGACGCTGGAGAATTCTGAAATCACAAGCCTAAGTTGACACAATGAGCCCATGGTGTCAATAAACCATGGGCGAGATGGAAAGATTGTCACTCCAGACTGTAACAGTTCTGAAAGTGTCATTACCGTCTGTCCTGTCAATGAGCTCCAAATTAAGGACTATGAGGAACAGCGAGATAAAAGTCACCGTCTTGGCTCCATTATGGGCGATCGTGTCAGTGATCTGAGAATCTCTGCAAAACTGGAATGGGCGAGCTTTTTTTCCCGCCTTTTTTTTGTTTGTTTGTTTGTTTGTTGTTGTTGTTTTTTTAAATGTACTTTTCAAACCCTGCCTCGGGATGCCAGGGTTTGAGGTGTGCTGAGTAGCGAAGCACCCTTGAAACACCCCAGGTTGTCCCTCAGACGTTCCCATTGAAACTGCCGGTGTTTCTTTGGGAAACGGTGCGACTTTAATGGAGCAGCTGGAATAATTCCATCAAAACTGCGCTGAGGCCAAAGAGGACTCAGTTTGATTTGGGTGACACGTGTGATCCCATGAACAGACACTTTTTTACACCTTTATTTTCTTAAGTCAACACAAAGGTGGTGAAGGGGAAAGAGGGAAATAAAATAGAAGCTTCAGCTTTAGGAAAAGACAATACAACTCTGAGATAGCCCCTTCCAGGCATTAAGACTCCAGCAAAATGTCCCCAACCTCTCTCTCCTGTGAGCCCGAGAGAGTTAAGGGGACTCATTCAGGAACTGGAAACCTTCAATTCTGTTTTTTTGTGCCTTTGTGGGTTTAAGCAAAGCAGTTAGCGTTCTTCAGGAGGGGTTTTGTGTTTAATATACATGAGTTCATTCAACTACAATGGGAAAAGAAAACTCATTTGTTCTTATAAAACTAGGAAGGAAAGATAACTTCAAATAGACAGCCAAAAGGATCCTGCTCGAGGGGGCTGCCTTCTCACTAAAGGGCCTACATTCAACTGTAATTTCGCCCCGTTATGTTGTGCAGTAATTCCTGAGTTTATCCTCGCTACTGGTGCTTGGTTTTCTGGTTTATATTTAAGGTCATGTGAGAGAAATACGGGATTCAATTATAGTATTCTCTGGGAAGGAGCTCAGGGAGTGTTATTTTAGATGCAGGGAAAAAACCTGCAGAGTTTGAGGTTGTCCCTGAAGAATCCTGGAAGCGTGTTTGGACAGTCGATTTCTCCATTTATTGGGAAGCCTTTTGAAAGCGACTTTGAGAGCCGGCTTTTCTGCTGTTTATTGTGTACCTTAAGCTCGTCCCAGGATCTGAGCTTTATTTATATTTTTATTATTATTGTTATTTCGCTTCTAGTGGCACTGGAGAAAGATGGAGCCGGTTCTTTTTCTTTTTCCTTTTTATTTATTTATTATTATCATTTAACTCCCGAACCCCCCAGCACCGGCAGCGCTCACGCATACGGTGGTCGCCGGGAGAGGAGGAGGCAGAGGGACCTCTCGGAGGACACGGCGGTACCAGCCGCCGCGGGCGGGCTGGGGGAGAGACCGGCGGCTCGGGGGAGCCGCGGCCGCGTCCCCCCGGTGTCCCCTGGTGTCCCCTGGTGTCCCCCGGCGGCTCGGAGAGGACCCGGGCCGTGCGCTGGCCACCCGGCCGCACGTGTGCTCGCCCTGCGGTTACATTAGGGAGAAGGAGGATGAAAGGAAAGGCCGGGAGGAACGCGGAGCTCCCTCTGCATTCTCCGGCTTTCAAGGGTCCTTAGAGCCCTTGAATGAAATTATTGGGCGAAATGGGGTCTGGCGGGAGCGGTTGTGACTCGCCCCCCTCCTTGGTTTGTACGTGTAATGCTACTTCTGAGAGCGACAATCGGGCTACTTGCTGGACAGGCAGGGACAAAAAGGAGATTAAACCGTTTTAAATAATAATAAAAATTATCCAAAACGTAAGCAGAGTGGATTACAATTGCCTCAGCGCCTCGGTTTCCCCCAGATTCCACTAACAGCCGCCCACGGGGCTCGCCGGGAGGGTGGCCCAGGCCGGGCCGGGGCAGCGGCGCGCAGCCCGGTGGGGCGCGGGTCGGACGCGCCGCCGCCCTCAGCCCCGCTCGGCCTCGCGAAACTTTTGAAGTTTCTTTGAACTTTTTTTTTTTTCCTCCCCCAGTGCCCGGCGGTCGTCCCCGTGTCTGCGTCCGTCGCCGTGTGAGATGTGTATTTGGTGGAGGAAATCTCGCTTTTCTCTCACCTCGGAGCGTGCAGGAGGCCGGGGAGGGGCGGCCCGGTGGGTCGGGCAGTGGGGCTTCTTCAGCCCCCTGCACCGTCCGTGGCTCCTGTCCCTTCGCTGGGTCCGTACCCACTCGAAACGTGGTTGACTTTGATTCTATGGCATTCCCGGGTATTTCTCCCCAACTTGTCCTCGAGACATTACCGCAAGCTCACCATGTGATATTTGAAATTCCCCAGAGATTGGGGTACAGTCAGTGCATCAAAACCTCCCTGGCTCACTTCGGCTCCTAAGCGCTGGGCTGGTGCTTACAGCATCAGAGGGGGAAGAGGAAATTTCTCTGCACATTTTCGTCTTCGCATTATTATTATTTTATTTTTTTAAAAAACGTAATGAAATTAAAACTTTTGGAGCTCACAGTTGACATTTTGCAGAAAATTGAGTTATCAAGGCAGTAATTATTTCACGGGGAGATAAAACTCTCATAGCCCTAACTGTCAAATAGGCCCCTTTTCAGATTTTAATTACAAAATAAAATTAGTCTGCTCTTCCTCGGAAGGGTTTGTGAGTGGCTAAACAGAGCTTTCCCCAATACTGGTGGTCGTCAAACTCTGCTAATTAGCAATGCTGAGAAATTCCAGTTAACAAGGACATTCTCTAAGTCTCTGCAGGTTCCCTGCCGTTCGCCTTCATTTCCATAAGAAGATTAAGAGTGGAGGGGAACACACTCAAATGCAGATGCAGAAAAGAAGCGTTTTTAACAAGCATCATAATAGTAAGATGCTTGGCTAGTTCTCACCTAATTACCGCAAGTTAAACCTCTATTTGCAGCTAAGGACAAAAAATGGAGCTGCAATCTCCCATCTCCACAAGACTGCTTAATAGTTTGCTTTAGATTAGTTACCAGTAGGTTCAAGAAAAAAAATAATACGAAAATGTGTATGTACTTTCCGATACAGTTAACACGATAGGTTGTATCCTTAGGGCTTTTGGAGAAATCGGCGAGTATTAGAACAATAAATACATGAAATCCAAGTAGTTAACATTCATTTTCTTTTTAAGAAACTCATAACCTGGAAATACGAGTGCGTGTGCCGCAGAGCCATCACTGAGAACATTTGCAGAGTATTTGTTTAACATAAGCACTTTTCATTTCCATAAATTATACCAAAGGCAACGATTTTATAAATCCACTCAGATTAAACCATCTCTCCCTAGGCCTCCCTTCCAACGTGGCTATATTCTTCCAGAGAGACCACTCTTGCTCTCTGGTTGTTATTGTCATTAATAAAGGAAATCAGGGACCTTTTTAAAATGTATTTATTTTATAGCCAGCATCCCGGTCTGCCTCTGCTTCTGCCTGTGCGTTCATATTCCCAACCCAGGGCACCTCAGGAGGAAAGGGAGAAAACGCCCTAAAAGAACCATCGTCCTCTATTTTCTGTAGTGCATTATTATGCATATATGCCAGATAGTTTATTGAGCCGATAATTAAAACAGGTAATTAAAATAGAGCTGTAAATACTCCCAATAACACGATTGTTAAGCATTTCCCATCCTTTATTCTTATGATAAATGCAATTACGAAAGGGCCAGGCCCTGAAAGGCCTCCAGCCCACACCTCCCTGCTCCTGCCCGCGGCCTCGGACCGCGCACCCCACGCACCTCCTGCAGCTACAGCCGGAGCAAAAATAACCCTTTGCTTGTGCACCATCAGCCCTCAGTTATCAGTTTATTACGATGAACAAACATCACCGCCAGCCAGCCACCTTTCCCCCCCCCAAGCTTATTATCCTTAAAAATTCTTAATTTTTTTTATATAACCTTATCGGTTGCAGACCAAAGGGAGAACAATAAGAAAGTAAACAGTCACCGTGCCCTCAGGAGCGTCTGGACAATCAGAATCCGTTTACATCCCACATCTCGTAATTTGCACCTATTTTTCGACGGTTTAACCCATCACTTATCTGCGGGTTATATATACGTTTTCGAATGAAGCACGTTAAACCCGTTAGGATTTATTTGCATAATCCACACAGAGGAAAAGATGCATCCTTGCTCGCTGTTGGGTTTTTTTTTGTTGTTGTTGTTATTATTATTATTATTTAGATTGGGTGTAATCGCCCGCTCCCTCCCCCCCTGCCCGGCTCCCCTTCCCGGCTCCCCTTCCCTCCTTCCCCCGCAGCCCGTTCCCGCCCGGGGCCGGCAGGGGGCGCCGCAGCGCCGCGCCTGAGCCCTCGCGGGGCGCCCGGCGCTGCCCTGGTCCCGGCCCCTCCCGCTCCGCGCCCCGGCTCGGGGGTCCCCGCCGCCCCTCGCCCCCTCCGGATTAACACTGTGAGGGGGATCGGGCCGAGAGGCGGAGCGGCCCTGTCTGGGCGGGGGAAGCGCGGAACGGCGCTGGGCACGGCGGATGGGGATGCCGGGGCGGGCGCAGCGGCTCCCCCCTCTCCCGCTCCGCGTCCTCTCTCTCCTCCTTCCTTTGTCGTCAAGTGCGTTTTAGCAACAAAGATCCCAACAAGAGAGTGGAAGTAAACTTAGCCGGGGCTTTGTGCGGCCCGTGTAGTGACAACAAGAGAAACAAAACTACCTATTTGTAGCGCCGGGCCCGCGCTCCCCCTGCCCTGCGCGCCCACCCTGCGCCGCCGCGCCCGCGCAATGGGAGCAGGGCAGCGCTTCCCCGCTGGAGCCGGCCCCCTCCCCAGCCCCTGCGGTGCGGGTACCTGCCCCGCTTTGTGTTCTGCGGGGATGTCATCTGAGGGACGCGTGTTTGCACTGGACAGCCCCCCATCTTCCGAGGCAGGAGGGAAAGAAAGGCTTGGCGTTGTGTGCCACGGCGGGAATGGAGTAAGGCCCGGGCCGTGGAATGGAGTAGGGCCCGGGAGGTGGCCGGGAGAAGGGCAGCGTCTCTCCCGGGCTGTGCAGTGCGAAGGCGGTGTCCCGGCGCAGGCAGGAGGCCGGCCCGGGAGAGGAGCAGCGCAGGGAGCTCGGCGGGCGCTGGGACGAGCCCCGCACACGCAGGGCCCCCCGCAGCCGGGCGGCCCCTCTGTCCAGCGGGGGCACTGGCAACAGGGGGTGGAGGCCGGGGGGAAGTGGTTCCCGCTCCGCTGGCCCCAAGGCTTCTCCCAGCCCCAGGCCAACACCAACTTAAAAAAAAAAAAAGGAGAAAAGAAAAAAAAACAACACGTAGCAACAATGCTGTTTACCCACTTCCTCCAAAAGGCGTGTGTGACCTGTTGCTGGAAGGGGAGATACAAAGGCTTCCCAGTGGCTGCCTGGGCCGCCTCCGGGCCCGCCTCCCCCGCCGAGCCGTCCCGGCGGTTCGGAGCCCCCGCCCCGTTTCATGCAAAACCAGGGGTAGAGACTTGTCCTCAGTGGC
This sequence comes from Apus apus, assembly GCF_020740795.1. NCBI lineage: Eukaryota > Metazoa > Chordata > Aves > Apodiformes > Apodidae > Apus > Apus apus. The sequence continues at coordinate 18,577,333 of NC_067289.1, read as the reverse complement.
GGAGCCGCCGCGCGCTGATTGGCCGGGGCGAACACATTTATTCCCTGACAAGCCCCCATCACATGGATGGTTGTCTATTAACTTGTTCAAAAAAGTATCAGGAGTTGTCAAGGCAGAGAGAGAGAGTGTGTGTGTTTGCAAAAGGGGGTAAAGTAGTTTGCTGGCTCTTTAAGACTGAGGTGGAGAGAGAGAGAGAGAGAGAGGCAGGCAGAGAAAAGGGGAAAAGGAGGAAGAAGTTTTTTAAAATCAAGGCTCCGGTGGTAATAATAGCTGTTATTAGTATTATTAATCCATCAGAGAAGAGGAAGATCCTGATCTTGATCCAAGTGTGGTTTTGGGGAGTCCCCCTCCCCCCTTTCCTACCCCTCCCTAGGAAAAAAAAAAAAAAAAAGTCCGGCTTGGGACTTCGCTGCGGCTGCTCCTCGCTTCTCTGCTCAAGGCTGGTTCCAGGCAAAAGTAGTTTGAATGTACAACATGATGGAAACCGAGCTGAAACCTCCCGCCCCCCAGCAAACTTCGGGGGGAGGCACAGGCAACTCCAACTCGGCCGCCAACAACCAGAAGAACAGCCCGGACCGGGTCAAGCGCCCGATGAACGCGTTCATGGTGTGGTCCCGCGGCCAGCGGCGGAAAATGGCCCAGGAGAACCCGAAGATGCACAACTCCGAGATCAGCAAGCGGCTCGGGGCGGAGTGGAAACTTTTATCCGAGGCGGAAAAGAGACCCTTCATTGACGAAGCCAAGCGGCTCAGAGCTCTGCACATGAAGGAGCACCCGGATTATAAATACCGACCCCGGAGGAAAACCAAGACCCTCATGAAGAAGGATAAGTACACGTTGCCGGGGGGCTTACTGGCACCGGGCACCAATACCATGACGACTGGGGTAGGGGTTGGGGCCACCTTGGGAGCTGGGGTGAACCAGAGGATGGACAGTTACGCGCACATGAACGGCTGGACCAACGGAGGCTATGGGATGATGCAAGAGCAACTCGGCTACCCGCAGCACCCGGGGTTGAACGCGCACAACGCGGCGCAGATGCAGCCCATGCACCGCTACGACGTGAGCGCCCTGCAGTACAACTCCATGACCAGCTCGCAGACTTACATGAACGGATCGCCTACCTACAGCATGTCTTACTCCCAGCAAGGGACCCCGGGCATGGCCCTGGGCTCCATGGGCTCGGTGGTCAAGACGGAATCCAGCTCCAGTCCCCCCGTAGTCACTTCCTCGTCTCATTCAAGGGCTCCTTGCCAAGCTGGGGACCTTCGGGACATGATCAGCATGTATCTACCAGGTGCTGAAGTACCAGAACCAGCTGCCCCAAGCAGACTTCATATGTCCCAACACTACCAGAGTGCACCTGTTCCTGGCACAGCCATTAATGGCACACTCCCTCTATCACATATGTAAGACAAAGGGGCCGGGGGCGGGAGGGGGGGAGGGAAGGAAAACTAAACAAAACAAACAAACAACAACAAAAAATACTTTTATTAGAAATCCTGGACTTTTTTTTTCTTTTCTTTTCTTTTTCTTTTTTTTTTTTTTTTTGGACTATTTTTGTACAGAGAAAACTCGGGGCGGGCGTGGGGGTGGGGGGAGCAGAAATTAAACCGACAAGGAACTTGTATAGAACTCGGAGGGGAAGCAATTACAGAAAACTTTTAAAAAGTTCTAGTGAAAACGGTAGGAACTTTGCAGAAACTTTGCAAAAGTCTTTACCAATAATATTTAGAGCTAGACTCAAAGAGCGAAGAGGAAAATGTTTTAATATTTGCAGGCCACTTTTGTACAGTATTTATCAAAAGAAACATGGCAATCAGAATGTCCATTGGTAATACAGAGAGGAGGGAAAAAAAATACAAAAAACCCAAACAAACCCAAACAACTACCGAATTGGCCAATTATTTTTTACAAACAGAGTCTACTTGGAGCATTGTGGCTTTGGCATCTGAATTTATAGCAGCTGCGAGAGGAGAAGAAATTATTTTACAGCATTTGGACATTGAAATTGTTTTAGACATTGTACAAAAGACAAAACAGGTAAGATGAGTATTTGCGAACCATGGGCTTGGTTTGCTGTGAAAGGGCAAACGTTTAGATTGTACTAAATTTTATTATTATTTTTTTTTACTTCTTGTTAAAAAGCAAAAATTGCCATGCAGGTTCACACGCCGTTTGTTAATTTATAATAACTTTTTGTTTCCAGACTTCATCCTGTTCAAGGGAAAAAAAAAAAAAAAAAAAAAAAGGAAAAAAACACCCAACCTGAAATTACTGTGTTTGAAATATTTTCTTATGGTTTGTAATATTTCTGTAAATTTATTGTGATGATATTTTAAGTTCTTTTTTTTTTTTTTCCTCATTTTCCGTAGTTGTATTTTAAAGATTCGGCTCTGTATTATTTGAAATCAGTCTGCCGACAGTCCATGTATATATTTGAACTAATACCATCCTTATAACAGGTACATATTCAAGTTAAGTTTTTACTCCATTATGCACAGTTTGAGATAAATAAATTTTTGACATATGGACACTGAAGTTCCTTTTGAGTCTTGGATTTATTTTTGTAACGCAAGATGTTTTTTTAAATAATTCATGCAGTTTGAAGGTATCATCGTAGCTAACAGTACGGCCAATAATGCAGCAATATATATATATAACGCATTAATATTTTTATATGTATGTATGGAGAAAGTACGGTAGCTTTAATGGAGTAATGACTGTGTCTCCGGGGGGACAAGAAGGCGGAGTGAGACGCTCGTTTCCCAATTCTCTTCCCTTCCTAGGACGAGGGGTGCGATCGGGTAGGGGGGGTCGGACTCGGCTGCTTTTGACCACTTGTTGCCTCCTGCGGGGCGATCCGGGGGCTGCCGGAGCCGAGCAGGGGGGAAGCCCGGCCAGGGGCACTGCCAGCGCCCGCCGTGTTTCCAAGTACAGATAATTTATTTCTCTCTTTTCCCAACGGTACCTTCTTCCTCTGGGTCTCGCAGGAGGGGACCCGGCTTTTCCCGGCCGGGAGCCCCGAGGCGGCCGGCCTAGCGGGGGGCTGAGCGCTCCCAGCTCCCTTTGTTTGGGACTTCCCAAACTTTCCTCTCCTGGCTCCCGTGCAGCTCAGGAGGTGAGAGGTAGGGGCGGGGGTGGGCTTGGCCAAGCAAAGGTAAGAAACAACAAAAAGTGGAAAAAACCAAACAAAAACAGTCGAATACCAGAGACTTTAACGCTTTATCACAGCTCTTTCTTGAACCCTATTTCTTAAATTGCCAGCGCGGTGTAGCCCCGTTTCGGACACTCTCTGCAGCCGATCACAAGTCCCAGAGAGAAGCGGTGCTGCCCGCCAAATAGGAGGAGAGAGAGATCCGCCATTGGTGCCAGGTAGAGTTTTACTTTGTACAGTTGTAACAGCAATTGCCGAGGAGATGTCTCCGCGCTGCTGCGCGCTGGCGGCCGCGCTCCAGCCGGCGGCAGGGCCAGGCGCCCTCGGCAGGGCCGCGCCCCGCGGGCAGCGCAGCTGAGCCGCGGCTGCGGTAGCCCCTGTGCCTCCCCTTGGAGCCCCGACTTCTATTTATTTGGTGCTGCTACCGCTGCTGTGGTTTCCCTTGGGATACGCGCATGAGGGAGATGCAAGTAAAAACAATAATATTTTTTTTGGGAAAAAAAAGCAAAACAGGTACGAAACGTAGGGCACTGTGTTTGCAAACTGCTCGTGTCTTCTGCTAATGGCGTCTTGTGCATGGCAAGGAAAGGATGTGATGTTTGGTTCGGGCAAGGCACGAAGTGGGCGCTCCGGCCTGGCGGCAAGTGTTGCTCAGCTTTTCTCTCTAGTATTTCTTGTCAGTCACCGGGTTTTGCTGTAGCTCGGGGATGAAGGTGACAGGGGAAAAAAAAAAAAAAAAAAGAAAAAAAGAGGGGAAGGGGAGGAAAGAAAAAAGAAAAAAATAAACAACCACACCACACACAAAAGTTCCCTTGCTGGTTGTGGCTTTTAATTACTAGTACCATTTCCTAGGCTCAGTTCTGGCCTCCATCCTTGAAGCCTGGTGTCCAGATGAAAACTAACATTGTCAGACTGGCAGATACAGAGTTTTGCTCGGTGCCTGGTTTTAGGAGTTTAGCTCCTTTTGTCCCTTTTATTTCTGCACCGTCGCGGTACTTGGGCAGTAGAGCAATTCTTGAAGATTTCCAACCTTTTCTATTTCTTTTAAGTGAATGCAAAGAGTAAAATACTCTTTTCCAGAGCTGTGAGCGTATGCAATGCGCCTGGGGATTATCCACGTGGTAACGAGCCCACAGCTCCGCTCGCCTCACTGAGAAAAGAGAACCAGGAATAAAAACCCAATCGATATCGTGATTCCATTTTTCAAAAGCAAATCTTAGCCAATTAACAGCAATAAAACCTGGCCCCTTTTTGAAGTGCTAACTAAAATATTCGAGGGGGTAGTTGGAAATGTTGGTCCTTTTACAATTCGCATAGAGAAGGCGAGCTAATACCATTAAACAAAAGGCACTAAGCCACATATTCAGGCTTAGTGAATTCAGCAACTTTTTATATAGGCAATTTGTTTAAGCTTAGATTTCAGAGCACGATGTGGAATATATGTTGTTGTAACCTGATCTCCCTCGGACAGATTCCTTACATCCATCCATCCATCCATCCGTTTACAGAGGATAACCCAAAGCATTTTACACATACAGCTGAACGATTTTATTTACAAAGTGTTATTTGGAGAAACGCCATTGTCCACTGCTAATTTTAAATTCAAAACATTCAATAACCTCATTTACACCTAAGCCGTTATCCCGGGCTTTCGTTTTTGGCAGCTAAAATGTGTAACAGACCTTGAGGATATGTTTTTATTATGGTTATTGAAGACCTTTGGGGTTCTCCGTGTTTTCCCTCTGGTGAGTTGTTGTGTGCTTTATAGCCAGGGTGATTCTTGGTCCAAGACAGCCAGTGTAATGTTTCGCCAACCTTCTACAGAGCCGAAATGAACCCAAGAATACGATTATAGTTTCCCCTGTGATTTTTTTACGGCTTTTTAAGGACTGGGGTGTTAAAATACTTTGCAGAACTGGAGAGGTAGATTAGCAGGGTCTCTTGCCAAAGCTGGGAATCTGGTATTACAGACTGTCCCAGGGGGAAATCGCTCACATTAACCACTAAATGAATATTTGACAAGGGCTCATTCGGGGGTATTATTACTACAAACGGGTCCCTACTGGACTTTCCAAGGGTCAAAGAGCAATGGTTCAATTAATTATTTAGACTGTTAGTAGATTTGGTTGTAATAGCTGTACTTATTTCTACAACCGACAGCTTCTTGCGGTGGGGGACCTGGGGAGAGACTCTGCCTCGCAGCCCCTGCTCCAGCCCGCGGCCGGCAGGGACGGGCAGAGCGGCTGCCGGCAGATGCTTCTGGCCTAAGCATCAGTTTTTATTCCTTGAGATACCCACTGGTGCCGTGTGGGACATCGGGGGTGGCGGTGAGCCCCACAGCAGCTTGTTCTCTCTCCAGATCAATTCCTCCTGGTCCCCAACGGGCAGCAGACCTGTATATTTATCTCCGAATGGAAGGCAGATAGCTCAGCAACTGAAGTAGTATATAATATAGGTACCACTGAAAGAAAGAGGTTCATTACTGATAGGTGTGATTAGATACACTTCAGTTATTTAAATCCAGATCTAAGTCAAATATTAAAATCTAAAGCCTGCTTCGGTGCGTGCGAGATTTCCGAGGATATATGCAAAATAATGATATCCTGATGGCAGAATAGCTTCGTCTTTGCGTTTTTAACTCTAGCCAGTCTCGTCTGACACTGTCGTTTCAACATTTTTGTTGTTTGAGGGGCGGGGGGGGGGGGGGGGGGGGGGGGGGGGGAAGAGAAGGGAGGATTATTTTGTTTAGTTTCTACAACAAACATGTCCGCAGTAGTAGAAACTAAAAAAAAAAAATGTTGGGAGTGTGCGATTAGGTGACAATAATATATGTTGAATGAATAAGAGATAAGCTGCAAGGGGGGAGAGGGAAGCAGTAATTACAAACCCAATTCATTCAGCTTTTCAGGACTTTTGTTGTGGGAGCTCCATTGACGGGCTTCGAGCTGCCAGTTTTCTCACATTAAAAAGAACTGATCAGCGCCTCAGGGGGACAAGCAACACCGCTTAACTGCATAGTGATGGGGTCCTCATTTAGAGCCATTACAACAAGAAAATTAAACAGAGCCTTTGTGTGCACCAGGTTTACTTTTCAATTGCTGACAGTTTATAGCTAACTGCTCAGAGATTGAAGTTTGATTGCGGTTTGATCGCCTGCTAGTTAGCACCAGCGCTATTTTAGTTTTGGTAATTAAAACCAGTTTTTCTGACGATGGCAGGGGGAATTGCGAGAAGTTTGGTGCTTTTTTGCTTTTGAGGAATCAATTGCCTTGGCGAGGACATACCGCGCTGAAGTGAGTGTGGGGGTTGTTTCACTCGCGACCTGAAAAGAAAAGGAAGCCAGGAATGGAAATTCTCGGAACTGCAGATTTGGCTGAGCGGGAGGGCGAGTTCCGTCCCTCGGGCGCCCGGCGGCTCTGCCCGGGACCAGCCGCGCTGCCCGCTCCGCGCCTCGGAGCTCTGCGGAACTGCCTGGCAGGTGCCGGGCGGACGGGCGGAGCAGGGAGCGGATGGGGTACAAAGCAACCCCCCCAACCTTGCCGTGATGATTTTGAAGTTTTGCTTCTGGACTACGCAACCGTTTGGTAGAGCTGAGCCCCGTGAGTGTGTCTGTGCGTGTGTGTGTTTGTACCCGTGTGCGCCTGTGCGTGCGGGGGGGCAAAGGGGGGAGGAGGAGGGGGGTGGGGGGGGCGCCGAAACCAGCTGTAATTTTTCGTTATAATTTAGCAAGGTCGGTAGAGAGCCGCGCTCGGACACTGACTGCAGAGGAAGGTCCGTCCCCGCCGGCCTAGCTCCCCGCAGGAGGCTCCTCCATCGCTGGAGACAGGAGCCCGGGGCGGGGGGATGTGCTGGGGGGTCCCGGCCGGTGGCTGCGGGAGTCAGGACCGCGCCGGGCCGGGCAAGTTTCTCCTGGAGTTTTTCTCCGGTAACTCCGGCTGCGGTAACCAACGCGGCGTTGCGCCTCGCGGGACCTTTGCCATGTGGACGAGAGCTTTCACGCCGTGTTTTTAGGTCCTTTTTTTAAAAAAAAAATTTAAAATTTAATTTTCTTTTTTGTTAATGTTATTTAAGGGTTTCTGTGTGTTTTGTTTGCATCCCTTTCCTCGCGGCCCCGCCGATAAAAGATCCTTCTCCCTCCTTCCAAGTCCTTTTCAGACTCAAGTCACCGAGCGGTTAGTCCAAGGTGGTTGACTTCTCCAGAGGAGCGGGAGGGCCTGAAGCTCGGGGAGGTGGGGGGAAGGCTGAGGGGCACCGTACACGACGGGTGTCTGCCAGGCCTCCCCCGCGGGGCCCGGCTGAGCTCGGTGGGGCCAAAGCCGCCATGCCGCCGGTTCCTGGGGGCGGCAGGACGCCGGCAAACCCTGGGAGAGCCCTGCCAACCTCAAGCCCCGAGCTGGGCTGTGTGCTCTCGGCTCCCCAAAGAGCGTCCCTCCCTCTGGAGCCCCACAACGGGCACGGGGCTGCCCCGACGGCCCCGGCCGGGACGTGCTCCCGCTCCCGGGCAGGCGCTGGAGACCCGCGCCCTGCACCGGTGCCCCGGTGGAGCGGGAGAAAAGGCCCGACTCCCTGCGGGCTCCCCCGCCCCGGGACCTCGGTGACCCCATCATCTCGGCAGCAGTGAGAGCTGATGACGTAATGTGGGCGCTTTATTTTGAAGAAAGTCGTGATTAACGAGGAGGGGGTTGGAGGGAGGGGAATCCCACCGGGTGCTGGAGAGAAACAGGCCTCTGCAGAGCCTTTCCCGCGGGAAGTCTCCGGAGGGTGCCTTGGGATACACACACTCACATACAGGCTGCGGGCCTGATCCTGCAATCCTGCCTCCCGTCCTGCGGCAGCTCCCCGGCCATGGGGAGGCCCGGCCGAGCGAACGGATCTTACTGGGGAGACTGAGGAAGCCCGAGGTCAGGTCCAGCTTAATTAGAACTCAACCCCGCCGCGCTCTGCAGGGCGGCAGCCGGGGCTCGGGGGAGCGGGGCCGGGGCTCGTCCCCCCACCACCCCCGGCCGCCGGGCTCCTGCCAGGTCTGCGGGTGCCACGGGAGAAGCTCGTCAACGTGTCCTTCTGGCATTTCTTGGAATGATGGTTCCTTTAAGCTCTTACAAATTACAAAAGTTGTGGAAGACAGAAAAATAATTAATGTATTAAAACAAGCAGCGAATTCCTCAGGAGGCACCTTATCAACTCCAGCCACACTGGCTTCATCCCTCCTCGTATGCTAATGCCCCGTGACGTCACCGGCGCCAGATTGAATGTGAATCAGTTATGAAATTATTAGTTTTAGCTTAAAAAGCAATCTGGCTCTCCTGCCAGTGAGGTTTGTGCTGCTGCGGGTTCTCGTTCCGTGTCCTCCCCATGTTATGTACACACAGTAGTTGCGACTTTCCTGTCACATGAATCAATATTTCCAAAGCACACAACTGAACTGGGGTTGATGTAAAGAAACTATAGCTTAATTTGGTCCCGTTTCTGAGATGGCTGTGTCTTCTTTATCGATATACACATTACACCCGAAACCAGACAATCGGATTTCCTCCTACTTTTCAGGTAGGCAAGAGCTCCTTGTGATTTATTTCTGCTAAGATCCCACTGAGGGGGTGGGATTCTTTGCCAGCATCTGAGAAAAAAAAAATATTCAGGAGTGTTTGTTTTTGCTAGCCACAGAGGAAAACGGGCCAGAAAAGGGGAAAATACAGATTTTGTTTGTTTGTTTTTATCAGATAGAATTTATTTTTTTTTTACTTAGGGTTTTGAAAAGGAGAGTAGCCCAGCGGTGGAGGGCCAAGGGATCTGAGCGGGGAACAATGGGAATTAACACCGTTTCAGTCGTTGAGGCCACTCTAATTAGATGTCTGGATCCAGCGAGATCAAATACCTGAATCTAAACCCCTCTGCTCGGTTTCTTTCGCTTGCAAATGCTTCTGAAAAACGGTTGTTGAAGAAACCAAACTAACCCTAAATTCCCCGGAGTGCCTTTCGAGGAGTTTTGCCGGTAACAACTTTCTCCCCCGTTTAGGGGGGCCGGCTCATCCCCTTCACACGGTGGCCCCCGGCCCCAAAGCTGCCCCGCCGCCCCTGCCAGGGCACCCACGGTAACTCCCCCTGCCACCCCTCCCTTCCCCTTCAAACGCTGAAGGAGACTTTGGTCTCTTTGGCCTTTTCTTTCTCCCGAGAGCAGGCTGCTCTGCTACCATGAATTATGAATAAACTTGTAGCTCTTTCTCCCGGGGACACCCGGCGTCGTTCCTCGCTCTGTTCTCGGGGGCTGCGGGGGCCCCTGCGCGAAGCTGCCCCCGGCCTGGGGGAGGGAGGTGGCACTCGCCCCAGCTCCTTCTTCCAGTAGCCCCCTAAGCAAAGAAAGGAAGAAAGAAAAAGTTGCAACTGGTTGAGAAGCGAGTTTTCTGATTAATGAAATCCCAAATGAGTGGCGAATATAAAGTATTGTAAGATTTCTTCCCTGCCCCCCAGGCACTGATTGGCAATACTTTTTTTTTTTTTTTTTTTTTTTCCTTGTGTGTTGGTTTGAAAAGCAGGAAGAAATGTAATGAATTGAGTGCTGTCAGAGATGTCTTCTCTGTTGATGTGGTGAATGGCAGTAGCTCCCTGATCCAGTGCAGGTGCAGTAGAGCTGGGGAATAAAAGAGGGGGGCTCTCTGTTCAGTGGAAAAAGCACATTCCCTACAATAGACCACACACTGCCAGCCGGCACGGCATCAGCTCACACTCTCAGACTTTTTTCGCCTCTTTCCACAGTCCTGAGCTCACAAAATGGCTATACATTAGCACTAGTTAGGGTTTGCTTTTAATGAACAGTTGTGACTCCTTTTGACCAACATTTAAATCTGCTGTGCTCTCTCTGAAGACAGGTCTGTTTTGATCACAGGTTTTAAAAAATGGCCCGGTTGCTCACAAGGCGGCTCATTCACGGCCATCAGTTGCATTTGATTAAAAAAAAAAAAAAGCTTTCGATTAATAAAATGCGTTATCCAAGTGCTCCTACTGGGGAAAGTTGTTGGTTTTTTTCTTTTTCTTTCCCCTCCCCCCTTTTTAAAAATATATATAATAAAATTATGTGGGGAGGAGGAGAGATACTGTTTTTAAATTTATGAGATGGTCTAATCCTATACACGAACACATATTAATCCTGTTTAGAGATAACCTGTCTCCTTTTTGGCTTAATATATTATCCTTATACACGGATAAAAAGTTTGCGCTTCTATTAATTCTGCCCAGATTGTTTTTCTCGGCTTATTTCCGCCACTTTTTTTTTTTTTTTTTTTTAACCTCGGTGATCTGCTCAATGGAAGCTACATGGTTACACTTGGTTACTCAAGTTTTATTCGAAATTATTTCCAGAGCAAGGGCTCACTCCTCAGCCGAAGGGGGCTGATTGACTCAGTCCCCCTCCGCCTCGCATTTCATGTGCCTCGTCCTAGCGCGGCCAAGCCAATGAGCCGGTATTTTCATGGCATCTTGGAGCAGCCCTTGTTGATTCCTCTTGCACCTATCCTGCAAGGTGTAGATTAAGCTCTTTTGGATATACTTGCTGATGCACTGGGCTGAGGAAAATTGCTCGGCGTTTGCTTATAAAAACCCATGTTACTGTGAAAGTTCTTTTTTTTTTTCCCTAATCGTGGTAACAAATAGCATCAGCTCCTGGAATAGTCTGGCAAAGCCATTCTTTGCCCCAGTACTGTTAAGCGGGAGAAGTTAACAGCTAACCACTTATTACCTGAGCTCCAAGTAAACTCCCCTCTCCATCCTCGCCCCACCCCACCCCCACCCCCCCCCCCCCCCCCCAGCTGATAACAAAACATGTTGGCAGCAAATGACATGAGAAATAACAGTCAGATGCCGGTGGGTGCCTGGAGCACGTTTCCAGGGGTCAGATCTTGTCATCCCGCGCACAAAAGAACGGATCTTGTCTACACCGGAGAGAAGAGATCATATCGATGTGCCTATATGGAAAATACAGATCGTTTACACTTTGTTTTCGGGATGTTCCAAACACTCGGGAGCATCATCACTTGACAGCGCCTTATTTACTGCCAACAAGTTGGAGCTCTCCCAGCGCCATCCTTCTCCCCGGCGATGTTTAATAATAAAAGACCAGTCGGGGCTTTGGCAGGGGGTACCTTGTGTCCTTTCCCACACACCCCCCCCCCATGGGCTGGGTGTGCGCAGGGTGTCCGGCACAGCCCGAGAAGGAGGTGCGAACCGCTGCTGCTCCCCGCTCCCGGTTTCCCACTTTTCTTTCTCCCGCGCTACTTGATAGCCTTTGTGTCCCATTGCTGCACACACCCATAATTAATCCTCCTTCTTACCGCTTACATCCTGGACCCAAGGGGCAACTCAAACCTATTTAGATCGCCTTGGTTGGTTGCACAAATTTAAGTGGCAAATGAGTTATAAACCTAATAACTGCTTTAATAAAAATAATTATTTGATTATGGCAGAGGAAATTTGCTGGAGTGCAAGGATGAGGCTGGGTTTGCGTTTTGGTGGCGGTGAGGCTCCTGTTTTTGGATTGAACTCAAACATCTTTTAAAAGCATTGCTCTAGAAAAACAGAACAACCAAAACACGCCACAGAATCTCAAACCCAAAACCAACCTTACATGAACAAAAATATCGGCTTCCTTCGGGGAGCGTTGTGGAACGTTTCCCTCGATATTCAGAAGAATTAATTTATAAACAGAAAAATCAATATGGGATTTGGGTGGCTCTGAATTAATTGAAAACAATCAACACGGGGGACCATTAATCACAAGCGCTGGTACCTCTCTCACTTTTTTCTCGTTAAGGATGAAGTTTCTGCGCCTCTTTCAAGTGTATTTATGCTTCTGGTTTACAAGGAAAAGTGAGGATGAAACAAGACCAGTCGCGTTGTCCCCTCTATACTTTTAACGCTAGCATATTGTTTGATTACTAATTCGAGTTAATATGATCTTTATGGCAACATAACAGTGGATAATTGGCCCTTTTTCTGAACAACAATGTAAATCACAATCGCTTTATTATTTAATAACGTCAAACGCTTCGTTGGATTGGCCCCGACAGAGAAGACCTTTTCTTTCTAGGCAGTGTTGTTGAGAAAGAACAATGCAGATCTAATTGTGGAGATTTCAGAAGTTGGCTCCTGTAAATGAACAGCTTAGATATGGAAGTTCCAGCAGATGTCTGCACTTTTCCCTGTGACAAACCTTGTAACCCCCCTTCCTTCCCCCCTGCCCCGTCCTCCCCCTCCCCGACTTATTGAAGATTTTTTGTTCTCACATCCTAGCAACAACCTAAATCTTCCAGTCGCAAATACACCCCTTTCCCCTCGTTGCTACACAGCACCTCAGATGGCAGCCTTAAGCGTACACACCAAATTAGCGCTTGGCCCAAGGCGCTCGTCCCTCGCTCACTCCTCGCCCCGCGCCTCCCATCAGCTGCGGGGCTGGGGGGTTGGGGAGAGGCTGGGGGTGTCGGGCCAGCGGCGGGGGGGTCTGGGGGTGTTCGGGCTCTCGGCGCTGCGGTTCGTCACCTTCTCGCCAATCCTGTAAACGTGTCGGGGGTTTGTTTTGCAACAGTTTGGAGGCGACTGCAAGTTGGGCACGCTGTTATGTGGCAGGAAAGGTGCCAGAGCCTGCCCACCACTGAAGGGAGCTGGGGGGTGGGACAGGCCCCTCAACGGAGTACCCCTGTGTGCCACCGCTGCCCTGGGGGGCTCCTGCTTGTCCAACCCCCCTTGTCTGGCCCAACTGACCCAAACCCTCCCGGCTTCTCCGTGGTACCAGAAATGAGCCTGCCAGAGGAGGGGGTGGGCGCACGGCTGTGGGGACAGGGACGGCTCCGAGAGAAAAGCTGCTCGATTTCTGGCACGGGGGGACGCGTATCCCACCCGGCATCCGCTCTCTCGGCCCTGGGCTGTGCGCTGCTCCTCGGTTTGGACGCTGCGCGGAGTTTTTCCCTTGCGCTTGAGGCGACCTGCCTGGGATCAGCCGGGCGGGGCTGCGGATCCCGCTCCCTCTTGCACCGCCGACCGCTCCGGAGGCGATTCCGCTGAGTGGAGTGGGTTGGACAAACTTTGGCAGCGGCGCCGGCCGCGCTGCCCAGCCCTGCCCAGTCCTGCCCCTCGCCCCCAGACCCAGCCGTGAGCTACGATGAGGGCCCCTCAGCGGGGGGTCAGGGCGAGGTGTACCGACCCTCTGCCACCAGGGGTGTCAAGACATGAGGCAGATACACCAGTTCAGGATATTTTGCCTTCCTTTTGTGTTTTTCCTTTTACTTCTTTTCCTTTTCATTTTTCTCACAAGCAGTAGCCAAATCCTCTTCCACAGCACGCGCGGTCAAGCCCCTTTCTGCTCCCTCCCGGGCTGCTCCCCGCAGCTGCCCCGGGCAGGAGCCGCGGAGATGCGGGTGCCCGGTTGTTGCCTCGAGGCTCTCCCTGCACCCCGCCCCCTCAACCCTGCCCGAAGCGGGGCACCGGGGGCACCGGCTCACACCTGCGGCAGGGTGGGTGTTTTGTTCTTTAGCAACTATCCACTCGATACTACCGAAGTATTGAAAACACAGTCGTGGGCACTGAAATTCTCAGAAACAGAAATGCAGTGACTCGGGGTTGCCAGCCCTGCCTGCAGCCGTGGGAAGCGGTTGATGAATCCCTGTTGACCTTTGAGCCTTTTTCTCCTCGAGTGGGTGGAAAATCTTGTGGGTTGTTTTTATTTTTTTTTTAATTTATTTTTTTTTTTTGGTTCTACCTTTCCCGGCTCGTTTGTTTGTTTTACAACTTTACTTTTCCCCGCTGACATCGCCTGGCTGGGGGAGCATCGCTCACCCTGGGTGCTGCCCGTGGGAGAGCGGGGTCGCCGGGGTTTTGGCAGCCCGCAGCCGCAGCCCTGCGGCGTGCCAAGGGTTAACCGCGTCCCCTGCGAGGCTCTGCGCAGCGATGGATGAAACTGCCGCGACTTTCCCCTAAAAAACATCAACAGGAGAGAGATGTCCCGGAGCTCCGGGATAGAAGGGACCGGGCCGAGCCGGGTCGGGCCGGGGGCGGGGGAGGAAGGCCTGGGCGGCTGCCACTCCCCCCTTAATGAGCTCATTTCCATGTCTGCGCCTCCCGCAACTGTGAGAAAATCCTCCGGGACATCCAGCGTGCCGATGCGGCCCGGGCTGCCCCGGTCTCCCCGGTGACAGCGCCCGCCCGGGAGCGCCGCGCTGGCTGGGGGGGAAACTAGATAAATAAAATAAAACTCCTCCCGGCCCTGGCACCTCTCAGGTTTCCGCGTAGAGGGAGGGGGACCCCACGCCCACGCGTGTCTTTTGTGGGGTCGGACTCCCAGAACACCCCCCTGGAGCCGTGCTCGGGGGGGAGGAGGGTGCAGAAGGGGGGTGAGGACTGTCCGGGAGGGGGAAGGGAGCACTGAACAGCCCCACACTTATCAATAACAAGATGTATAAATATCAAAGTGAAGGAGCCCGAGTAAGTCTTTCTAGAAGCGAGGAGGAAGCTTAAGCAGCTTTCTTTAATGGTGATTTGTAGCTCTGTAAGGGGCACGGATAGCAAATACCCTGCAGGTGCATGTTGTAACACTGCCATCCGGACTTTAATGTAGATTACTCTCCAACTCGTTTGATCGGTCCTTTGAAACCCTTTACAATTGCCTGTGACGAACCGCCAGTCTCAGGTTTTTTTTTTTTTTCTTTGAATAATGCCTTAAGGGTAAGTCCTCGGGGCTTTTAAAGATCTCCAGCACATTTAAAAAAAATCACGTTAGATTTTTACTTTAGAGCATGGGTCCGTGTCTCTCAACTTCGGGCTGTTAACAGGCATCTTTTAAATCGTTAATCATCTAATAACCACCAACTTTACTCTGGAAGGGAGATACGGGGGTCTTCTAAAGATCTCCAAACATTTCTATTGCATTTGGGATCATACTGGTTTAAATTTAGGAGGCAAACACACCGCCCCTTCTGCTGAAGCTCTGGAGCTAGTTGGTCTCTGCTGTTCATGGACTCTCTGCTGGTTAAAGCTGTGCTGAAGGCCTTTCCTCTGGCCAGAGAGGAACCCTCCATGTGGGTTTAGAAAGCAAACCCGAAGGATGATGCAGGAAGAAACCCAGTCTGAGGGCACTCCCGCACCCCGACCCTGGCCCAGGACCTCCACCAGCTACTGTGTCCGTGCCTCATAACAACCAGTGAGCATTTTTAAATTTTTATTTTTTTTTGAGGAAAAAATCCGAGAGGACCCAATAAATCCCGCAGATGTTTCAGCTCTCTCTGCAAATAACGTTTAACCTTTAATATTTATTCGTCACTATTAATTCAAAAAAATAATTATTGAACTTTTGGCCCTTCAACTTCCACAAGCGGCGCTTTGTTTCGCTAAAATAAACTTGGGAGAAGCGATCTCTCCCTATCAAACTAAGGATTTGAATTAAAGGCCCATTTGGGACACTTGAGACTACAAAGGGTTACACATAAATAAATGCCACATTTGCCTATTGCAAAAGTTTTCTCTGTCCTTTCTCAGTCACAACAGGGGAGGAAAAAGCCGTCGTTTATTATCTAGTGCTGGGCAGGGGCAGCCCCTCCAGAATGTGCTCTTAGGTTTGGCCGGCTGAAGAGGGACTCTTTTTTTCCCCCCCTCAACAGCAGCTCCTTTTGTTCTCCAGATCTCTTTCCCAATTTCAAGCTTCACTTGCAGATCCTAAGTTTGTTTGTTAATGACGCTATTACCATCTGGCTCGTCCTACTTTCCAAAAGATATAAATCTCCCCAGTTTCATTGCCTACATTATCATTTAAGTGCCACCATAGCTGGAAGAAAAATATGCTTTCAAGGCTGCAAATTCTCTTGCACGGAGTAACTTCCCCAGGCGCGGAGCTGCCGCCCGCCCCGCCGGGCTGCGGGCCGCTTGGCAGGGATGGCTCCAAATGGATTTCACCTTGCAGCGATGCTGAGAGGGGGAGACAGCACGATTTAAGTTTGCCACCCGAAACTCAAGTGAACCTTCTTCCCCCCACCTCCGCCTTCGCCGCTTTTGTGGATGTTTAATGCATCCTGGCTACTTTGAACCGTTATCTTCGGCGGCGAGAGGGCAGGATGAGTCCTGCCCCCGGCAGGCTCCTGTTTTCCCTTACCCAGCGTGAACCCCCGTTCCTCTGCCATAAGTACATATTCCATACGTGTGACTAAACCTTTCCCACAGGCGTGGTACAGTAAAGGGAAGAAAAGTTTGGGCTCCTCTTAATGCAAAGCGGTTGCAGATTTGTGTGCGTTTAAGCATAAAGGAAAGGGGGGAGGGCGAGAAGGGATGGGGGAGGGAGTTGGGTCGGTTTGTGTATGGGCTCCACAATGACTCTATTTATTCGCTGCAACCAGCCTGGGCAGATTGAATAGGCGAGAGAGAGACACTCAGCCTTCCCAACGCGTGGGCTTTGTGGGATCTAGTCCCCACTAGCAGATTTCAACTGCTAATTTCCCATTCCGCGGGGCTCTCCTGCGAGGAGACACGGCTGTGCCCGGCAGCTCCGTCCCCCCCGGACACGGCCCGTCTTGCTAGTCCTTAACCTCTCCGCGCATAAGCTCAGCGAGGGGAGAAGTTTAAAACTTGATCGTTTCTTTGCTGGGTGTCCGCCAACAATGTTTCTGCGGAAGAAACCTCCCATTTTATTTGAAGATATGTATACGCATGCACACACTTACACACGATATTGTCAAGAGAGGGAAAAGGAACTCCTTTAATATGGGAAAGAAAACCAGGGATTTTTATTTTTTTTTCCCCGAGTGATCTAATTGTTATAAATAATTACGGATGAAAAGAAAACTCACTTATTATGCACTTCTAATACTGTGACTGCGTAGGAGAGAAGGGGAGGCAGACCAGTGATTAATTAATATCGCACTGGCGTAGCTGTTTGCTCGCAAAGGGCCTTTTCCCCTCCTGCCGCTGCCGAGTTATCATTCCAGCTCGAGTCATGTGTAGCCAGGAAGGGATCTTGTTTATAAATTTATATGACGACCTTTTCTTTGTGTGTGCTCTAAAGTTGATATGGACAAATTGCAGAGGTATACAATTTAAGTAGATGCACTTTTAATCACCGATCATTAAAATGGTTATGTTAAATATACTCAATTACATGCATGACTTCACCCTAACAGTACTTTCTATTCTCCCAGCTGCTCACGTATTCCTTAACTATAGTCAGCAGAAGAAACTCGATTATGCTGAATCCATACATTTCTATGGATTTCATCAGCCTAATTAATGCTTCAGTGTGGTCCATGTGTCTGAATGGTCCCTTTGCTATTACTTGGGTAAGGAGGCAGTGCTGGAATGCAGAGGGTCTTTCTTTCAAAGATACCCATGGGGGTCACTCTAGGACTCTAATGGCAAAGGTAGCAAGTGTTAAATAGCAGAAACATGCAGAGAAAGGGAAGGCAGCGATGTAAAAGGGACATGGATACTGTAGGTATGCCCAACAGGTCAGTGATGATAATTAAAACTCTTAAAGAAAAAAAAAAAGTAAATGGAAAGCTTCCACAGTTCGCAGCGTGCCTGGTTAAAAGCAAAGAAATCAGTCCCCAGAAACGCACCTTGCTGATACTGGCGGGGGGGGAAAAAAAAAAAAAAAAAAAAAAGTTGACAGCAGATTTTTAGCCTAAACAACTACCAGGGCAGCCTTTTCTGCGAGCACAGCGTTTGAATGCCCCGTCTCTTCTGTAATTTTCTCGTTGTCGAAACGCAGAGTGTCAGGGGGAGGGTGCCGGGCTGGGCAGAGCTGGGCAGAGCCAGGTAGAACCGGGCAGAACTGGGCAGAGCCGGGCAGAACCGGGCGCTCCCTCGGCCGCATCCTGGGCGCCTCTGCCCTGGCACCCCCGGGGTTCCTGTAGCTCCCCCGGGCAGTGCAGACACACATGCAGCTGGCAGAAGCAGCTCTTCTCCTCCTCTCCCCAGCTTTCTTCCGAAATGAAGAAGCGATTAAAATAAATGGGATGCTTTGCAGCTTTAGTGCAAACAGCCAATGGCTGCTTCTGTCATGCATTTTCCCATCTTAGCGTTTAGTGGGATCTAACAAGCAAGAGCACTTCTTGCTATTCAAGCAACATTTTAATCGATGAGAAACGCATCGATATGTACTTATTTTTTGTTCCCACCTGTTGTAGTAGAAGACCATCTGATCACGCCTTTTTCTGGCTTCTGGGAGACGTAAGGGGAAATCAGAGATCTTTCTTGTCACTGTCGCACTCCCAAAAAGGTGGTGATGGAGCCCGCATCTCTCCCCTGTTCCTCCACCATGCACTCTGCAGCTCAATTGTCCAGACTTTGAGACAGTGCCTTGCTGCAGCCTTCATCCTTCAAGTGGAGAGATAAAGCAGGGAAGATTTCAGATCTATAACCAAATTATAACCTAGGAACTTTGTGTTTGTCATGCTAATTTAATGACTTTTGTATTAAGTGTAGACTTTCTGTCTTTTGAAATTAGCTCTTCAAAATGCTTTGTGTAATGACAGACACTAGACATAAGAGACGAATGCACAAGCAATAGTGGGATAATAATCAGGCAAACACTGTGCCATTTAATATTAAAATGGAGAATAAAGTGCATTAAATCTCAGTGAAGATGAGGTCTAATATCTGGTACCATTGGTGTCCACCAGGCCTCCAGAGTGACCCAAAGGAGGGTGTCCTCCAACAGCTGCTGTGACTGGGTTCACCTGCAAAATGAGCAGGTGCCAGATGTCGAACACAAAATAGTATTTCCTGCAGTGCACTTCCCCTGTGCTTTCTGCTGGTGCTTCCATGTGTCTGAGTACTGTGAATATCCTGATTTCCACAGGCTGGTTCTGCTGGGCCCAGCCCCATCCTCAGTTCCCAGTAGGGGGATGTACATGCTGCAATTACATATAGGGCTCTGAATATACTTAAGAGCATTTCTGTGCTCCCATGTTATGAGTGGTCCAGAAACCTGTCCAAGAGATTGTCTTGATAACAAAGGGAGGATTGAACCCACAGCTATAGGTGTATTGCAATCTGGGTGACTCACTCATTGCCTATAATTGTAAATAAGGTAAGTTCACACGATGATCGAGTAACGAGGGAACAAGAGCCCTATTTTAATCAGGTGGTTATCTCTCCTTGGTGGAGATCAGAGCTCCATCGCTCCTGGCCTTCTCATTGTGTCCCCCCTGCTGGAAATGACAGCTCCTTCAGAAATAACCAACTTGGTCTCTGGATGGGATTTCAGCTCTTTTGCACTACACATGTACCAATTGTCATTTTACAGCTACAGCAAAACCTCTAAATTATATAAGTGTATCAACTCGGCCTCATTAAATCCCCCCTTTTGGATAGCCTCAAGGTTGGGGAGTATATTACTGTAAGCCAGAGGAGTCTTAAATTATATCCAAATGGGGTTTGAAACGTAGTGGTACTTAAGCACACTCCTTGTCTCAGCTACAGAGGTTTCATTTTTCCCCTTTAGGGTGTTATAATATTACAAACGCAACAGTTTCCTTGTGTCAAATCAAACGATCTGAAATCCTATTTCTTGATTCAGCCTGCGGGTCCCTTTGTGGTGGGGACAAAAACACAAAGATATGATCAAACACTGTAGCCTGACCAAAGAGAAATTTATCGTTCATCTGAGAGAGCTCCCTAATTTGAAGCTAAACCCCTCCCCTTCCAGAAAGCATCTGAACATGCTGTTTAAGTTGTTTTCTTGCTCGTGTGCCTGTGCATAAGTAAGGGTGTGCATAGGGACGGGGGCTGAGGGCACCGACTGCCCCACAACTTGGAGCACGCCCTGCCCACAGGTTCATTTTTCCACTCAAGCCGATATAAAAATAAACGTTTCAGTGGGAATTTTGTGCTTCCACGGGATGCCGCCGCTCCCACCGCCCCCCACCCGCGTCCCAGGGCCGGGCCGGGGGACTCTGCCCGGGTCTTCTCCCCGATCCCCCCCGAAACAGCTGGGCTGAACCCCCTTCGTCACGGCGCTGCCCTCTCCGGGGAGGGGGCTGGGCCGCTGTGGGGGTGGCCCTGCAGAGCCCGGCGCGAAGCCCCCCAGCGTTGGGTTTGCCGGGAGGGGGTCGCCTTCCCCCTTTCCATCCCTCGCAGGAGGGTCAGTGGTTTAACCAGGCGTCACCAGGACTTCGTTTTATTCCCGGCCCACTGAAGCGTGTGGCTGTTAGTGACTGATGGCCGCCGTGGCTGACTGTAAGCGGCACAGTTGCTCTCACGGTGCGTGCTCCAGATGGGCACGTCCCGCAGGCTCGGGGCGGGGGGGCACAGTCTCTTTGCAAAGGCCACCGAGACACTGAGATTTGTTCTGG
Organism: Apus apus; assembly: GCF_020740795.1. Taxonomy (NCBI): domain Eukaryota; kingdom Metazoa; phylum Chordata; class Aves; order Apodiformes; family Apodidae; genus Apus; species Apus apus. The sequence goes on along the minus strand of NC_067289.1, from coordinate 18,556,858 downwards.
GTCAAACCTCCCCAAACGCCAAAGTTGGGAAACAACTTTCGCAGCGTGTGTCGGGGAGGGAGGGAGCGGTAGCGGGTGCCGCGGTGCGGGGCGCCGGGGGCCGCCCCCCCAGCTCCCCCAGCCCCCCCAGCCCCCGCCCCAGCTCATCGCCCCCGACCCTTTGCTCAGCTCTTCCTCCCCGAGCCCCGGACGCGCAGACAGCACGTTTCCAAACTTTGAAATGCCAAATCACGTTATTGCTGTGGCAGGAGGCTGCTTTCGGATCTGTGACAGCTGAGTTTTCCCTATCGATTATGTGACACTGCAGTTCATTTACACAGCTCAAAAGCTTAAAGACACTGGAGGAGCCCCCGTTTTAACCCGAAGTCCTAACAGAAAGTGAATCAACTTTCTGGCCAGTATTTAAACTGATAGATCAGAACTTAATTCGGAGAGACAGAAAGGGAGAGAAACGACAGCACGGATTTATCTTGCCCAGCGTCCTTCGCTGTAACTTTAGAAACTGCGGCGCGGAAAATCCAGGGCCGAAATGCTAATTAGAAGCAGCGCGTTTAGCGTCGGGATGTTTTATATATTTTAGAAAGCAGATTACAGCGCTTGGGGTTTTGTGCGGGTGCATGAGGTACGTGCGTGGACCGGGGCTGCGAGGCGCCCGCGGCCGTGGGGTCCGGCTGCAGCTCCCGGCGCGGGGCCGGCGCCTTGCGGGCTCGGACACCGGGAGGCAGGGAGGGGCTGGGGAAGAGGGGAGCATTTTCCTCTCCCGCATGGAGGACGGGACCGGCCCCCTTAGGCTGCCGAATCCTTCCCTTGGCTTCTTTAACAGCGGGTTTTCCAGGAGCCGGCCCAACTCCCCATCCCTGCCGCTCCCTCCCCCTGTCCTCGCCGAGGTTTCATTACTTGCTGTTAGTGCCTGGAAACAATAAAGGATGTGGGACTGGGCTTTTATTGATTATTTGTCACCCTGTATTTGTCAGTTTCAATAACTTTTCCTGAAGTTTTACTTACGGGCACTTGAGCTTTCGGATTAGGCCAGCTCTGCGGATTGCAGTGAGGGGTAATTATCCGCTGGCCTGCTTCCCTGCAGCCGGGCTGCGCAGCCGGAGAGAAAAGAGCATTAACCTATAGAATGGGCAGGATCCGGCCTGAGCACCCCCTAAAGCGCTGCCGGGGCGAGAGGCGGGAGCAGCCGGGAGCTGCCCGCGGCCCTGCCAGCTGCCCCCCCGGGACCCCCGCAGCCGAAATGCTCACCCTGCGCGGGCTGCAGCGAGCCCGCCGCCGCCCTCCGCCTCCCGGGTGTTGGGGCGGGGGGCTTACCTAGGCCCCCAGAGTCCCCCCTCCCCCGGTTTTGGAGGCGAGAGATCAACCCCGGAGAGACGGGCCCGCTCCCGGGGGGAGGGCGGGGGGGGGGACCCACAACGCTGGGGCCCGAACCGGGGCTCTCGGCAGCGGCCAAATCCCCGGGATTCAATTAAAAAGCTGGCTCGCGCCGCTGGCGGGGAGGCGAAGCCGGGGGATTTGTATTATGAAGATCGACTCTTCAAAACTGCCCGCCTGGCAGCCCGGCCGCGGTCCCGCCGGCGGAGGGGACCGGCTGCCCTGGGGGGCCAGGTCGGAGCCCCTGGGCGAGGGGGGAGATGCGTGGACCGGACCCCACGGGCGGCGTGAAGGGAGGCACGGCGGGGGCTGCCAGGACCTGCCGGGGTGTGTTTGTGTGTGTGTGTGTGTGTGCGGCCCCCGTGTCTCTCTCAGCCTTTTCAGAGAGGGGGTCAAACCTTCCTCGAGAGGGGAGACCTTATCTCTGGCCATCTTCCTCCTCTAATAACTTTCCTAGGTCTCCCAAGCGACGCAGGCTGCTCCATACGTGCTCCAGCTACAGTCATTTGTAAGCACACTACAGGCAAGCCAGCATAATCGCTCCCTGGCTGGCAGGGTGCCTATCGTGTACAGTATAGTGTTTGATGTACTGTATCTCATACCACTGCAAGCAAAGAGACAAGCGAACACGGAGTGCCCAGTTACACAGGATTTAATTACAGCAGAATGCATTCTTCATGCTGATTAAGAGAAAAATCAATCGGGGGCTTATTTGCCACAATGAACCAATAAAAAAACAATTTATTAGAGCAATAATCTCAGCCCCAAATGGTCTAAATATTATTGTTTCAGTTGCATTGAGGGAATTCAGGCTGAAAGTGTTACACGGAGCATCAGGGAGTCCTTCTCCATGAATTCAGCAACAGTTTCTAACCTCCTTCTAGGGATTCACTTACTGGCTGAAAGATCTCCAAAACAGGGGGCTGGGCTCCCCCATTTTAGGTCCAGGTGTTTGGATTGCTGTAGTTCCTACAAGGCAAGATGCTCTGCAATCTGTAGCTATCTATGCCAAGAGGTAAACATAGCATGAAGCATGCCACTGGGTCTTAAAGGTTCCCTGCTTTCTAGTGATTTACATGTGAAATTCCTAGAAGAGGGGAGGCCACACAAAAGATCCCCATGCCATAGGTTGAGATAAATGCCTTGTTGTGTTATCATTAGAAAAAACACCATGCAATGTGCCAGCGGTTCTCAGGTAGGAATGAGGGAGAAAGGCATTACTCTTGGGAGGGCACTGAGCGCTGGGATCTGGCTGGGATGTGTGGGGAGGATGGGGGGACCACTTCCGCTCTCCCATGTGAAATCATTCTCTTCTGCTCACAATGGACTGGCAGTTTGCAGGGTGCTCCCCTGGGAAGTCAGTGGGAGGCTGGAGGGTGCCCAGGCGCTGCAGCGCTGGTGGGCCAGGCACGCTGGGAACCATGGGGTCCCCGGCAGCTTAAAGTCTGTGACTCAGGAGATGCTGATTTTGCTTTACAGCTTTCTGTAACTCCAGTCATCTCTGTCCCAAACCGGAGAGGACCTCATTTCCTGCTCAGTGCTCTGCCAACCACAAGGTCTTTTCATAAGGCTGCCAGGGGTGCCTGGCTGTGGGAAGGACAGTCAGTGTTTGTCACCAGAGAATGAGCTGGCACCATAGCTCTAATCTGAGTCAACAACCTGGCTACCCCTGAGCATGACTTCATAAATCATGCTATCTAATTGAAAGGCACATGCTTATATGTACAGTGTTGTTCAAAAAGGTTGCAAAAAATAATAATAAAATGCAAGAAACACTTCTTTTCTTCCCACTAGCCTATTAATCAGTCACCTGATTGTTTAAATTTACATTATTTCATACAGGAAAAAAAAGGGAAAACAAAACCATCTTGTATAGCCACAATAAAACCACAAATTCATTTCTTAATGAGAGGCTTAGTCTTTTCCTGACACATCCCTAATGAAAGAAAAACAGTCCTTAAGTGTTTTTAATTTAAATGGTTTTCATGTTAAATTCAAAATTGCTAAATAATATTATCATGTGTCTATGTATCTATTTAACACCGAAGTGTGTGATATTTCAAAGCAATCGAACCCGTTTTGAAAGGAGAAAGGGTCCTTTACCATGTCTGTATTCACTATTAAAAATGTTGGTTAATACATATACGCTGGCCTGCCTTTTTCTCATCCTTTCAGCAGGAATGAAAAATAAATCTGGGACAAAAGAGCGGTTATTGCTTTTCACACCCAAATCTCTTGCTTTGTTTTTTCACCCACAGGGTCTGCAGGATTTCCCCCTGTCAGAGGCAACTCAGCGCTAGGTCCTCTCTGCCATCTCAGCACTGCCAGTGGAGAAGCCCAGGAAGAACCCAGAGCTGTGGCTGAGCAGCAATTTGAATATTCCTATTTAACTCTTCAAACAACAGAAGATACTTCAAAACCATATGTGAGACAAAATGACATTAAACTTTCAGCTCTTAAACCTCTGTTTAGCTGTACTCCAGATATGAACAGTTCATAATAAATGGGGGATTCTGATTGACAGTTTGCTATCAGGAGCCCTTAAGTAGGATTTTTCCAGCTATAACACAGTGTAGTCTTCTGTGTTCCCTTTTGCAAGATGCTATTTCAAGTGTAGAAGCAGGAGGAAAATTTACAGAAAAGCTTCATATACAATATGTGATTGCTCTGAAATGAAGGAGCACCAGTTTTCCCCTTATTGTTTTAGAACTGAAGAGTACACTTTGTTTTCTTGTTTACTTGGTCCGCTCTCTGATCCCTTGATGTATTTCAGGTGTTTTCTGTCAGCATCACGAGACCTTGCTTACCTGGTAAATTTTATGTGTGAAATGATTAGTGTTCAAAGTGCCTGAAAACAAACAACAGTAACGATGTCTGACAACTTTTTTCTTTTTTTTCTTTTTTTTCTTTTCTCTTCTTAAATAATATTTCATGGTACATTAAGTGGGTTATGCAGCCTCTTCTTAAGAGAACCAAGCAATGTATTGCTGCATACTTAATGTTTTCACCCAGCAGCTAGTTTTCAAAAGAAAAAAAGCCAAAGGCAGCCTGGAATCCTTCCCTGAGCCTTTTCTCAGTTTGCTCTGAATTTGATAAGGGATGGTAATAATTTAGAGACAGAGAGAGAAAGAAAAATAAATATTATTTCACAGTAAACCTCTTAGTGTGTCATTTGTGATCCCAGGGAGATACTAGAAATGCTACTTGTTAAATCCACTGCACATTACTTTTTCAGAAGTCAAAATGTTTTCAGCCAAACTGTTTTCTCGATGGTGGCTTTGGATGTAACAGTTAAGAGTCAGAGCAGCCCAAGGAGAGAAGCAAACAATTAACAAATTTATGTATTTGATTCTTGATAGACATCTCTACAAGGTAGGCTTTAACATTTTTTTCCTTTTTTTCTTTTTTTTTTTTTTTTTTTTCCAGTAAGAAGGATAAGCTTGGAGTGCCCAGTCACCGTGGTAACTGCCAGAAAAATTCTCCTGAAGTTTGAAGAGGTCAGCTAACGGGGTCAACAACTCTGGCCTCTCCCTGAGCTGGGCCTGGCAGGCTCCATCCTGCGGTTGGGGTGTTAGCGCAGGCTGAGCCCTGGGAGGTGGACCATTCCAGCTCTGATATAAATTTTTTGAGTCAGTTCACGGCCTGGACTCTCCAGGTGGCCTCCAAAATCGATTGTGACCTTGTGACCCTGTCTAACGGAGGCATAGCATCCAACCTAAGTAAGGATTTAGCCAGGAACGACAGCTTTCCACTGAGTGTTATTGGGGACAGTACAAACAGTTTGGGAAGCAAGGAGGTAGGTATGAGGAGTAGAGGTCATTAAAAGCATATTAAAAAACAATTTAAAAAATCCTTGTTAGTGGCAAGTTTTTATTAGCAGTAACCATTCCTTAAACAAACTCTTCTGCCAACTATTTTTTTTCTTCCCTAACAACATTGCATCAAGTATTTCTGTGCATTAATATATGAAAAATTGGCACTTCATATATTCCAAACCAAAGCAAAATTTTATCTACATGTGGTGTTTGGACTTGTAAATTAAGCCGACTGACACATTTTCAACTAGATATATGTGAAGTGTTTTTTTCCCTTACTATGACAAAAACTAGGAGGCTGCTTATTGAAGGAGGTTGTTTATTTTATGAAGTAACTTCTTTAATAGGTACATTATTTTTAGATTCAAAATGTTCTTAATCTGTGTAATTTTATTTTTGAACCAGGAAATTAAGGATCATCCAGCACAGAGCGGAACTAAAGTGTGAGAGTTTCACAGGCTAGCTCCTTTACTGATTTTTAACATAAGTAGAAAAGCCACAGATTGGGTTATGGTTTCTTGTAGAAGAAAATTGTCATAATGCTAATATTGTTTTTATAGAGAAGATGTTATTTTTTATTTTAAGATTTTAAGCAACAAATTATGTGGGGGAGGTAGAGGCTGCTGCAGAGGTCTGGTTTTGTTATCAAATCTTGAAGCTTGTCCTTCTGAACAAGTGGATTTGCTCTTGTATTTTATTCCCACTTCTACAAAACCTGAGCTCCCCATGCTCACACGAATAATTGGTAGTCATCAGATGAGTAAGTGGAACTACACCAAGGACCAAAGTCCAGTCTCCCAGGTGGAAAGTGCTCTCTGACTTTATGTGACTTTAAAACTGCTCTGAAGGAAGAAAATTGCACTAATATTTGTGCGCAGTCATAGAAAAATTATGCAAACTTATCCCAGTGGGAATCTTGCCCAAACACTTCTTGTGCCTTGCAGGAGAGGGCCTGGCTCTGAAGTCCTTTCTAGTCACCTGTTGAGCAGGTCCCCTGAGGTTGGAGGGGCTGCACAGGCTATTAAATATGGTTTGGGAATGTCTGAGCCTCTCTACAAGCTAAATAACATGGTACTGCTGGGAAGTCCCATAGGTCACAGCAGCAAGAGTCTCTAGCTTTTACTTACAATAACACCTTCCTCTGCAGAAAGTCCTCGAAAATCCATAGATGCCTGTTGGCCAGGGTCCTACCTCTCACAGGGTTGGTGTAATCTGCTCTGGTGGGATTATTTGAAGAGCAAGAGACTAATTACTAGGAATAAGAATGGGGGCAGAACTGTGCCCTAAAATAATTTAAGGCCCAGACCTGCTCATGCAGGTATCAGTGGTGACACTCCATTCACTTCCACCCGGAATACTAATTGTAGTTTGCTGTTGTTGTTGGTTTGTAACAGACCCATGCTAAAAACAGTTTATTCACCTTAGCAAGCGTGTTGATTCAGGGCAGTGCCTTGTGTGACTAAGCTTGGCAAGACACAGCTCACAGCCCTCGGTGAGGACTAGCACATTTGCTTGGTTTTCAGAAACAAAAAAATATAAAAATTTACAAATAGTAATTGTGAGCAGCTGGAAGGTGAATCCTCAGTATTTTCAAAAGCATCTGTGGAATTTTTAGCAGGTCTTTGTTTGTTTGTTTGTTGTTTGTCAGTTGTTTTTTTTTTTTTAATACTTACATGTCCTTTGTAAAGAGTGCACCAGTTCTACCTGAAAAACAGGTAGAGCTGTTTAGTAGAAGGGGATCACTTCTAAAACAGGTGATACAACTATTCCACAGGAACTGTTGGACCAAGATTTCCCCAAACTTTCCTGAAAGCCTCAGGTCTGGAATGAAGAATTGTTGGCAAGGGGGAGTCAAGAGTTTTGACTTGCTGCGAGATGATTAGAGTTGATTTCTGTCAGTCCTAGGGAATTTCTAATCACCTGCAAATCTACAAACATGATTTGAAAAAGGTCCTGGGCTTGTATCTTCACCCTTTTCAGTTGTTCATCACTAGTACAACTGGGATGTGGAGTGCCTAGAGGTACATGTTAGCAGTAGCTGCAGTGGTGCTGTTCGTCTTCCTTATCCCTTTCAGCTCAGGGAAGCTCACTCAGATACAGATTCTTGATTTGATTCTTGAAATATTTTCTGAAGTGCAGACTCTTTTAACAGGGATGTATATGAATGGGCTTAACACAGTGTTAGAGATGAGTGGTCAGAATCACCGAAGGCTCCAGACTGGTGGTTCCCAGCCTCCTCTATATGGATCACTGATAATCCGTGAGGCCTCGGCAAGTTTGCTGCAGGTGGTCCATGGAACTGTATTAAATAATAATGTTCATAGTCTTCAATTAAAATCTTGATGAGAAGAGTGTGTGGCAGTCTGCAAGAAAATCTGAGGGCTGAGAGTGATCTGCTAGCCTGAAAGCTTTGAGGATGTCTGCTTTACAGGAATGTGTCTCAGCCTGTGGTCTGTGATGCATTAGGAGGTATTTTGAGAATGTTTTCAAATTAAATACGTGACCAGTTAACTGAACTCGCTTTATTACTCATGCAAGTAAGCAAAAGAAAACCAACTAAAAATCCACATCAAAATAAAATGTAGAAAATAAAAGTAATACATGGACACTGCAGCCTCAGCCTGGTTTGTGTTTGCTTGCACCTGAAGCCCACACTTCCAGCACTTCACAGAGACCAAGCAGTGCTGCTTTAGACCCCAGCCTGCATCAGGGCTGGCAAAAGTCTGCACTCTCTGGAGGAAGCAGGGAGGGCAAGCAAGTGCTGGGACTTCCAGCTGGGCTGGCAGAAGGTCCTGAACAAGTGCTGCGTTTCCTTCTCTTACTTCTTCTCTCTGCTTTGAGTGTGTGTGTGGCTGGCGTGCCGAGGAAATGTCAAACCAATTCTGATTCTTTCCCCTATTCTGGGCAGACTAAGTCAGAGAAAGCACTTATGGCAGCCTTTGTGGAAGGGTTACAATATAGGTTGATACTTTAGGAGCTATAGGAAGTTCTTTATCCTTCCCTGCCTACGGGACTGTCGTTTATAGACCCGCTATTGTCTCATATTTTATAAGGATGTTTCCTTACATTAAGGTTCCAAGAGCAATCAGATTTTGCCATTGTTCACAGCTATTTCAGTTTGGAGCTTAATGCACATCTAAATTCTGTTTATGCTTTTGCTGCTCTCCTGTGCAGCAGACTGCACCTATACACTGGCTTAGGTGACATCATTCTCAAAACATAAATTTTTGTATTTCTTTTTTCTCCAATTTGTCTGTGCATCTTGATTTTGCATTAATTTAGTTTATTATGGTTAACATGGAAAACCACATGGAGCTTTATGCATTTAGTTGGTAATTTCATGTTCAGTTCTTGTTTGATGAACAGGCACACTTTCTTGTAAAAAAATTTCTATATGTTGTTTTTCCACTGGATTTTTCCTTTCATTAAAAAATAATAATAATGTCTTGTCATATAGAAAGAATGAAATCAGCCATGAACAGGCAAAATGGAAGTGTAGATTATTTTGGATATACAGAATTTATCTTGAAGTTAGTGGTGGTTTAATTACAGTACTTTTTAATTGCCATTCATACAGACACCCATTGTTTTCTGCTTTGATTTATCTCCAGCTCAGCCCTCTTCAGAACCCCATTTCTGGCAATCTCAGCAACACGTGGGGGTCTGGCAGCTTCTGCAGACGTTGCCATCTTCCCTGCACTGCTCCTTCTTCTGCGCTGTTACACCAGCTCCACAGCCTGGCACTTCTCAGAAGCCCTTAATGATGCCTTTTCTCCCTTATCTGCCTCACATCTCTTCCAGAATCAGAAGCTTTTGGCAATATTTTTCAAACCAATCTAGAAGTAAATACTAAAATAAAGGCAGGTGATCGGCTGATGTTCTGACATTGCCTTCCTGCCCTGCCTTGGGCAGATTACAGACCTTCTCCAGAGCTCAGCTGGAGAGTAAGAATAATAACTTTGCAAAGCGCTTTTATACGTTTGAAAGATTTAACACAAATTAAAAGCTATCTAGATTTTTTTCAGCCTGACTCTATCTTATACTCTCCACCTTCTCCACTGCTGTCTTAGCTGCTGAATATTTGCTGAAAAACCTTTTAGAGCCCGGCTTTTGCTTCATGCCTTGCATATAGAATCGTAGAATGGTTTGGGTTGGAAGGAACCTTAAAGATCAAGTTCAATGTCCCCTGCATGGGCAGGGACATTTGGGCTTTTAAATTACCCTTGTGTTCACAACATACCTAGCAACACTAGTATTTTATGTTTTTTTTTAGTGTTCACTCTTGGCTGAAAACCCCCCCTTGAACAGATGACAAACATCTCGATGCACAGTCTGGAGCGTGGGTAACTTTGCTGTTCTCCAGGCAGCACCCACCTTCATCATGGTCACTAGTGGGCCAGAACACACCGGGCTGTGGGATCCCTTCCTCCCCGAGCCCCGTCACGCTGTACTTAGTGGTTTCTCTGGTGAATTTGAGTTGCTCTTGTGGTTTCCAGTTATGTAACCCATGGCGTTGGTGAATATGTGAATTTAACAGCTGTCAGTGTCAGCAGTGGGCGGAGGGGGTTCTGTGTCTTTTTTTTTTTGGCTTTTTTTTTTTGGCAAGCTGGCATTACTCATCAGTCTCATGGTAGTTTTGTTTGAAAAATGCTTGTGTTAGAAAAAGTGGATTTATCAGCTCAGCACTGTATGGTGCTCGCATGCAGCACAACAAAAGACAAGTGCTCATTTCAGTAACGCTTGCAGCATTTCGTGGGGCCCCCAAATAGGCTGAACAAGGCTTCTCTGGCAACTAACCCCAAGTACAGTGGGAAACTGTTAAAGTGGCAGTGTCACTGCCTGGAAAAGGGATTCAGCTTTCTTTCATCCCTTATTGCTGGGTTGATTTTGTTGTGTTGTTTTTTTTCTTAATAAACACTATGAACAGCATTAGGAATTTCACTGAACATAGGAGACTGAAAATGTTGTGCGCTTATAAGTGATACTTTTCTCATGGTTTCTTGGAGTGTAGACCAAACGGTCAGTCTGTCCTTCCCAAAGTGGTGCTTTTTGTGGGGAAAAAAAACACGTTACTTGCAGCTTTTTAAAGTAATACTGCAAAGTCAGTTGTGCTGCTGCAGCCTTTCAAGGACAACATATTTCCTGTTTAAACCAGTTTATTTTCAGAATGATTTGCTGCACTTAGACTTTCTTTTGTAATTGCTCTTCCAGAATGCAACTACAACCTGGAGAGCTTTCTGTATTTAATTAAATATGTCAGATGGTTAAGATAATGTTTTGAAAATAGTATTACATACTGCAAATGTGTCAAACCCTTTCCTCACATATATTTTTTTAAAAATGTATTTTTCAGTATTTATTTGTTTATTCTGTTTGCGTGCCAAATAGATGGTGAAGATAAACCAGTGAGTTTAATTTTTGCTGAAAAATTCTTTTTACATTTTCAGGTTCTCACTGGTAAGATGCTACAACCCTCATGTGACAAAGATCAGAGGGAAATACTTATTTGAATAAATCTTTGTCAATAGGTGTTTTGTAAGTGTTAGAAAAGGTTTGATTTTACAAAATGCAAATTCTGGCCTAATTGTTCTTTTGAAAGCCTGTGTGGTCTCTGTAGCTGCATAGCAAATCTACTACTCACCGCTATTCAGGTATCCAACAGAAGTTAGAGATGGGTAAAATGTCTTCAGGGGTCTATAAATCAGTTATATCTATTTTTAAAGTTAATTTGCTAAAATGGGATTGTTTACCATAACTTGCATCCAGACAAAAGTATTTAAGCACACACAATTTTAAGGCTACACAGCAGGCAGATGAATCCCCCACGGGGGCACACACACACACATAACGTGTTTCCATGTGTTTATCTCCCACACGTAGGTGTGCTCCAGATGTTGCCGTGGCTGGAGGGGAGGAACAGGTGCACGCAGCTCCCATCTCATCAGCTGGTTCACCATGGAGGGACGTGGCTATGGCGAAGTGTCTGCTCCCTCCAGGGATGGAGGTTTGTTGTTCTTGGCTGCTGGGAAGCCTGTGATGCCTCCGAGAGAGATGCAGAGGCCAGAGATATAAACAGGCTCTGGCATCAGGCGGTGACTGCACACACTGCCCCTCTAGCCCCCACACCCTGCCCGCAGTGCCTGCCTCACCCATGGACATTCCTGGAGCATCCCCCTCTGGGCACCAAGGGCTCCCTGTGATCACCCCTTGGCTTTCAAGCCCACCTGAAGCCAGTGCTGCAGTACCCGGTGAGACTTTGCATTTCAGCTCATTACCCAGAAAACTGGATACTTCCTAGTGTGTTTCTGAAGTAGTGGGGAAAAATTTGAGACCCTTGGTCCTTAGGCAGATCAGGCACAGATAAAATACCAAAATTATGCTTCAGGGAAGCAGGGACGATAGTCAGGAGCTCTTTCTCCCTTGACTGGACTAAATTTGAAAGGTATGGAAAGGCACCAAGAACAGGCTGGGAAGCCAGGCTTTAAAGGCGTGGCAACTGTTGAAGATCTTCCATCACTGGTAATCCAGTGTCCTCTGTCTTGTTTCCACCCAGGGCACATTCACTGCTCCACTGGGAATGATGTTTCCTTCATGACTTACTGTTCCCTCACATTTGTAGCTCATCTTCTGGTGCCTGGCAGAGCACTCAGGACCAGGCACATTGCAAGATCCCAGTGTAAGAGTGTAACTCAGAAATGCGTTTGGAAAAGCCAAGAAAAGGTTATATCAGTAACTGTGAAGGTGGAGGTGGCTGCTTGGGTAGGAGAGCAGGTACTGAGTCATTTCTTCCACAGCTACCACAGCAAAGTTGTGGTTGTTAGCTTGAGTGACGGGGGAATAGAAGACTGGGATGTCTCAGCCCAAACTCCTTTAAGCCTTGGCTTGATGGGTGAGATCTTGAACACAGCCAGAGCCTATAACATGAAAGGCTTTATAAAAGCAACAGTGCCAGTTCAAAACCAACCTCCTGCATTACCAGCAGCTCCAGCAGGTGAAATGTGATCCAGCAGCCCAAGCCAGTGAGTAAACAAACTGCTGCTTCCTGAATGAGTTGCACCAGAGAAATGCTCCTAACTGGGAATTACAATGGATATTTGCACTAAGTGAGCTCTGCTGCTGTTGAAAGACCTGTGAAAATGGATAGGCTCCAGTGACTGTTAATTCTCCTTATTCCACACCAGTTTTTCCTTCTATACTCAAAACAAGGTGAGGGAAAAACTTCCATTATAAGCCTGTAAAGTTTAGCTGGATCCAGCCTGATCAGGTTCCTTGAACTTCAATGGGATCTGTTCCTGCGATTCCTTAAGCCAGAGTGAACAATCCTACTGTTTCAAAATTGCCAAGCCAGTGAGTGGCGTTTAATATTGCCCCCAAGGAAGCTGCTTCCACGCTCTTCCGTTGGGTTCCCAGTCCCATCTCTGGTGAGCAATATTAACTGAATGGCTACAACAGTGGTTTACTTTTTCCTCCTCCAGTGCCATGGCCCAAGCCTCCCTAGACAGCCTTACCCCTTCTCTGGCTGCTCCCTTGGGTCCAGCTGAACAGAGGTTGACTGCACCGTTTTAGGTCATCTCAGTGTTACTGCCTGGCTCCCTGTTTGGGAGAGGTGCATGAGAGTTAAAAAGGTGCATCTATCCAAGTGGAGTCAGGACCTTGACAAGTGTTATGGACTTGGCAGGCTCTAAGACTCACTGCAGAATCCTTGGAGTGTGGAGATGATGGACACACTATGCTCAGGTACCAGAGGTCCAGCTCTGCTCCAGTGTTTCTGCTTCCCAGCCTGGTCCCATCCTGCCCCAGAGAGCCTCTCCCCCCTCCCCATGCCCACGCTCTGGTTACTCTTGAGTTATGATAACATATAAGCAGCTTACAGAATTCTTATCAGAGTAAGTTGAACACAATGCAACATTTAACTCTTAATGACAGCCACCTCTGACTGTGAGTGACATATTATAAATTATGTTTGAACTGGATTTTTTTTCCAGAGGCAGATATTCCCTCTGCCACCCAGTCAGCCCTGTAACGTTGCACTTGTGGCCTTAATCCCACTTGGATGTGTGCCTTGCTGCCTCCACTTTCCGTCACTTGGGTACTTTAGTATTCTTGAACAAGTGAACAATCTTTGTTTCTGTACCTTATTAGGCCAAAGACCATAGCAGCTAGCGATGGCATCAGCAGGCCCCGCAGGCAGGATTCTCAGCAGACACAGCCAACCTCCAACAAACCCCTTTTTATCCTCCTGTTTCTAGGAAGAATTATGATGGTGGTGCCCTGCTGTTGATCAGTCAAATCTGTGGTAGGCCTAGAGATAAGTCCTGTAAGTGTGGTGTACTGTAAAACAGCGGCTCCCATTCATTAGTAGCTTGTGTGTAATAAACCACCCAAAGGAGGGGGATGGGGAGGGAGAGGGACGAGCAGCTGCAGCATGCAGGAACAAACAACACAACTCATTCTTGGGAGCCAAAACTTTCTAATTTGGTGCTGGGCTGCTGGGAGCACTCAAATTCTTTCTGATAATGCGCTCGTGCCCTCAGCGTCTCTCCCTGCGTCTCCTGAGTCCTGCTCTCTTGAGGTCCCTGGCTCTGGGATAGTTTTGCTTTGAATCCAAAACACAGAGGGTAGTTGAATGGGGTGAAGGGGAGCACAGGGGCCACCCGATGTTTGCAGATTCCAGTGTAAGGAAGCAGTGGACCCGGAGACAAGTTGTTCTGCTGGGAAGGGGCAGTTGCACATATCTGCTTGTGCAGTGAGTAAACAAAACATCACATGGGCTGCAGAGCAGGCACGGGGCACCAAGCAGACCCTTGAGTGTCTGAGGCATTGGGAGCAGAGGAGCATCTCAAATGTTCTTACTGATTTCAGGCTTGGTGGGATATTTAGAAGCTTGTATCTCCCAAGAGGCAAAAAGCCCAACCAACCCCAAGCCCCTAACAAACCTCAAAGCAGTAATAGCTGAAAAATTATGTGGCCTAATTTCTGCTGTTTTTTTCACAAGTTCCTGACAACATTGGTATGGGTGTAGTATTTCCCTGTTGCCCTCTCTTGGAAACTGCTTATGGGCATGTGAATTTTAATGGAATCTGTATTATGTAAAGTGTTGCATGTGTTGAGATGTCTGTAGCTCCCAATACTTGAGCAGCTGTGACTATGTTGCTGCTTTAGGATGTCAGCCTTGGACCCTCCAGCTGCCTGTAGAAAATTTCAGAGCAAGAACTGAAATTATCGTGTGTTGCACAACTGCTCTCGTAGACCAGACCTTTGTGCTAATGTTTGTACTGTCACAAGAAAGCAAAATTCTTTTCAGATTGATGCTGGTCTGGAGGACCACTGTACACAACAGTGACTGCTTTTTCACAGGGATGTGCCAGGCTGTGATGGTGCTTGGACTGTCTCCTAACATTTGCATATTCAAGGGCTACTTATATGGCAAATTCAGGCTTGGGCCAAACTGCAACTACTGTTTATGCAGACAAGGCAAAGTCTCAGATTTGAGGTTTTCCACTTTCCTGCAGGAGATCCATCTTTCTTTCTCCTCTCCTGACCTCCTGGGGAGCTGTGCTTTGACATGCCAGAGCCTTAAGCTCTGAAATGAGAGGTTTTTCTGCCAGACTGCTGCTGGGCTGCCCAGTGGCTGGAGGTAAAAGGTCCCAGAGCCCTTGTGTACATCCACAAAATGGTGCTAATGAAATCTGGGCACAAAATGGTTTTCTCATCTTCTGAAAGTTTAGGTAGAGAATTTTGAGTTCCAGCTGTGGCATTTTGGCATTTTTGACAAAGGCAAAGTAATGTGGCATTTTGATTTTCCTTAGGTAGGTGGTAGGTAGATAGATACCTTTATAATCTAAGTTCTCTGGCCAGTGCCCATTTCCAGAATGGTGCCTGATCTCATTAGCACTTGCTTTTTCCAGGATGTCCAGCAAAAGCTGCAGCGAGGAGGACTTAGGAGAATCTGTCCATGACTTCTCAAAGAAAATAACAAAGGAAACACCTCTGGTAATCGCCACGTACCCTTACTGTGCAAGCATATGGGTCTGTAGCAGAGAACTGTCACCTGGAAAACTCCAACACTGGTCTGGTCTTTGTGAGTTTCGTATGAAATAATGTTCTATATCGCAGGGTAATTATGAAGACTGGAGCACTTTTTGGAAGGATCTGCTCCTCTTGAGAGTAGACAGCATACAGCAGCTACCTACCTGGGATCTTGTTCTCAGCAAAACATTTGAAGTTCTAGGTGAGTCCAGCAAATGGAGTGAATGTGCTGGGTAGGTATGAAATCAGGGGAGGTTTTGAGCCCCATCTTCAACACCAGCATAGCCATGTAATCCTCCCCTTTGCAATTAGAGCTGCAAAATAACCTCCAGGCCAGAGCACTCACGCAAGGGGCAATTAGACAAGCTAGGCAGTAGGAAGAGCTAAAAATGGTAAATAATCTGCCTCCACAAAAATACCTTGAATCATTAGAAGAGGATATTTTATGAATTTCCTCAGAATCAGTTAGTGCTTGTGTATTTTCACAGTGTTCTGCTAGAAGGACTATATTCTGTTGTTTGACAGAGGTAAACATGAGTAACCTGACTCTCTTTTTACACTAGAGACACTGAAAAAAGCTGAGTGAGTCCTGAGATTTTAATATCTAACCAACTGAAATTGGGGGAAATGAAGTGGTTCATATTAAACTGAGGCAAAATATGCCTTAGTGCTCTTTTAAGAAAAACGGTCTAATAATTTGAGGGTAAAAATTACTTATTTTGGGTAATTTCATGACTCAACCCAGTTTTCCTTAAAAAAAGATGTATGAATCAATGATATTCATCCACTAGCTGGATCCAAACTATTATAAAAACTCCCCTTTTAGAAAGTATGTTATTTGTGAAAGGATGACAACTGCTGACTTATTTTGCAGCACTCCTGAGCTGGATGAAATGTAAAAACAAAAAGGCTAATCAGAGCAGGATATTTTTAGTCCTTTGCAGGGAACTATAATGCTATTTAATTAAGAATGACTCTTAAAGGATGATTTGACTGTTTCTTGCAGATAAATTAAATTTCTGATGCAGTTCTTAAAAGTAACAAATCTCAGACCTGAGGCTTGCAAGCACAAAAAATATGTTCAGAATTGGCTGCTTACTAGTACAGGTAAAAAAGGAATTGCAGGTTGCTAGAATTTTTGTTTTTGTTGTTGGTAACTTGTGTAATACTGTGTGAAAAATATGAGCAGTAAATTACATTCTGTTCTGTCTTTTCTATTTACAGGAGATAATTCAAATGGAAAAAAACCTCACAAACCTGTATAAAATTAAACAGCAAATTTTGTGTTTATCTGTGTGCAGGTACATGTGTGTGTGCATGTGCTGCTGGTCTGCTGTTGTTGAAGTGTCAGTGATGGGTGTCTTCATATAAACTCCAAGTGTGCAGCAGACTGGTTTGGTGTGGTGCCTGCTGCTTTATCTCATGAGCTGCTCTTTCCCATCCCAAGCAAGCCTAACGTGTTGCAGCACTGTCAGCACCCCAGCAGCCTCGTGACCAGAATGTGATCTTGAAATTCCAGAAGCTCTTTTCCCACTGCAGACTTGGAGCAGGTAAATGACTTTGGTGGCGAAGGGGCTGTGCTGGGGCCAGCCAGGCTCTCGGGGTGCTGCAGTGGGAGGCATCGGTGGCCCTGGAGTTCCTACAGGTGTTGAACATCCAAAGGGTCTCTGGCAGTGATGTACCACCTGCATCCAGGTGTGTGGACATGGTGGGCATTTGCTCATCCAGCTGCTGGACACGTGGTGACTGGGAATGAGGAGGACAGCTCTGGGTGCTGGAGCTTCCGAGATCCACCTCATCCCTACAGCTCTGCACAGTCCCCTGCCCTGTGGGAAACTGTGGACAAAGTTTCTTCTAAACATGAATTTAATACACTTTCAGACTTGACAACCTGCTTTTAAATGAAAACATTTATGTTGAGCAAATGACACATTTGCCTCTCCAAATAAATGGAATTATGGTTCCAAGATCTGACTTAATCCCAAGGCTCTTACACTGCGCAGTAAGTAGAAAAGAAAGAGGATTGCTCAGAGGAGCAGGAGTTAGCAGGATCAGGCTCTGTTTTATAACATCTCACTCGTTTTCCTTCTGGTATTTCATATACCTTTTCTAGAACTCCCAATGGCTGTTTAGAACAAAGTCAAAGTAACTTCACATCTATTACCTAATGGCAACCAAACTAATAATTGAAAATAAGGAGGGATGGTACAGAGTGCCCATCTAGCTTTCCTGCTAGGAAATGTTGGGGATTGTTAAACAAACAAAAAAATGCCATTCTTCCAGATGTATTTTTATAATGAAGTCATGTCTTTTTAAAATTAATTACACGATTTTTCTCAACTGCATGATACCTGCTCTTTCACTAAGTTGTTTTATTTGTGAAACTATTTAAAATCTGCACTGACATTTCAAAGGATTTGAGGGAAGATGTTTACAAAGTAATGGTGCTATTAGTATTTGTTATGTTTCTAAAATGGAATTTCTGATCAGATAACATTAAAGTATTTTTAATTAGTTTTTGTGTGTTTTCATGACATTTATACATTTCTAGTTATGAATTTGGTACCTGATCTCATGTTACCAGGCTAACTAAGGAAAGTGGAATCAAAAGTTTTATGGTTTTTACAAGTCAATCCGTTCTATAACCCCACTGTTGGTCTTGGTACTCTCTGAATTCAATTATTTGAATTTTGATTTAATTCTTTTTCTACTAAAGACCTGAGGTACTTGTATTCCAGTTGATAGATTGCATATTCAGGACATCTAAACCTGAAAGAAGCCTGGACAAGAGTAGTTTGTTTAGTGGATGTATTCAAATGAGTCTCCATCAAAGACTAAAACGAAGACTGAATGAAATTTATTGTGGCAAAGTTTCCTTCGTGGGCTGCAAAAAAAAAAAAAAAAAAAAAAAAAAGGTACAGAGGATTGGACAAAGAGAGTTTTTGCAAGCTTCTTTTCAAAGGTGTGGCCCCCTTTTGGATGGAAAAAAAAATTAAGAAAATACTCCTGAAAGACGAGACTTATTTTTTCCTGTGCAAAGAAGATACCTGGCTGGTACTTTTCATGCTGCTGTGCTGTGACTCTGTAAGGGGATTTTGTACATGGACAAAGATTGGGCGCAGATGACATGGTCATGTCAGAGGCCAAGGTGATACTTTGTTCCTTCCTTCTGCCAAGGCTGAGCTTTCATGGGAGCCCAACTTGATGTAATGGGGGGTTTCTGCGATCCTTACTGCCTGCACCTCCCCATTCCCTCACTCTTGCAAACACCTTCCCACCCCTCCCTCTCTCTGGCAGAACTAGGGGATGGCTTTTTGCCACCTCAGCCTGCAGACCTGGCTCACTGCAGGGTCCATTCAGTGGAGACTGGCTGGGGCTTTCACCAGCCAAAGCCCCACGGGGACCCCAGGGGACCCTCTGGGGTACTTGGGTGGACCGGAGCTGGCAAAACCCTCATTGTCACTGAGACTGGGTGGTGGCGGTGGTCTGCACCTGCCCGTGTCCTGCCTGCACCATCCCATCTGCACATGTAGGGTGGTCTTGGGCAAACAGGACTTTCTTGAAACAAGTTTAAGGGCTGTGTGCCTGGACTTTGTGCACAAGGCCAAACCCCGCGAGAAATACAGGGGATTTCCGAGCAGCGTCTCCACCCCATTGCAGTGTCTTGCTGCTGTAATTCTGGAATGAAGTGTACAGTCCATGGGAAGAAAATGTAACAGTGTTTTAACCTTTTGCCACTGAAAATGATCAAAAAGAACATTTAGATTTAAAATAAATTTCTGTTTTATTTTGTTTTTTTATTTTCTAATGGAGATGTTGCATGAAACATTTTAGCCAGTTTCAGGTTGAAGCCAGCTCACTTTTTCTTTTTAAATTCAAATTTAAACTAGTTTCTATTCAAAGTTTTTAAAGGGACCTACACAAGTCGTTCGTCAGCATGACATCTGAGTCTCACCCCCTGCCAGGAAGGCTACCTTAACCTTCCTGTTGCTGAAAAGACTAGTGAGAAAAATAGCTTGTGGTTTGTTTTTTTTCTTTTAGACATTGCTTCACATGGTCACTTGGTAGGACTTGGAGTAAAGGGAGTTCATTGTGACTCAGCTGCTTCGTGTTTCACCTTTCGGTTTACATGGGACTTTTGTAGCTATACCGACATAGAGGGAAAAAAAAAAAAAGAAGAAGAAAAAGCAAGGAAAGTCTGCCCTCAGAACTGTTACCATGTGGATTGCATGGCCTACAGGAGCTAGACAGAGGTAGGGTATGTGAAAAGAAAATTGTTTTGCAGGTGATTTTGGGGACCATCAGGTTATCCATGTCTCCCTAAAAAAAAGAATTAAAAAAATTAAACTAAACTACCTCTATGTGCCAGCATAACTGTACTGCAAACTGGTTTTGCAGAAACTGATTTAAACGCAGCTGTGAAATCGATGTGGGCAAATCTGTGAATACTTTTCTTTTAACTTTTTTTTAAAGCAGAAATCAAGGAAGGTTTTTTTGTATGTTAGTTTGGTTGATTTGTGTCAGACCACAGTTATGCAGAACAAATATATTAGTAAGTATTCCTACACATCTCCTTATCTTTCTCAAGCCATTCCAACCAAAAGCTTTTGTAAGCGTGTGGGGGCAGCACTGACCTTTTAATTCTGTTTATATGATTACTAGGAAAAAAAAAAAAAAAGATCCCTTGTCGAGGAAGACCTGAACTTGTGTGAGTTGCCTCAAGATACTTTAAGCTACTCTAACTTGCAGCATTTCTGCAGGCAGCCAGCCCTGCCCCAGCTCTCCTGTCTGGCAGCTGCCACCTGCAGGGTTGCCACTGGTTTGAGGGAGACACAAAGGCACAAGCAGTTGTCCCCAGTAGCCTAAGAGATGGGCAGTGCTGAAGTCCTGTGCCTGTGAGCACTTACATGTGGCTCAACAGCTCAGAAGCAGTTTTGCTGATACCAGCACCGGAGCCCAGTGCTGAGGCCAGTGGTCAGGCTGAGGTTCCTGGGCTGCTCTTTGCAGTTGGTTGAGGTGCTTGGTGGGTGCTTATCGGATCCAGAGCAGGCTGTGGGGCTGCCCCACGCTTACAGCAGGTCCTGCCCAGCAGTGTGACTTGGGGCTGGCAGCATGGAGGTTCACAGGCTGGCTGCTTTTGGGGGCACCCTCCGCTGCACCCTGCTGCCCGCTGCCTCCCTACTGCACCAACGGGCCAGCAGGACCCGGAGAAGGAGCCACGCACGCAGGGTGGGCGCTGCTTCTCCAGCAGGGACACGGCTCCATGACCCAGGCCTCCCACAGCTCTGGAGTTCAGTGCAAACCAGGGTTGGCATCCTGTGCGGTGCTGAGCCCCTGCCCGGAGCCAGCCAGTGCCCGCTGCTGCCATCAGGGCCAGGGGAATTAAGGGCATTTCACAGCTTTCAGGCACAGGAACAACTTGTAAACTGTGGAGTTGCATCCATGTGTGAACACACGAAGACACACACACAGAAAGCTGCCAGCAGCTGATGCTTCACACTAATCACTCTTATAAATGCCTCTAATTAGACTTATAAATACCTCTAACTTTCCTACAGGGAAAAAAAAAATGCCCAACAAGCTTAATGTGAACTCAGGGGAAAAAAAAGAGTTAAAAAGATGAGTAAAAGCTATTTTTAAACCTGGCAAGTCCTAGACCAGCACTCTTGAGAATTCAACCAGTACTACAGAAATCCTAAATTGCAGAGCCCTGCACCCCCCGGAGCCCTTCAGGCTGCTGGAGGGAGGCTCAGCATGGGCAGATTGGGGGTGAGCAGCCGGGGGAGGGGCTGCAGCCCTCAGCCTTTGTAGCCGGAGGGCGAAACATTGGGATCCTGCAGAGAGGGAACACAGAAACCCTCAAGGCAGAGAGAAATAGGCCTAGACAAAAGCCCGTTACATGGTTGCAAATCACCCCACTGCTGTTATTTTATTTACCGCTGTCCGCAGGAGGATTGTTTTCTCTTGCTGAATTTTAAGCGCTTTTTTTTTTTTTCCTTTCTTCTTCCCTTTTTTTGTCTTTTTTTTTCCCCCTCCTTGCTTCCCAGCAGTGGTCACTTATACCACAGTGCCACATACAGACTGAACTCACCTCCGCTCCCAGGCAGGCCGGGCCAGCAAAGGCCTCCCCGGTGTCCGTGCCCACCACCCTGGCTGCCGTTTGGATGGAAAATCAATTTCCCAGGAAACAGCCCATGGGCGGCTTGTTCCCATGTCTGGGTGAGGAGCAGAGCAGCTCCAAGCCAACCTGGGTGTTTGCTGAGGCACAGGCCTCACACAGCTCCCTCGACCTTCCCCTCTGTGCCAGCAAAAACTCTCAATGATTATCATCAAACTTTTTAATTCATCTTTTTCAAGGGATCTCTGTATTATTTTTTGAGGGTGTAAGAAAGAGGAACAAAGGCCTCTGGGGCATCATATTAATTTCTTGCATGTTTGTTAAGGAAATAAATGCTGATTTCGATGTCTCTGCCATGCTGTGGAGTCAAACTCACCTCCTCCATCCTGCTCAGACAGGTTATGTTTAGGACTGCTAGATTTTAACCATTGTGGTGACTAAGAATCCTCAGTAAAAATAACCTGTGGACTTTCTGCTTTAAAAGAGGTGCCAATATGGTCTGGGATTTGCTGTTGGTTCCCTCACCTTCAGCTTTAGGGTCTGTAAACCATCTTTTGAGCCGTATCCACAGGGTGCATGAAAGATTCATGAGCATAGAAAGGAAGAGAAGAAGGAAGAAAGAGAGAAGCCATGTCCCTGTGGGGAAGAAATTACTCCTGTCCTTGCCGTAAACATTTTGTCATGGTTGTGGCTGTGGTGGCCTGGCCATGGGGAGAAGAGGGGGTGTGGGGACCCCAGCGAGGCTCAGCTGCCCCAGCTGGCAGCCTCACAGCCCAGAGGTGAGCTCTTCCTCCTCTGACAGGTTTTTACAAGGTGTTTGAACACGTAATTAGGTCCCAAACCAGGCTGCAGGAAACCACCCTGGTCATCCTGCCACAGCACACGCAGGGAGCTGCAGGACTGATTGCTGATGGCTGATTTACCCCGAACAAAGGCCCCAAACAGCAGCGAGCGCCCGATTTGGGGATGGTAACTCTAGAGCCAACGGGCTCCTTTCCCATCAGTTTAAAACAGTGTTATTTTTTTTCCTGAGCTGATAACATTTTAAACATATTACAAGACAGAATTTCCTTGGAAGGCAGGGAAACCCATGAATTTGCTATAAAAGAAGCTTCTGTGAATAAGGAAACCCATCCTGTGAATTCACCTGTTGCCAGCCAAGGAGAAATGTTTGGTGTTTTATTTCAATCAAGAATATGCTGTGTATCTGGTGCTTTATCTAACCTCACTCTTTGAAAGATCTGATGTTATGCTTGGCAGAGTTCTCAGGAACAAGCTGCTTTATTATGCCATGCTCTACAAGTTTTAACATTTATTGTAGGAATAAAAATATAGCCTGGAGCCCTCACAGAATGGGCAAGGTGCACTTAATGCAGCCCAAATTAATCTTGACTTTTTAATCAGGATGTTGTGTATGCACTTGATGCTGTTGAAAAAAAAGTCACACTTTTTTTTTTTTTAATTCTTTTTTTTTTTATTATTCCTGTAAGCAGTCTTAGAAATAGACAGTGCATCTGTGGCCATCAGATTGTTTTTGTCCTTGACCAGCAACTGATACACCTATATTCAGCACATCCACCTCTGTGGGTGTGTGGAAACCCCACAAACTCTGCATTACCAGTTACTAGCTGGGGAAATTTACCATGGCACTACTGTTATAAATCCTTGCCATATCCCCAGTTTAAATGCTCTCAGTTCAGTGCAGCTTTCCTGGAGTTTGGGCAATCCAGCTACTTCAGGTGAAACACATTGGCAGAAGGTGCCAGGCAGAGCCATTTGCTATACAGAAAGAGGTTTGTGCCTCCCAGCCCTGTCTTGTCATGCCTTGTCTACTGGCCTTTATTTGTTAACTTTACACAAGGGCAGAGCTGTCCTGTAGCAGAGGACTTTGATGGGTAGTCTCAGCTTCTCAGCATCTGTATAATGCCATTGACTACATGGACCAACATCTGCAGTCAGGACCAGTTTCTTTGGCCCACCGCATGTACCGAGGTCACTCTCAGATGCTCTGACCATTCTTGTCCATATTTCTTCATGTGAATCTGCTTTTCACAAACATGGGGTATTTGAACTGCACCCTTTGGAGCTGCCACCACTTGACTTGAATGGCAGCTCCTAACGAAGGTGCAACATAAGCTTGCTGGGGTCATAACCTCTGACATTACCACAGCTGGGGCCACCCATATACAAAATGAATTCAAGATTATTGCAATTCACTGGTCAGTATAGGGCATGGTCCTGATTCCACCTCCAATTACGGGTGGTAACATCTTGAGCACAAGTGGTAGGATTTTGTCCTTATGGTGTTAAATGTTGGGCCTCACTGCATAGTGCATCAGCTGAGGCTGCAAATTGGAAACCTTTTCTGTGGTGAAGACCCTCCTCAATCTAACTCAATAGGTCCCAGCTGTGGTTTTCATTAGTAGAAATTTCTGCCACCTGCTTGTTCACAGTCCCTTAGTCTGGTTTTGCTGTGTGCCCAACAGTTGCTGCTTCTTTTCCAGGTAAGGTTTTTATTTTTTACTTTTATTGTTATTTGTGTGTTGTTTTTTTTTCCTTTTAATTTATAGGATTTGTTGTTGTTTTTCTGAAGAACAAGAAAAAAAAATCTCTGCAGTAGGAGAAGAATGAGTATGTAGTAAGCTCTGTTCTGTAAAAGGTGGCTTGTTTTGTTTAATGTTTTGAGTCTACTGTGGGCATCAAATGCAAATGTGCTTAGATCTGGGAGTAGTTTTTTTGAAATAATTGAGCTTAGTGTACAAGCTCTTACTGAAGTTGAAAATATTTTGTGTTTGTATTTTCAAATGGCTGAGAAGTTAGTTCTGTGCTCAGAAAACACATTATTCATCTGGGATAGTTGTGCTGTGTCATACTGTAGGTAAAATAAAACAAAGTTTGCTACTTGGATGATAAGTGTCTTAATCAACATACTGCATGTTGCTGAGTATAGAGAAGTGCAGTGGTGGCCTGTGTTAGTGCTAACACTGTGAGTTGTTGTTAGAGTCCCAGGATATTCTGAAAAATAACATAAGGAGTAAGATAACTTTGTGAAAGTAAGGGCTAAGGTAGGGAGCTGTGGTCTGCTTCCTCTGCAGTCAAGTGAAGCCACTTTATACAATGCATTGGAAAGGTGTGTGGTAAGAGATGGTTGTGTTGCCCATCAGAAGTCCTTGGGTTATACATAGAAATACCACTATGAAAATAACCCTTGGATTGTTTGTTTACTGGTTTGTGCAATTAGCAAAGTTTTTCAGCTTTTTCTTTCTTCCTGGAGAAGTGCCCTTTATTTATTTGTGTCTTGGAAGCATTTGTAACTGTGAGAATGGGGGGTTTAAAGCCCATCCTAGGTGTCTGTGAGAACCCTGGCAGCTCCTGGGGTCTGTGCTTGGAGCAGCAGAAGGAACGTGGGGTACAGGGCTCAGTATGGATGTGCTGTGGGCTTGTGGGTCTCCTCCCATCCTGGCCCCTGTCCTTTGCAAGCAGCAAGGGCTGGAGCACAGCTCATGCTGAGCTTAAGAGAAGAAGCTAGAAATGTGGGAGATTAATGATGGATCAGTGAGCAGAGTCCTGCTTCTGCCTCTAAAGGGGATTTGTGTGGTGGGCTGGGTGAAGGCAACTTCTTTTTCTGGCTGTCCTGTGTAAGTGCTGGTTTTGCGTTGCTCTGGGGCTGGGGGTCAGTCAGCCCTGCATACCCACCCTCCTCATCTACGAACACTTATTGGGGAGGATGAAGAAGACTGATGCTCCTTGGTGATGGACTGAGGGTTGTGGTGCGGCTCTGACCTGCAGAGCCCAGCTATGAGAGCCAGAGCTTTGGTCTCGGGGTTCATGTGTGAAAGATGGTGGTGAATTTTTAAAGGTTATTTGTTGTCTTTGAACCAGGCACAGGGAGGGCAATTGCCACACAAATCTAGTCTCCCCAAACACAACTCCAAAACACTAGAAGTGCATCATTAGTTTAATCTCATAACTTTCTGGTCTACTCATTTTTTTTTTAAAAGTAATCTCAAATTTAGTTGTCTTAGTTTTCCTACCAAAACAGGGAAGAAACTAAAGAAAAGAGAGTAAAAATAAGAACTGTTTACAAATTGCTTTGGGCTCTTCATCTGTGCAGAACTTACCCTTATTAATTTCTGTAACGATTTTAATAATGACTAATGCGATGCTACAACAAAAGGTAGTTATTACTGTGTGAAGAGTTCACAAAATAAGTTACAAAAAACATTTAATTCATAGG
The DNA here is from genome assembly GCF_020740795.1 of Apus apus. Lineage (NCBI taxonomy): Eukaryota > Metazoa > Chordata > Aves > Apodiformes > Apodidae > Apus > Apus apus. The sequence goes on along the minus strand of NC_067289.1, from coordinate 18,531,285 downwards.
AAGGTTTTAAATATCTTGCTGAAAGCTGCCAGACCCAGGCTCCCAGATCTCTCTCTGCAGAGCACACTTTAGCTTTGGACATACCTTTAAAGACTTTAAACAGCTTGAGACTTGTAGCTTGCCACAGGAGCTTAGATCAAATTCATGTTTCTAGGTTTTAAACCCTGAGCTGGAGTACAAGAGCCTTTCTCAGGAAAGTAAAGTAATTTTGAACCACATACATTCAGGTTCTACCTTTAAAGTAAATTCTAAATTTAATTGAAAGCTGAGGGCAAGTGAGGCAGGGCAGCAGTGATGTGCAGATTTATTTTGAAGCAAGTGAGGAGCTGTGCTGTTGGATGCTCAGTGTGCCCTAATATTAATAAAATGGCACTTGGCAAGTGGGCAGGAGGAGGTTTGGAAAGGTGCTCAGGGGTGCTTGTCTGTGCAGCCTCCCCTGGGAGCCTGGTGCTCTCACTTGCTGATGGCGGCAAAGTCGCATATTTAACCAAAACCTCCACCATAACATTTTGCTGGGGTTTTACTGCACTGGTGAAGTGATGAATGAACAGAACCATCCAGATATGGCTGTTTTAAAATGGAGCTGGAGCAGGCAATTGTTTCGCTGAACTTGTGCTTGGCTTGAGTAATAGCACTTTTCTTATTTTTGAGGTGTTCAAGAGATTCACTGGTAAAGGAGGTGACTGTTTCACCCTCTTTATGGATGGAAAGGTTGAGGTGTGGGGGGATGCAGTGCCTTGTTCTGTGTCATGCAGCAGGCAAAGGGCAGCCTGGAAAAGTCCTCCAGCTCAGGGCTTGGTGAGCCTGGTCTCACTTTAGCAGTAATTACTGATGCTGATCTGACAGAAGGGCACCCACTACTGCTCTTGGTGATAGTGGCAAATGTTTCCTATGCTTTGTTCGTTGTCTTATACCAGAATAATAAAGTCTTTGTAGAGCTTACCCTGCTTCACTGGAGGAACTGCTCAAATGTTTGTGTGCACTTTCCACCCAGGTGCACCCAAAGCCTTCTTCAACCAGCTGTGATTCATGAGCTCCTCTGCCCCAGGTCCATGCAGAGCCACCATCAAGGGAGAGATGTGATTAGCACAAGCTTTTCTTTTTCGATGTAACTGCATTTTTCCCCCCTTAGCCTTGTTCTTCAAATAAGGAAAATGTCAAATGTGGTGGCTTTACTGGCTGTAAAAAAATTGCATCAGTTTGCCATAGAAAGAAAGGTGATTATTATGGTCTTTTCTGAATTAATTTGTGGTTGTTTCTACTGCCTTGTGGGGCTGACTTGTGGCTGATGAGTTGACCATAATGGTAATGTGGTCTTGATCTCCTGGAGTCTGAAACAGAAATTGCATGGAAATGTAGTGGGTGTGGTGCTAGACTCTGGGGAGAAATATATCTTGCAGTACATGGCTGCCTCCTGAAGCTCTGGGTATTTATAGCTGTAAACTGTTACATTTATTGAGCTGCTTGGTGGTCTAGGAAATCATGTACTCAGCATAGTGGCAACGATGATGTAAATGATTTTTACTGTAACTTTACCAGCAGGTTTCCTGTTCCCTTTGCTTTTTAAAAATTAGAAATAGAGAATTCATATGTGATGTCTTCTAAGTAGTAAGATGGATATTTTGAATCTCTGCATCACAAATCTGCAATTACTCTCCATTTGAGTGCATCCCTTGCTTTTTCATTTCAGAAATACACTGTAAGAGCTTCAGCAACAACCAACTCCCCTCCCTCCCAGTTCATACCAGGTTTTACTAAAAGCAGGCTTACAGTTGTCTTCTCTAAAGTTTTTGAAAATTGCTTCCCAAGTTCAATTTGGTTTTTTTCACACTATTATTTATGGAGGATAAAATTAATCCCTCCCCCTGCATTACATATTAATTTCTTCATTTATTTAAGAGAAGACTTGAATGGCTTGTTAGTCATGTGTCAGCCACTTGCATTATGTCTAGACCCAAAATGAGAGCTAATGGGGAATTAACTAAAATGCATCAGGCTTTTCAGGTGTATCTTTTTATACCAGAAATGACATTGCACTGACTTTTGTGCCAGATGTTCCCAAATATTTAGGAGAAGGGACAGAGGTGTCATTTATTCTATCATAACTCCTGCAACTTTTGGTATCTTCTTGCAAATCTTTGTCTTGTAATAAAAAAATAATTATTGGAGTTAACTGCAGTGTCTCTATTAAAGTTCTTGGGGGAATGGTTTTTTTCCTGTGGTAGTTTTTTTCCCCTCTTTTTCATTAAATACATAAAACTAACAGTCTAATTCAGCAGTAAAGGCAATTGCCTTACATAAGTGTTGAAAACTGCTCTTTTTTTTGTGGAAGCTTATGGCAGCAATACTTTTTTTAAATATCTTAAGCCAGCATTATCACTTTCCAAAATTAGTAATGCAGTTGAAATTGGTATTCCTGACTTGCCTGTTATTGATCTAGGTGCTCTAATAACTTTGCCCTGGAAAGGTCAAGATGTATGTTTTTGTGTGGTTTTGTTCTAGCAGTGATTTGGTTTTATCTGTTTTCCACACCCTCCAAATTATTTACAGTTATGTTTCAGGATAACTTGATAGAGCTTGTTTCTGTTGTACTAAAGTCAGTGGAAGCCAAAAGTATTTCCACAAAGTTATTGAGTAGCTAGAAAGGTACCTGAGTCTGAAGATGATCATGCTCATCTTGGTGAAATTCTGCTTGTTTTTGTCAGTTCTGAACACCAAATTAGTCCGATTCTGAACTTTTTGAATATATTCCTGTGAAATTCTGCTTTGCCTTAAAGGTATTGTTATTCTGGAAACAGATTACTGTTTCCATTCCTACTGAAGCATTTAAATGTAGGTATGGATGTTTTGGAAAAACTGAAAAAAGCTGAGACTGTGAATTTTTTCATAAATCATTGTAACAAGATTAGCCTTTTACTACCTCTCTCCCAGTTGCTCCCTAAGGCAGGTTTTTTGTCACTTTTGGGCAGAGCTGTCATGGGAAATCCTTTGCTCTTCATCTCTCTAATATATGTGCTTAATCATTTGTACTTGAAGTTTGGTGTGTGAATTAAAAGAATATTTGAACTGTGTTGAATGAGTGGAGTTACCCAGTGGTACTGCTGGTCTAACACTTTCTATTGATCCTGTTCTCATGATCCAATATCGCTTAAATCAGAATAACTGCATTTGTTGTAATGGCTTGCTTAATTTATTTTACTAAATGTGTAATTCTTCAAGCTCCTGGTGACACACCCAGTCAAAAGTTTTTTCTTTATCTTGAGATAGCACATCAGATTATACACTCTACCAGTTAAAGAAGTGTCTTGCGTGTTTATTTGAAAAAGGCCTTCAATAAATAAGTTTTGGCTGTGATCTTGCAAATAGTTAAGCATATGCTAAACATTATAGTGCTACTTCAGCTAGATAATAGGTGGACTGTGCAGAGGTTCAAGGGAGCTGGGAGTTCCCATTGGTTAATGGCAACTGAACTTGCCAGTTTTTATTTTTTATTTAAGGGGGAAAAAGCTAAAGGAGGGTGGGAATTGAGTTATGTTATTTTTCCAACACATACAAAGACCACAAATGAAGCAGCCCCAGATTCATGTCCATTTGTACAGTTCAGTTGCAGCCAGAGGAGCTGATCCAGGCTGTATCTGGCTGATGATTTGGCTGAGCTAACACAGGTAAAAAATGTTGTCTAAAGGAAAACTATTTTTACTCCTGTGTGTATTATAACCTAACAGAACATGCCACTTGCATTTTTTGTTTTGTACTGTGAGCTGAGTGGCACAGGGAGAGCTGCTCTGCCTGCAGAGAGCTGAACTAAGTGAAGAACATGCATCTGGGCCTACCACCTTGATGTTCTGCAATCACCTACAGGCAAATATTAATGTTTTGAGCTTTAGATTCATGTTTCCGTGATTCCTTGCATAACTGAGGTATAGCATGGGAAAACCTGAAACCTGATTGCCTTCATGTTTGTGGTTGTGTTGTTTTTTGTGGGTTTTTTTTGTTTGTTTTGTTTTTTTCCAGTGATGGGGTTAGTCCCCAGTGTCATGTCAGTTTATTCCATTTGCTGAAGTGGTCCAACAACTGGGAAATAATAAAATCAAAGCTGTGATAGAAATCAATAGCTTATCCATGCAAACTGTCCTCCAATGAAGTATCAAGAATAATTTATAAAATATAAGTCTGACTAATTAGATTTATTATACAAGTAATGTTTTTGGTTTTGCCAATTAATAAAGCACTACCAATTAAGCTGATACCAGACACCTAGAATTGCCTGCCTGTAGTTTATAGGGCATCTCTATCTCTACTTGTGGGGTTTTTTTGGCACAAAGTGCTGTGATCTTTCTTTTGGTTTTCTTGTCTCTGATACTCCCAAGCTAATTAATATTTGCAGTCGTCTTTACCTATCACATGGGTTTGCAATCATAAGCACATTCTTAAACCTCTTAGTACTGAAAGGAAGACCTAAATAACTCTTAAATCTGTGAGACAATGTCAAGAAATGTACTTGCTTAAATTTAATCCATCACTCTGTGCCAGCAACACATATAGCTGAAAGGTCAGTGCATCATTGAGAGGGAGAAAAACAATTAATTTGGTATCAAAAAGGTAATAGGATAAGGCCTCACCAGCCCTCTCCTATTGTTCTGCCGCATTAACTTCAACAGGTCAGATGCCACTGGTCATTGACCTTAGGCTAAACAGGGTCAGCCCAGGCTGATTACAAAAGAGATGTGTTTGCCCTTACCCAAGTGTGTCTTAAAAAAAACTGAGTCCACATCTGTGTTGTTCCTGGGAGGAGCACAAAAAGGGTAAACATTTTTCAATGCAAATATCACTTATGGAATCTTCTGCATGAAGAATGTTTCCCATCATGGCATTACCCTGATGTGTGAGTCCTTCCCAACACTGTGATGTGTTGTAACCCCAGACCTTCCAGGAGGTGCATGTGAAAGAACTAGTGATGCACTGGGAAAACCTGCCATGAAAGAACTGGCGGAAATTAGTTATTTTTCTCCATTCTGCATCATTTCAGGAGGAGCTGCTGCTGATGTTACAACAGCAGATGCCAGTGAGTTTTTGATGAAATGTTTGCAAAATTTTCTATCCCCATAATGCTTTTTAATGCAAGTCTTCAGTAAAGCTCATCCCAGTGAAATGAGTGAGATCTTGGCCTTACCATGTCTGTCAGATTCACCTGTCAAAGCCCTTGGGATCTGCTCTGTGCTCCTACTGGGGTCAATGGTGCTCTCCTCCTGGGGACAATTCATCCCACCTCTTTTACGTACTTAGCTGGAAGGAACTGCTTTCTGTTGTTGCTGGATTGGCTTCATCAATGCTGCCTTGACCCAAAGGTTGGCTTTCTAGTGCAGGTCTATGCAGTTAGGGCTCAGGTGAGGATTCTGTATGTCTCTATTCAACTAATTCTGATGCTTTTGGTTATCTTCAACCAAAGCTCACCAGCAGGTGAAGAGCTACAGGTTTCTACAAGATTTGTGAGAGCAGGCTACAACTAGGGCAGAGAAACTCTGCAAGTCTCCTAATAAGAGATGGTGAAAAATCTGTAATGTCAGTTCACTTCTAATAGTAAAGAACCATGGAGGGAGGAGGTGTAATAAACTGTGGGTCAGCCACAGAAATGGCCATAGATGAGCCAGTCAAAACCAAGGTGCTGATTGTGGTAAACCTGGCTTCTGTAGCTCTTTAGTTTTCCAAAGCTAACTCAGATCCTGACTGGTTGCAAGTGTCTTATTTCCATACCTTATGCCAGACTGCCCTGTGCAAGCCACCCAGCTTGCAGCTTTGGAGTTCAGACAACTTGAATAATTACAAAGCTGTAAATATTCCAGCTGACAGATGTGAACTGGAGTATCACTGTTGTGAAAACACTTGAGACTAGCTCCAGGCTAGAGACAGTTAGCCAATTGAAAAAAAAAAACAACCCAAACAACAAACCCTCCTACTTTCATATGCCATCTACCTGCTTAAATTTTAATAGGTTTTCTCCCCTGAAGATACTAATTTAGTCTATGGATGAGACCTTTTGGAACCAGTTAAATTCATATTACCTTTATTGTAGGGCTTGATTCTACAAAATGCTGGGCCTTCCCTAACTCCTCTGGGGAACAGGAGTTACAGGTTTAAGTACCAGTGTTTCTAATGCAGATAGGGAGGACTCCTAATTTTACAACTGTTTTCCTAGGAAGGGAACAAGTAAAAAAAGGGCTATGATAATTGCCAGAAAATATGTACTGCCTAGTAGAGACTGGGGGGGTTGGGGGAAGCAATGCTAATCCACTGAAGTAGGGAAAGTAGGAATCATTTGTGTCTTTAACAATAGTTAACTCCAGCAATGCTCTTGCTCTGGATCATGCTGATTAAAAGCCTTAATTGTAAACAATTTCTAGGATGTTCTTGAGTGTTGCAAGACTGTTTAGTGTTGACCAGCAAACCTCTGGGCAGCTTCCACATTTGAACATTGACTGGTCACGAAGATAACATTGTAATTGTCCCGATGGCTGTGCTGGCAGATCAAGGCCTGTGGTGCTGAAGATACCAAGTTGCAGGCATTTCTTCATCAGGAAAGAGGAAAATGCATGCACATGCATACCCTGTGCTCAGATGGCTCAGAAAACAAGGCAAAGGGCAGGAAATTAAGTGCTGAATGAAAAGAAGTAAGATAAGTAAAAATAAATAATTAAGTAGGATTTTGCTAAGCTGAGACTATCCAGCGGGGTCTGTCACCTAGAAACCCAATTGCATGGTCAACTGCAATAGCATGAAACCCCATCAGACCAGTGATCTCCAGCTTGCAATTGATTCTGTTTCTACAAATTTTAGCTAAAGCAAAAATCTGCTTTAAGGTAAGTGCTAAAAATCCATCAGCCTGACCGATCAGTCAAAGGAGGAATTGCTGGAGAAATGCAAGCTATTTGCCATCAGATTAAGTCAAGTTTTGCTTCCACAATCAGAAAGACAGTAATTTGCTTGTGATGGGATCAGTTCCATTTTCAGCTCTGCTTGCTGTACAAATCTGTGTCTGGGGGCACATCTCTTCAGATCATGAGGCAGATAAGCAAAATAAAAATATTTTCTGATAAGAGTTATCAAAATACATTGAAAAAAGCTTGGACTGGAAAGATTGAACAACTATCCTAGACAATAAATAGGCCAGACTCTTACTATAAAGACAAAATGAGATTTACCATGGATTGTCTAAATCTTCTTTGATATTGTGTCTTTTATCATATATCTCCTTTTCTTTGCCATTTTCTCTTCTTACAGCATTATCAGCTGATACTTGTTTTCATTAACTTGTTCATGTGACTGTTTTTGTGATCTGGGCAACTCTATTCCATACCTAAGAATGCATACAGGGTATATAATAAAGATATTGACTTAGTGGGGAGATAATACTGAATTTGACCGATATTTTTTTCCAGTAATAACTGATTTTTTTTTTTCAGTAATAACATTCAGTAATAATTGTGTGTCCGTATTAAAATTATTCCTGGTCTGACCAAAATCCATCATTTGCTGATGCTGAGCAATTACTTGGCAGATGGTATTACTTTCCTTTCTAGCTTATGTAACTCTATGAGACATAATGAATTACAAGTTTTAGAATATCCTCCTCATACTTTCATTCAATGTTCTAGTATTTAAACTTAAAATTCACTTATGAAAATGTTCTGTAGTAATCATAAGATTCTAAAGCTTAGTGAAAATGAATGCAAAAGGGTTATAAAGAGATTAGAACTTAGTTTTCTTTGTATTCAAGCAAGTGCTTGTGAGCAATTTTTTCCCTATGTTCTCATCTCCAAGGTAAGCATCTTGCCTGTAGCTCACCAAGAAATATAGTGAGTATGGAACAACCCTGCAGTTCACCAGTAACCCTTTCCATGACAAAGTACTATGGGATTTTTAATTACTGCTGGTAGTCAGGACACTGCTTTTGCTACCACCAATGATCACCTCAGGCTGGGTATGCTGGGCTAACAGGTTTGATGTAAACAGAAGACACTTACCTGAGTCTGCGTTTTTTTTGTTCCTTCCTCAAAATGCCCAATACATAATCACCTTGGAAAGCCCTCTCATCCCCAAGCTCTCAAAAAACATCCTCCCCCCACATGCTGCTGATGAGCCTCTTGGCCCTGTGGTCCCTGATAGCAATGTTATTTATCAGCAGGATGGGGGAATTGCCCTGTCTCTGATCACATAGGGCTGGTCCCAGAAGACGCCCTGCAAGTCAAGCCACAGTGGTGCTGAGATGCTAATAATGTCTGATGATATTTATCAATTAGCCAGATATTGCTCTGGACCCGTCACTACTTGGCAAATTCAACTCAGGAAAAAAAGTAAGGAAAAATGGTCTTCCCCACAAGCAGAAGGAAACTTCTCTTATCAGCCTGTTCTGATGGGACTCCTGTGGGGTTGAGCTCTGGAGAAAACTGTCCTGCAGGCAGGGTGGGTCATGAGCTTTCTCTCCTGTGTGAGTGCTGTGCTCCATGTTCATGCTGTATCCTTTCTGTATGCTGGGACATTCCTTGCTTCACAACTGGCTGTTCCCCAGAAACCTGTAAGGCTGCTGTTTCCAAGGGCCTTTTTCAAATTTAGGTGAAGTTGCTCCTCAGGCCCAAAAAGAGCTGCTAAGACCAGGAACGTTTTGACTGGATCCCTCACGCTTATTTGTGACATCTCGCACAACTAGCAGTGTTATTACTACTTAGACTTGCTAATAAAATCTCTCCACGAGGGCTTTCCCTCCCCTTGTGTGCAATGTGCAACCTGCATGTGTGTGTGGCTGGATCAGCTGAGCGGGAGCAGGGAAATCCATTGGCAGGAACCGTGTGCTGCACTTCTGTCCACCCCAGAAGTGGGAAGAGCTGTAGCCTCTCTGGGGTAACCTTCCTGAGTGATACTTTCAGATGACTTTTCTGGCCCAAAAAGAGTTGATGAGACTTTGTGTAAGTACCTAAACATTTAGATACATGCAAACTAAATAAAACCACTAAACCATGTGCAGTTGATTTGAGGTTACAATAGCTTAATTTCTCAAGCATCCTTGTTTGAAAATGAGCAACAATTCAGCCTTTAATACAATGTCGATTCATAGTTGGTGGTAGGAGAAAGCAATGAACTAATTGCTCAGATCTGGTCAGCAGACAGTGAAGCAGCTCCCTTGTCTGTGATACTGTGCCCCTTCCCTTTCTGATTATTCACCAGAAAACATCCTATGGTCCCAATCATAAAGTCCAGCAATGACATAAGGAGTGTCAGGAGTATCTGCTGAAAGAGTGGGAGGCTGACAGAGCGGCACATTGTGAGCCCACGAGGGCAGCTCTGCTTTTCCTCTGGGGTTGTTTTCAGTTCTTTTGTCAGCTGATTACATGGTCTTTTATAATTTCTTAATCTACAGAATAGAGCTATTTGCTTGTGGATTATGTGAAAGTCACAGGCTTATGCAAAAGAAAAACAAAATAATCTGAAAGTGGATTCTCTTGGCAAAAGATAAACTTCGTTTAGGTGGTTTTTATCTAAAGGGGAGTTTAATCTAGGGGTGTGAAGGAAAAAAGCCACAACTTCTCTTAGTCTTTGAGATTTCAGCCTTATGGCATTAATTCAGCAGTGCGCCCATGCACATGACTTAAATGACTTCTCTTTATTCAACAAAATGTATTTAGGACTGCTTCAAGTTAAAGGCTGGGTTTGTGTGTTTTGATGAATAGGAATGGTGTGAAATGCATTAAATACTATAAAAAAGCTTTTTACACTCACTGTTAATGAGACTAGTGCATGCGTATCCAGATCTTTTTCATGTTAGTCTGTGGACATGGGTGCTGAGTCTTTGCAAAAGGAAGGAACTGTGAAATTAGGATTGGGATATGGGCAAAATGAGCTGTAGATGTGTTGGTCCCCAGACTTTGGGTGAATCTAGGTTTGCAGTCTCAAGGAGGGGAGGGGGGAGTCCTAGTAGAGTGTGTGTGTGTATAGAAATATGTAAAAGAAGGAAGTGGTGAAATATGCTGAAAATGGTGCTAGTGAGCAGTATGATTTCTTGTGGGTCTCAGGATCAAAGGAAGAATCTTGAGATGGTGGAAACAAGGGATTTTCTTCTTGGCAAGTGTAAGAGCCGGTCTAGCAAGAGGGATCAGAAATTCCGGCATGGATGGAGGTGGGAAGGGTTTACTCAGCTGTATGTAAAACTTTCCTCCATTCCTTGCAAGACCTCCCTATGACTTGCAGATGTGACTAGGTGTGTGCAGATGGCTGGTGTGATATACTTATGATTTATCAATATGAACTTTGGAAGCCGGCTTAGATCACTCTCCTCAGCACCTGCAGCAGGCCCCCTGCTATCTGCTGTGCAAAGTGGACAGATGTATATCGAAGAGGCACACTTTATTTTTCTTGGGTCAACATTTCACATGGAGTTCTAGCAGGGAAGTTGTTTGTTTTTCATCAAGCCCCTTATTAGAATACTTCTGTCAGGGGGCTGAATAGCAATGCAAGAATAATAGGTTCTGCAGCAGAGGCTCATGCACCGATACCTCTGAGTTTGGCCTCCCAATAAATTGCTCTTCCACTTGTGGAAATGCCCTGCTGGAGCAGGAAAAAACCTACCAAGCAATAATGCAACACTGTGGGTGATGTGCCAGTGCAGAGGCAAATGGTCTAGGAGGGAGAGACTTTCACTCCGTAACAAAATGAATGAACCCTAGCCCCAAATAACAAGTCTTCAGATATCTTGTTTTGTTATAAAACCTCTAAAAATTGGAGAAAGTCTTGTTGGCTTTGATAACTATTGTGAAGTATCTCAAGAGACATCTTTCTGCTAGTTGGAATAATGTATTTGGAGGCGTTAAAAAAGATTTTGTGTGGCAAACCTTGATTTGAGAAAGATTCTCACGTCTCATTCAAGGTTTTCTAGCTTGAGTTTGAGTCAAGTTTACAAATCGGGGTTTCTGATGGGTATTACTAAAGCAAGTACTGTCTCCTTATAGTATACTATTTATGTTGTCTGCAGATTATGCAGAATCTTGTATCACTAAAAAATGAATTTGATAGTTTCCTGACTAGCTGTTAACCTGGAAATGGGGGGGTCTACCCAATCCATCTAGATCCCCATCCCACTTAGGTATTAATCCAGCAAACCAACGAGATTGTGATTTGTCATAAAGAACCATTCACCTTGCAGAAACATGGTACAAAATATCTTGCTCTATGACAGCACTTGGTAAAAAATTAAAAGGAGCTGTTTGCTTGGGGATGCACATGACTTCTCTTGCTCAGTTAGAATGGGGTGTTTCACTTGTAAAGACACACACAAAAATAATAATAATTAAAAATCTATGGTATATGTTCTGCTTGTACTTTATTTTAAAGCCTTCCCTCAGAACTTGCCTCTTGTGGTTAATAGGTTTTTGTCTCTAAGATTACAAAGTGGCTTACAGATTGTTTATGTAGGAATTACTTCATTTATCTCTTAGCTGCCCCTCAGAATATGACAAGTGTCCCACAGTAATGTGTGAGTCTTTCTGTTAATTAATCTGCATTATCAGGGTCTAGTTCACAAGTCTAGAGTCACCTATGGTGTTTAGATGAAGATATGTATTTCAGTAGGAATTTAAACTCAAGCCTGGAGCAGACAAGTCTATGCGTGCTTTGTCCCAAAAGTGAACTGAAAAATGTGTGGGTTCCTTTTTTTTTTTTTACTCCCCCCTCTTCTTTCTCCTGTCCCCCACCAGTGGGGCTGGACAACCATTGTAAGGCCAAACACAGTCCAGTCTCTGGCAGATATTTTGAGCCTGACCATTCCTAATTGTTCTGTGGACCCTGACTCTGACCAGTGGCCAGAAGTGTGGTTGGGAAACGAGTCATCCAAGAGACTCAGCAGCTTTTGTTGCTGTTCACTGTGCAGTTCAGACAGCCTTTGTGTTTGTCTAGCTGTAGGACAGGAAATGCACACTTAATTCCTGTTTCAAAAACAGATCTGAAGTAATGGAAAGCACCATTGCCACCAACCTTAGAAATTTGGAAGCACATGGAAAAGTAGGAGAGACTTCAGATGTTGTTGTTATTTGTGACCTTACAGGCTTTGCTTCTGGCTGTAATCCCATATGCTGTGGCTCAAGTCAGATTTTTGTACAGAACTAAATCCATAGGGTGACCCAACTGCTCTCCTGTGCCAGAAGCTCAATAGAACTCAAAATTTACCTTGTTGGTCCTCCAGATGCTTGTATTGTTGTCACTTTCATTCCGAAAAATTGTGCTGAGGAAGATCAGCCATGTCTTTGATGCTGAGTCAGCTTGTTATAAAATAAGTTTAGGGCTGTAAAATATCAGTATATCTATATATAGATATTTCCATGTGCCCATAGTGCTCTGTTTCTTGTCTTTAGTCATAAAACCTGGTGGATTGTTTGGTGTTTTTTTTTTTGTACTTGGAGCTGGTAGTTGGTCTCCCAGGCACTGTGCCTGTACAGCCCTGGATTTCTATCCCACCAGTCAGCACTGTCTTCTCTCTGGTAACAAACGTGAGAGTTTTTGTTCCTCCAGAAGATCGTCACCATCAGAGAGAAGAAAAGTCTGCCCTGCTTAGCCAAAGCTGCTCTGCCCCCTGTTTTCATTTGGACTCGCCTTCTAAATCCAAGGGACATCAAAGGTTTCCCCCATGTGACAGAGGCTCCCTGGGCTGTTCCAAAGTGAAACAATGACTTCCCTATGCTCTGGGATCTGTGCTCGAAATGCGTCTGTCTGCCCGGCTAATGGGGCTCAGGCCGTCTCTCCTATAAAGGACTGGTTGTCTTTGGTGTAACGGCCTTTTATAGATATTCTGGGTGGGTACACCCTGACATCCAGTGTAAGGAAAGAGGGTACCAATTGTAGCTGTGAACGATTGATTTGTGAGATTAAAATCACACACAGTATTGGGGGGGGACAGGGGACGGGCAAAGAATGAACTGTATTGTGACAGTATTGGTACCCGTGATGGTTTTTACATCACTCAAGGGTGATGTACCAGTGTGAGTATACAGTGTTTGTCAAGGCCACTTCAGCTACACCAAATAGCAAAAGCATTGCAGAATGTTTTGTTTTGCTCAAAAATGGGTCCACTGACTAAATGGAGTCGGTGGTCCCAGGTGGTCTGGAAACCTATTGTTTTAAAACTTAGAATAAGTCAGAATGGATGCTGCAGCTTCACTCCTCTTTGCTCTTGGAATATATAGAGGAATCTTGTTTGAAGACATCCTGCTGGCACAGTTCTCTGCTTTGTTTTTAGAAACCATGCAAGTCCTATTTTTTCAAAATAAACTACTTTTGAAAATCTAATCGTGTATCATTGGAGCCTGATATATTGTGCTGGTGGAAAGTTCTGTTGTAACCATCCATCTGATCACTGCTCAGTGTCACATGTTACTGCTTCTGACTTCCACCTCTTGAGTACACATGAGTGATCTTCAGAAATGTGGGGATCACTTGAAGGGGAAATGCAAAACTAATCTAAAGGCAAATGTCTTTTGCTGTCTTTATTTTCCTTACTTTTGGAAGTTTTGTCAAGATACTCAGAGTTTTGCAGAAGGGCAGTTTGTGGGCGATTTTGTGTGCTATGATTAGTTTTGCAGGGAAAATGAAGTTTATTTGGCACTTTTTCAATCTGAAAATGAAAGTAATTTGCCTGAAACTGAATCTAAGGAGAGAAAATGTAGTATCCCTTGGTGTTTGAAAAAAGGCTTTAGTACTGACAGCATCTTGTGCTTGTTCCATCAACAGGGATGCTTGTTGCTGAGACTCATGCCTGATATCAGGCCGAGTTGCATCAAATTTGATATCTGGTGTTAGATCACAAAATATCCTGTTTTGCTCTAAGGTTTTGTTGCTTTTTTTTTACCTCATCAATGCCCAGGATAGTATGATTAAACTGCAAGGTCATTGTTTCCTCTCTAGCTTGGATCCCTTCCTGTAAGCAGAGCTGTGCTGGCTGCAGAGCCCTCACGCAGCCGTGGCTGTGTAAGCCCAGGGACAATAGTTCCCATCATCACTGATGTTAAAAGCCAGAACATTCCTGCTTGGCCGACTCTGGTTTTGCTAACCATTGTTCTTGTTGTGTGTGTGTAGTATAGTATCACAAGCAAATAAGGAAAAATTGCTTTTTATGAGGAACTATATGAATTGGAATGAAATCGTGTCCTAATTCCATTTCAGTCACCCTGAAAAGAAAATCCCTCCTGTCACGATATTGACAACACACTCAACTAATGAAATACAAGATGCAATGATTGCATCACAAGAACATTTCTCATTAGCTAAATACACCTCAGGGCAAGCTAGAGATACATCACTACTTTTAGAAGTTCATTAACTTTCTGGTTGTGTTGCTTTAGCTGTTACATCCTGGAAAAATATTTGTTTCCTATCATTCAACTTTGTTTTCAGATCACTTTCTAATGACGATACTTGTTTGCTGACTCCAAGTCCACCTACAAAGGTGCATATTACTCCCACTGGATGGAGATAATTTATCTCCATCTACCTATTTGTATCTCATATGGGGAGCACTATCTGAAGTTATTCTGAGTTGTCCTGACTCATGAGAGAAACACACATTAGCTTTGGGATGTACTGCCTGGGCAGAATGTAAATTGCCAGGGCAAAAACTCTTTCTGGAGGAAAGCAATTTACTGCACCACTTACTACTTTGATTGCTGCTTTTTGAATACAGTGCTGGTAGCTTTTCTGGAAAACTAGGTTTGAAAGAAAAAAATCAATGAAGGAACCCCCCCCCCCACCTTCCCAAATTAGAAGTATTTTCTCAGCCATTTCTGAGGCAGTACTTACTTGTTTCTTTTATGGGTTTCTAAATCAGTTCTGTTAGGTGACACAACCTTGCTGCAGAGGAGCTCTGGCTTCATTTTGTTTGCTTGTTGCTGCTAGTTAGAAAGAAAGAATAATTTATTGATGTGGTACAGAAATGGTTGATTATTGTTTCAGGGAACTGACCCTTTATTAGCACTCAGGATAAATGCCATGAAAATCTCTATAGTCCTGCTTTGGTCCAGTAAGCAATATTAACATCCTTGTCCTATATGGTGTGTCACCAGTGCTTGGTTGCCTTCATGGTCTAATGGATACAAGAGGCAGAAGTATTATGGGCCTTTTCCATATGAAATATCATCTATGGCTAATGTCCAAAGGGTCAGTCCAAGCTGTCAATTTTATATGCCTAATTTTAATCTCCCCTCTTAATGTTTTATGAATAAGAAGAGATAAAGGAAGCCAATTGTTCCCGGAGTAGATAAGGGCAAAGCAGAGGATTAGGATTTGGGATGATGTTCTGGCAGAGTGTAAAACTGATACCCCTTGCTACCCAACTGCTTGATAGCAACTTTGCAGAACATTTCATAGATGTGGTTGAAATTTGCCAGTTGAGTATCAGTTTTGTTTCCCTGGGGCCATGTACCAGTATGCTTAACTCACGTGACTGGAGATGGCACACAATGCTCTTTAGTTTAGCTAGCCAAAAATTAGGCCTCCAGCTTGAGGGAGCTGGGTGGGCTCCCCTGGCAGCTGGTGGTCAGGGCTGACCTCCTCTAGAGGTTGTCTTGTCCCACCCTGCAACAGCTAAAGTGAGGTGAATCCCACTCTGCTCCTTCCATTCTTCAAAGAGTTTGTCCCCTTCTTTATTGCCCCCTGGGCTCTGCTCATTGTTTTGAAGCTAGGAAATGACCAAGGGCATGCTCATGGACTAAGGACAGGCAAAAGAAAAGCTGGAATTGATCTGGATAGAGTTTAATATAGGGTTTTGTTTATTTCTTTAATTTTGTGAGAACAGTCTTAGGCCAAGATGTTTGTCATTGGAAAAAAACGAGTTCTGATCTGAGCTTTTATTATCTGCTAGTATAAACCATTAGCTTTTAAGAGAGTTCCCATAAGATATTAAGCTTCTCTAAATTGTTTCTCTTTTACCACTGTCTTTTGCTCTGTCCTGATCCTCCTGCGCCTGTGCTCTGGCATTAGTGTTTGTCTTTGAACCAGCTTGCCAATAGGGCCAGAGCTCATCTGGCAGGAAACAAGTCCGCCCCAAAAGGGCATGGGGAGGGTTGTGTGGCAGCTTTGAGAACATTGTGAGGTTTGAGAACAGAATGCTTGTCTGCATGATTTCAAACACAAAAAAATTCCTGAGGATGGATTGTTGGGATCTGCAAATGTTGCCACTACAACTGCTCCTGTTTCAAGAGGCAAAAATTTGCTTCCTGCCTGGACAGAGGAGTCCTTTAGGCAATGCTAACAGGTGTCACCAACAATCTGCACTGTGGTCATCAGCCACCTTGGTCTAGTGTCCTGTTGTTTAGTTTGTGACATCAAAGTGAAGGCAGAACAAAAAAAAAAATCAGTGCTGGCTTCTGCATCCCTGTTTTCTGGTGTAGGAAAGTGAAAAGTCTACACAGGCAATACTCTTTCCCCTGCTAATTATCCAGTAAGCTGGTCTTACAGGGTCGTTTTTTCCTACTTGACTCTATTGGTCCCTTCTAGTCAATGCTGAGGGGCAAGGAGGACTTGGGATGAACATACACCACCTTGTTTGCATTGGTCACTTGTTGCCTGGGGCATGCCAGCCTGCAGGCTTCCTTAAATGCGAACTTATTTGTGGAAGTCTGGTGGAGCCTTTTGTGGACTAGTCTAGCCAAGAGGTATTTTGTCTCCAGGGGGAGGGGGTGAAATGCATCTACAAAGTCTCCAGGAACTGTTCTGGAGGCCTCAGCTTTGGATCTGCCTATACCTGTCACAGGGTAAACAAAGCGCCCAGGGAGGACTCGGGGTTAGCCGAACACCTTGGTCACACACTAAGCAAACTATCCCCCAGGTGTGCTTGCAGAACAGACTCTCCATCAGCGTCCTGTCATGCACAAAATGTTTATCCAATTTGTCAAGATAATCTTTCTTCAAATAAGCTCAGGTCCTAGGCCTCAGAACAGCCCAATTTCAAGCAGTATAAAGTAACTTTTTTTTTCTCTCCTTTGCTCACCCTCCCCCCCTCCTTTTAATCACTGTGTCAACTATTCCTTGGCTTTAAGCAAACTGAAAGTAATTATATCATTCTCAGGTGAGTTATCTTTTGACTGAGTTAGCTGATTTGTAAGTTACTTCAAAATGCTCCCTAGTTGTGATACCCTTTCCAAACACATCTTCTCAGATGCTTCATGAAATTGAGCTCATCAATGACCCAACAATTTGTTTGTACAGGCACATATAAGAGATAGCTAATTTAGGGTATTTGTAAAGAAACAGGTTTCAGATTTTTTTTTTTCTTTAATGGTAGCTTTACCTATAGTTCTGGATTTCCCTTAGGAATTTCAAAGAGCCCGTACCCTGCCATTTTCTACTTGAAGCTGTCAATACATTAAAAGTCTATTCTGAAGTATGGATTAATAAAAAATCAGGTGTTGCTGCCTAAGACAATGTTCACTCTGATTTTTGACAGACAATGGAGTTTCCTGGGTTTTCTTGCATACAGAATATTACTTCTGTGATTACTCTCAACTGTCACAATGAAAATAATTTGTGCTTTTTTTCCCCAGCTCCCCCAAAAAGCTGTGTATATCCAAAAATAGATATTTTTTTTTTTTCTTCCCCGATGTATTTCATTCATTGATTTCCCTCCTTCCCCCCCCCCCCCCCCCCCCCCCGGGTAATACTACAGAAACGGTAATTTCCTTTTCACTTAAGGTGGAACCAAACTTGATGTAGTCACTTAGTTCTTTACAGCTAGGGTCCTGAATCCCAAAGGACTGCTGTACATGCTGTTTAAAATTAGACTTCCTGAGTAAAATTCTGCTCAGCTGGAGATGGTGGGTGTGCTCCTGTGGGGCTCTGCGGGCCAGGAGAGTCAGTGGGTTCCTGGGGACATTTGCAGAAGGAGGTGGGTAAGACCCATGTGTGTCCTTGTGTCGCCTCCGTGGCTGCAGTGGCCAGGCCAGGGGTAACAGCGAGTTTTAAGCTTTGCATTAGAAAGCCTGTGTTAAAAACCCGATTTTGAAAGGCATTAAGTAGCACTAATCGTTATGTTAATGACGCTTATTGTTTTGGGAAGCATTGCTATATTTAGACAGGTGATATTTATTATTTGCGAAGGGAAACTGTTGAAGTTTGCCTCTGCAGCAGGTTATGAATTGCAAGAGAGAATAAAGTTGATTCTTAAGTACGACCACGTCTGAGATTTCAGCTGAGTTTAACTGGCCAGACTTTTGTAAGTGGTAGCCTCCCTACCTACCCCTGGCAGAGCTAAGGGGGGGCTACAGGGGGTGAACAAACATGGAGTTCTGATACAACGTACTCTCTCTCATCCATCACTCAGATCTAGATGTTCGTAAAAATAAAACTGTGGACTGCAGTATGGCAGAAAAAAGTTACAGGATTAAAAATACTTAGAGCGGCTATAAAGATAAATAGTATATTACATAAGTAAGGGATGTGCTAGTCAATAAATAGAACTTCATTAAGATTGCCGTTATGCAGCTGAGGACCTTGAAGCACTTAATCGTTAAGCCTCACAACTCTTCTGAGTGATTGATAAGTGTTGTTATCATTACATACCTATTCTACAATAGGTAAATGGAGACCCTGTGCACTTAAGTGAATCTTTTTTCTTCAAGGTCATGTAATGACTCGGTGATAGAATTCAGGAGTCTTCACATCACCACCTGAGACTGGTCCTTAGAAAATGAGGTTTTGTTATGGGGGGCGGGGGGGGAAGTGTATTCATGCTGGTGTCAATACAGCTCTTCTGTTTGGGAACCATTGTTTTGTTTCATTTGGAAGAAATGTTACACGTGCAATTCACGTGGGGTTTTTTTAATGGTAATTTTATCTTTTCTTTTGCATTGCCAGTCAACAAATTGCTGTCTGTGCAGCCTTGCAACTGTTGTAAGTTTGGTCTGTATAATTATATTTCTGCTCATGTGCTCTCATGCTTTTGTTTGTATAACTTGGTTTGCACATTATACAGCACTTGTCAGACTCATTTGCAAGGAAATAACTGAAGAATTGTGTTGCATAATATTTTGAGTCAGAAGAAAGAAGTCAGTCTTCCTCTGGTTGATTTGATAGCTCCGGGAATCACTTCTCTAGTTGCGGGAGTGAAATCCTGCCTGTAAATGAGGGTGAACAGGCACACTCAGTTGCAAATGGGAAATTGAAAGAGCAGCATGTCAAAACTGAATTTGGATTTTGCTGAGGTAAGTTGCACGTTGCCTGACTCATCAAAGGCAGCAGGAGAAGTTGTTACTTTTGTGTAGAGCAGAGGCAGGATTTTCATTCAGAGGTACTTCTAAAGGGATCTAGCAAAGGCTTTCCTTTCTGGGTGGCCACATAGCAAGACTCTTGTTAGTCTCTGACAGAATCCTTTGCTGGCCTCATGCAAAAAATCTGTCCCAGTGCCCTGTGAAAATAATGATCAAGTACTCCCAGAAATCATTAGCCAGAAAGTATTTCTGGCAAGAGAGAAATGTTCTCTGAACCTAAGCTCAGGCAGAAAATTAGTGAAGTACATATGGTCAGCCCCAAATGTTTTCTATTCAATGACCCAGATCTTTCAAAACAATGAAAATGGAATAAAAATATTACTTGGTCCACATCACTGAGGGCTGGAAATGTGTCCCCTGTAGATAAGATAAATTCTTAAATACTGACAAAATTCTAGAAACTGAGTTTCTCATGGAAATCTTGCTATTCTGCATTAGGCCATCACAAATCTTGTAACTACTTTTCTCAAAACATAACATTTATGTTGCTTTGTGACTGTTTTAAAAAAAAGTTTTCAAACTGATCGAGTCTCATAAATTTGTAGAGGTTTGTTTAAAACCAAAATTTTTTGTTTTACCTTCTTTTGCAGCAGACCAAATTGTGCTGCTTTGTCATATTGGAAAAAACAGGGTTTTTAAGAGATATTTTCACATTATGATTATTATAAAGGTATGCTTTTCTGAGTTTTGGAATCTCAACGATACTTCAATTTAATTTCTCATACATTTTTGCTTCCAGTCTGGATAGAATGTGCTGCTATTGACCTGCAGTAATTAAGGCTTCATGGCCAGTATGGACGCTCACAATTTTAGTGTCATGGCAAAATCAAAGCTCAAGTCTGGCATATGTAAGCAAGCCATGGGCTTGCTAATTGTGTGGAGGAAAATCTCTGTGACCTGTTGGGTCCATGAGAGAATAAAAAATTATGAGTTAGTCCTTCTGTAATGGTATATGGTCAAGTTGCTGGTGTTTATTTGACACATACTGGGCACAACTCTGCTGTAAAAACATGGAGTTTTGATTCTCAGATCCATGCATATGAGTAAAGTTAAACTGAAGGTTTTTATGAAGCATTATGGCAAGAAAGTGGCCAGACTTTCCACTTGCATTTTTGTTTTCCAAGGGTGCTGGACTTCTGTCATTTGAGTCTGAACGCTGCTGAAACTGAAGGTAGTCATAAATACAGAATATAGGAAGATGCACAGGCTTTTCAGTGTTGCTTTCCCTTTCTCCTGATTTATTAGTTGAATGTGGTTTTCGTGGGTGAATCAATATTACAGAATTTTTTTTTCCTCTTTTACTGAGAATGCGTCATGAGGAATATAATCAGGCAGTGGTGGTTTTTGGGGAAAAGCTCAACCACATTTTGCAGACACAAGAAGTTCAAATAACTCTGACAGCATGCAAATGCCAGTGCTTAACCAGGTATTGTCTCTGAACCTTTATGTTCATTTCTGCTTCTTGATTGAGTATTCATGTTGTTGTGTGGAGGAAGAAAAGGTTGTGAGATAATTTCTTACCACTCTGGCAAGCTGTGATCCGGGGTGTGGAGGGAATCATCTCACTTATTTTGTCAGTGCTACTCCTTTGAACTCCTGACTAAAAAGCTGTAATAAAAATCTATCTCAAAAGGAAGGTCATTAGGCAAGTGCTGAGACTTCGGGAAGTCTTAAGCAAACCTACAGTCTTTTTGCCATTCAATTGCTCCATCTTAAGCCAGGCCCTTCCATGCTGGTGTGTACTGAAATGAAAATGCTGGTGCTGCTGCTCTAATGTGTTGCTCCCTGGCCCCTCACCTCAAATGCTGATTATTCCCTCAGTGGTGGTGCCCTGTGCATGCAGTATGCGGGGTAGAGTCCTGGAGAAGAAATGGGTAATCATGAAGTCAGAGAAAATGTGGCTGAGTCTAATCATAGAGGCAATCGGATACTAGAGGGTAAATAGTACGTTGGGGAAGATGAAATACAGGGGGAAGGGGGGGGGAGGAGAGAAGCTAAGTTTAGCCACATACTTAAACGGATGCTTGACAGCTTTTGGTATGAACATTTTCCACTTTTAAAATAGCATCTTCTGTTACTGCCAATTTATTTACCTAGCTGTTGGTTGGGAGCCTGTTGTGAGGGCCATGGGGTACAGGGCAGGGCTCTGCTGAACCCTGCAAACCAGTATTCATACCAGTGCCTGGTGTGGAAGGAGGGAGAGTCTGCCCTGCTCTGCATGGGACTTGAGGTAAAAGTGTTCCTAGAAGTCCTTTTCTCATAAATTGCCCCAGAGGCTCCAGCTGCTTGAAAGAGTGTCCCAAGGGCAAACTTACTGGCTAAGAAGCCAACAGAGACATCAGATCTTGGCAGACTAATGAGCAAGCTCTTTAAAGCCTGCATTAACTCTCCAGCTGCTGAGCTGTTTTTTTGTGTTTGTTTTTTTTTTTTTTTTTTCTTCTTAAATGTTGCTAATAGTGTTTTTGGAACAACTTGACCTAGAAATTGAAGTTACTTGGGGAGTTTGGTTGTGAAGCTCAGCTGTGCTCCAGGTGAAATCTTATAATTGATTGCATAAGGCTAAAGCATATTCCTTCTAGGTGAGAGTTTTGGCTGTGATGTTCTCCAGTCAGTGCAAATACACAAACTGTAAAAGCTGCTTGTAAATCATGGTGGTTTTTTTTTCTTTGTAAGTTGCCCATGGACTTCATGGTTGTTCAGGGACTCTTTCTGTTTTTCTCTTGTAGGTTGTTGGGAAGGGTCTGTGCTCAAGAATCAGAATCAGCAGGACTGTTGACTCTAAATTAGAATATTCAGGTTTGATTTTTCTGCTCCTCTGCATCACTGCAGTCGTTAGGAGCTATCCAGCTTTCTCGGAGGTGCTCGAAGCTCAGTGTTCACCATCGTATGATCAGGCTCTAAGGGGTCTGTGGTGGTGATTTATTTGTGTGTTTTGAGTTAGTGGTGTGTATTTTGTTGTGGTTTTTTTGTTTGTTTTTTTGAGAGAGGGTCTAGTATGTAAATCGAACACCCACAATTATCACGGATGTCAATAGGAGCCCATAATCATCATAAGGGGTTATTACCTCTTGAAGAGTGATCCTCAAATGACTTGAGAAAAGTAATTTGGAATAATAACTTGTTTCCATTTCAGTGATAGAAAACTTCTAGTTTTGCAAAGGAAGAAACAGATGTCTGGTTTGGCATCAGCAGGTATAGCTCTGTCTATAGAGGAAGCCGTAATGTGATGTCAACAAGAAAAGAAACCATGCAGTTTTAAGCAGATTAGATAACTGAGATTAGCCCTCTGTGATCTTGCTGTGTTTTCATTTATTTCAAAACAGTCTAACACAGAGCATGTTGAGCAATCAGTTGAGAATCACGTGCAAACACTGCCTAAGTACCGATAAGAATCATGGAGGTAAACAATGAATTCCTACTAATGGCTAAGTCACCAAGGTAAGATCGAGTCTAAATACACACCCTTAGTTAAATATAATTTCATTAACTCAGGTTACATGGCTTTGGAAAAGGCTTTTTTTTTTTCCCTCTCTCCCTGCTCTCCACTTTCTGGTGCTTGTCAAATGAATTGCATACAACTAATCCATCACTTTCAACTTTGTTTGTCTGTACCAGAAATGTGTTTTGAACTGAGCAATAGCCCAGCATATTTCTGTAAATCTAACAGCAGGTCAGCTCTAGATGTGTGTGGTAATGCTGGTTAGGGAAGCGTTATTTCTGTGCCTTTTGCATATCTGAATTCATTAAAAAATTAGCTTACCTTGATTAAAAAAAGGACAATGACCAATTTTAAATACTCAAATATCACAATATTTATCTTCTAGAATGCACAGGTGGATTTTGCTAGCATGTTTTTATTGCAGGGGCTAAAGGGTTTCTAATCCCCTGTTAACATTATGCATTGTGCACTATGCACATAATGTTGTTCACTCATCCCATTTCATCCCGTTCCAGGATTCTGTGTAGATGTGGCATTTGATGTGTCAAGCCCCCCACTTCCCCATACTCAAAAAGCAAGATCTTAAGTGTCACTGGTTTAACATTTTTGTGGAAAATCATAACTTGACTGTCTGATATTTGCACATCAGAATTTGCTTTTCTTTGTAAGACTTGCTCTTCCTTTTTGTGACATTGCATGTCCTTTTTTTTTTTTCTGCCTGTGCATCTGTTTGGATTAGTTGTTTTTCCTTATTTTTCTGGCCAACCATCCCTTCTAAAATTTCCAAATTCTTTTTTTCTAAATATTCTGCAGTAAAGTTTCTCATCAGCGATGCAACACGTGAAAACAATGGGCAAACAATGTGAAGGCTCCTCTTTCCATTGGGAGTTCCTACTTGAATATTCCTCTCATCCTTCCTGCTAAGTTCTACAGGGCCAGGTTTTTTTTTTAACACAACAGAAGACTTTTCACCCTGCTCAGTACTGCCAACTGGTCCAGTCCCAAGGAGATAGTTAACACATAACAGATGACCATAAATAATAGCAATAATTGAAGCATCCATGGCAGTGGTTTTAGAATTTATTGGCTCATTTATCAGCCTGCATAGAAAGACAGGTTTCCTTGCTGCCACAGTCAGTAGCCTGATAGGGGCCAGTAATAGAGTCTTCAAGTGAGAATACAATAAACCCATGGTGGGAACATATGGGCTGTCCTGACTCCAAAAAAAAAAAAAGAAAAAAAAGAGAAAGTCCTGTTTATATGCTTATGCAAGATTTCTCTTATTATCTGGAACTGTGACATTTCTTTATACCAATGGTATCTTGTCATGGTGAATGCTGTAGGTGCTTGTTATTTGCCCAAAGGCTGGAGGTCTTTGTGTTAAGCAAACACAGAAAAGTTAATTGATGCTTTGAAGAGTGCACCAACTTAGAGAAGATCTAGAGATGGATAGAAAGAGATGGAAGAGTGTTATGAGACTATTGACTAACATGAGAAGCAGTGGCCACAGACTGAGTTGTGAAAGTATCACCTGTGACTTTTTGTTGAGAGAAGACATCAGTGAGCTAATAGTCTTGTAGGTGTTTGCAAGGAACTCCCACCAAACACAAAAAGTAGCATGGTTGAAATCATGAAGGTGTTTTTCTGTAAATGGAAAAAATGTGTTTCAGACTGATATAATGGGATGATGATGCAGAAGGTGGGGTCAGGGATAAGCTGTGAAAGACCTTGTCAAGGAAGTTAAGCTTATGTTTGGTGTAACAGAAAAGGTGAACCAGCTGAGAAACAGAAAATAAAAGAGAGGAGCTAAGAAATAATGTGTGCCCCAAGATGAAATAGAAGCAAAAGATCACAGTGTCAAGAGCTGATTTGAGGTGGCTGAGATAAGAGTTGGCTCAAGATGTTTTGCAAAACTGTGGAAATGGGGATGTGGGACTCTGCTGGTGAGGTCTCCATACTCAGGATGACAGAATGAACATAAGTGATGGGGAAGATGGAGGTGTGTTCAACAGTGAGAAAAGAACAAAACTGGGAGGGGAGAGAATTTAATATATCTGCTTTATATATGGTCTGATTGAATTTTTTAAAATCCCTATCACTTGTGGATATCCTAGCAATAGAAAAACATCCAATTTGGAACAGCAGGGATATGTGGACATGGATTTTTAAAGAAACTAGGATATGGTGAATTTGTGAATGAAGTGATCTGTGTAAAAGGTGTACAGGGACACAAGTTGTAGGAAAAAGCCTCCCTTGCTTTCAGTTTTGCCACTGTGAAAGACAAGAGCAAGAACAGATTTTTCCATAAGATGCAATAAATTACACATTTAAACACGTTCCATGAAGGTGTGCTGCCTCTTAGCTTCACTGAATAGCTCCCTGTTCTATTGCAGAAGAAGCTGTATAAAGTGTCCATTTTAATCCTGTTATCATTATTTCTTAGATTTTTATTTGCTTTTTCTGTAATCTAAAGAGCAATCGTCTCAAGATGGCAAAGTAAGAAAAGCAATTGTGAACTCTATGGCACGTAAGTAGTGCATAGGAAGGAGCTGAACTCATCCATTATTACTGTTAGTCTGATTTGCCTCTTTAATCTCTAGGCACTCAGTGCCCTTTTCTCACTTGGGAAGCCAAGAGTTTAGCTTTGTTCCTAGATTTATACAATTATGGATACAAATATCTGCTGTATGTTTTCTGTGTTGAGAATTCTGGCATGAAATAGCAAGAAAATTTCTAAGTGTGGTGCCATTATTGCCCAGGGAATGATCTAAACTTCCAGCAGTTCCATATTTCTGTAAAGTGTCTTTGGAGAACACAGCTTTATTTTTGTCTGTTTTTTTGTTTGCAACCTTTAGTCACAATCTTGTATCCTGTGCTTGAAATTGTTTGTGTTTAGATCTGACACTTTCTGTGGTGTCCAGTAGTTTGTTGGGTTTTTTTAAGCCCTCCCAGCTAGAATGGGGAAGTGTGCTCCCTACCCCTCCACTGTGACAGTTAAGGTTGTCATTTTGAAGACCACTGGGGATGGATCTCCTTTGGGATCTGGTGCAGCATCTCCAGTGAGCGTAGCCTCAGGTGTGTGCTGCCCTGCCCTGCTGAATAACAGAGGTATGAGAGATGTCTAGAAAGTTAGCAGACATCTGGCTCGCTGTGGCAGAAATAATGTAAGAAAGTCCCCTGTCCTTTGCCCTGAGCTGTTACTCCACCTGTGAGAACATCAGAGCAGTACAAATAAACCACTCACCTGCTTTAAGGCATCTCAGTTTACTTGGTGGCCTCTCTGCTGAGTTAGCTGCTATCTGGATCATGATCTAAGTCTGCTATTCTAGTTCCTGCTGCTTTTTTGTGCTAAGCCTGTCTCCAGGCTTGGGAAAGCAAAGAATAATGTTGAGTATGTGAACAGATCAGGAAGTTTTCTAGGAAAACATAAAAAGTGTTTAAAATATATTTGAAATTTAAAACTGTTCTGTGTGTATCTAAATAGGAAGGAAATCTCTTTTGGAATTCTGTCTCAGAATCTAAATCTGGTCACTGCTGGCTCCACTCATTGTTTAGGAGGTTCAGGAGGAAGCTGTGTGGAGCACGGAAATTCAGACTTACAGGATAGAAATTTGTCTAGAGAGGGAAGGAGCTACACACTACGGAAGGTTGGCTCTAATGTTGTGCAGGAAAAGTCAGCCAGCAGTGTGTACTAAAAGCAACATGAGAGCCATGTGATGTTATATTCCAAACTGCACTTAATAAAAGTCAAGGAGTGGGTTTGTTGTGCCAACAAGCTTGGTGTACTCCAAGCCAGGCAGGTGGTAGCTCTGGCCTGAGCAGAAGGTTGCTGGGGGATTTGAGTCTGGGTTGGGAGGCAGTAGCAAGGTGCCTCAAGAAGTCTGGACTCACAGTTTTCTTCAGGTTAGAAAGGGTGTCTGATCTTCCATGATGGATTGCAAGGAAGAATTATTTAGTGGCATTTTTAGTACCTTTGGCTGAACTGGAAAACAATCCTTTAGCAAATAAAGCTGATCCACCAGCACAACCCAAAGATCTAAGGTTATATTTCAGTGGTTAATTCCATCTCTAATGTCAGGTTGGCTAATCCTCTTTATAAGCTCTACCTTCCCAACAGCACACAGTTGGGTGCTGCCCAAACCTCAACACCTGAGGACCCTGGGGAAGGAGAAGCTAAATCAGAGATTTTTTTTGGCTGCTTTCAGATCTGTCCAGAATGTGATGGTAAAGGAGATGGAAAATAATGGTAATTTATTGCAGTTCAAAGTTTGTCAATTGAATAATCATAACCAAGTCATCAGATTTGAAATCTTTGGTCAAGTAAGGTTTTTGTTATATCCATGAAGAAACTCTGCTGATGTGCCTGAGGCCGTGAACCTCAGGTTCAAAATCTCAGGCTGTGGGAGAGGGAAGGTAAACACCAAACAACAGCCAGGTGCTGTTAGCAAATGTTTCCCCAATAACTAGATCACCCTGTGGTGGGGACAGTGTAGCCAGATGGTGCAGGAGAGTTTACATTGTTCAAGACCAGGAGGGGCAATGAACTTTTACAATAAATTTCACTTTTCATACCTTTTAGCTACAAGATTTTTCTTCCCCCCCCACCTTTCTATGTTATCTTTTGGCAATGCTGACAGTTTTTTCTTATTCTTTTGGAAGCATTTTCAACATTGCACAGCTGTTTGTTTAATATGTCTCTAGTGCCTCAGCAGATAATAGCAAGTCAGAGTGAATATTTACCTTATTTCTGAAGCACTACTCCATTCAGCACTTCTAGTGCTCCTTTCGGCAATTTCGAGCGAGCAGCACAGCATTTTAATTTTTCTTTACCTTGGGCATTCACTCGTTCTAAAACAAGACTATTGCTCATGTTCTTTCTCCTATTATCTTTTCTTTCTCATCAAACTGTAGATACCTTTGTCACCTCTTTTCCCTGGCAGACTTTCAAATTTTTATTTGACATGTTTGAGTGACCTCATAGAAGACAACAGTTCCCCTCAACCTTCCCAGAAGGCTGCAAAGTGCTCAGGGAAGTACCTTGGGGTGTTGCTATGACACTCCTGTCTTGCTACCAGCAGTACCAATTAGCTGAAAAGTGGAGAGCAAAGTCTATTAGCATAAAGAGAAAGGAACCCCAAATACTACTTCCCTGCTGTGAGAAAACTAAGCTGTGTTTATTCCAGCACTGATGGTGGTGTTGGTTTAGGTGGACTTGCAAAACTACTTAGCACTGCTTCTGCCAAGGACATAAATCTCTCAAACTTCTAGTGACCACTGGGAACCAAACCCCTGATTGCTCCCAACAGGCACCTATGGAGGGACTGTGGGAGGCTGTTTGCTGCTTGTTTTGTAGTTGTGCAAATTAAGTTACTCTGAAGAGATTTAGAAGTATTTTCCTTACTTTTCAGAAATAAGTTGCCTACAGCTGAAGCTTGGACTTTTTTTTAGCACAATCATTTTTCATTGCAGTGTGCCCCAACGTGGTGGCAGAGATGGCACTGAATACACTATTCTGGCTTGAACAAGATAGTTTTATTTTGTATCTAAGCATCCCTGTGTTTTGACCAGATCAGGAGTTCACTGTATCTTGGAGAATGGGTAGTAAGGGAAGTATTCTTCAGATGGCAAGGGTTATTTTTGTGTTTAGCTTTGATAGTGCACATTACATCAGCCAGAGCGCTTCTGTAAAGGTCTGCCAAGTCCTACATTTTCAATAATCCCCTTCCTTCTCTTAAAATTGAAAAGGTAGTGACTCCCCTGGGAATGCATGTCATTTCAGCATTCCCGTTGACTGTGTATTCTGAAATGTTGCAGTCTGTTTGCTTAGTAATCCCCTTGTCTATGTAAGTTGTTAGGGGTAACCAAAGGCAGCTGATTACTTAATTGTATAAGGCAGGAAATCGGGTTCTTTCATTAGTTCCCATAATGTTCTTGAGAGCAACCAGTATTCTGCCTGACTGAGTTTTCGATCCTTTAATTCAAAAGATATACATTCCCTTGGCATACTCGGTGACCCTTTATCCTGATCAGCTATTTACTGAATAAAGGGAACATTTTAGATTTTTGAAAAAGTCTAGACTTACTAAATAAAAAAATTATCTCTTAGAAAAAACAAAACCGTATTGTAACTAGAGGAGAAATAGGACTTGTAAGGTCTTCATGTCACTTTGCACCCAAGTTTGTTATTGCACCCAAAAGCAGCAGAGCTGTTCTTATATCTCATGGTGATGGGGAGCTCACAGCCCACATCCCCAGTATCCCAGAGTCTTATATGCTGCCATATTTGTATCTGTGTATAATTCATGCTGTCTTCCTCACTCTCTCTTTGGAAAACCAGGTTACAGAAAGGCTTAGCAACTCATGGAAGGTGTATGGAGCAAAGAGTTATACTAAGTTATTTCCCTTCTTAGGCAGGCTTGCCAGTAGACAACTCTTAGTTAATTGGAGTTATAGTCAGTTAAATAGTTAATTATCATTGTCTGATGGATCCAGAATAAGCAGGGGAGTTTCTCTGATTTCAGGTCATTATTGTATTGCCCACACTTAGGGGGATAGGATGGATTTCTATACCAGACTGGGCAGAGCCACAATCTAAATAAGTGAAAGGATGGTAAAAACTAAAGGGGATTTGTGGCCCTGAGCAAACTTAACCAGGAATTGAAAGACAGTTTCTATTTGTCAGTGAAGTGAATTTTTAAGAGTGCCTTTTCCTAGAAATAGTGAGAACAGAAACTTTGAGTGGTTAGAATGATTTGGTGTCAAAATTGAAAGCTTTCTAAATGCTTATAAACCCTTATAAACCAGTGAGGCTACAATGACCTCTGAGAATCTGTGACTTGCTCTTCAGGCTCGTGGGGTTTTTTTTGTGCCTTGCAACTACTGTGTGCTGTTATAGAAGGAGGCAGAGACTGGGAGGAAAATCTGTTCTGGCAGGTGAAGCACCA